>NC_056727.1:830782336-831082336 GCF_019279795.1 Protopterus annectens | reverse complement strand
ACCATTCTGCCCTGATAATGCCCGCCCCACCCGATCAGGGAGGCGTCCGATGTAACCATGGCAACCGGGGCAAGAGGAACAAAAGGTCTGCCTTGATGGATTTGAGGGGACGATATCCACCAAGTCAGATGCCTTTTGCAAGTTGGAGCTACTATGATCTCGTGACGCATGGGAAGTTGTTGAAAAGACCATTGGGTGAATAGCATCCATTGTAGAAGACGCATGTAAAAGCGGGCAAGGGGAAGAAGTGTTATGGCGGCCGCCATAAGACCCAATACCTTCAGAGCAAATCTGGCCTGAATTTTGTTGCTGAGAAGAATCACCTGGACGTGTCTTTGAATGTCCAAGATCCTTTGGTCTGTTAACTTTACTGAAAGTTGTACGGTGTCCAAACTTGTGCCTATAAAAGTAATAGATTGACAAGGCGACAAGGCAGATTTTTCGAAATTTATAGAAGTTCCTAGCCCTCTGCAAATGTGAATGGTGTAATTTCTGGCTTGGAGAAGCTGATGCCTGGTGGTGGCAGTGAGGAGCCAGTCGTCTAGATATGGAAACACCTGGAATCCTTGACATCTCAGGTGAGCCGTAACCACTGCCATACATTTGGTGAACACTCTGGGGGCTGTAGTGAGTCCAAAGGGCAGGGCTCTGAATTGGAAGTGACTGGTCCCCAGCCGAAAGCGGAGAAATCTTCTGGAGCGCCTGTGAATTTTTATGTGATAGTACGCATCCTGAAGATCTATCGAGCACATCCAATTGTCCTTGCCCAGAAAGGGCAGAATGGACTGAAGCGTGACCATCCGGAATCTTGATTTCTTTACAAACTTGTTGAGTTTGCTCAGATCTAATATTGGTCTCCAGTCCCCTGTCTTTTTTGGAACTAAAAAGAACCTTGAGTAGATTCCGATCCTATTTGGTCCGCTGGGACTGGCTGGATGGCTCTTTTTACTAGCAGTTTTGATATTTCTAGTACTGCTAGTTCCCTTAGACCGGGTGGAACGTCTGGAAGGGTTCTCTTTTGTTGAACTGGGGTTTGAATAAAGGGAATTTTGTAACCCTCGGATATAATCGACTGTACCCATTTGTCTTGAGAAAGGGAAAGCCAGGCTATTGGGTACAGCGATAATTTTCCCCCCGACTGCCTCCGAAGGCGGACAATCGGGCAACATTCTCAGGGATGCTGGAAGGGTTTGTCAGAAAGAGGCTCTCTGCTACCCTGATTCTGCGGACCCCCTCTGCCCCTAGGGCGGCGTCTATTATTGTTACCCCCTCCGCCTCTGGGGGTAAACTGACTTTGTGCGTCAGGCGTGACTCCTTGAGATTTGCGGAACCACATTTTCCCTCCCTTCTGTCCTTTGGGGTAAGGTCTTGAAGGGGTAAAAACAGACTCCTACGGCAGAAAGAGTCTTGCCATCTTGTTCGCATCTAGTCAAAGTGTCTTTCACTTGAGGTCCGAACAAGGCTGAACCATCAAAGGGGGAGTTTGTGAAGGACGCCTTGAAGGGGTCTGCAAAATTACAAAGCCGCATCCAGGACTGACGACTTAAAGCCACTCCTGTGCCTGCGGCCCTACTCGCTCCATTGGCTGCATAAGAAATGAGCCGCATGGAGGAGTTAATGGAGTTAAGAATTCCTAGCTGTGAGCTAATCTTATCCTGAGACCCAGCAGCTGACGGATCCTGTAAACCTTCTCCCAACTCTTTAAGAACATCTCTTTGGAGGCGGGTGAAGTGGCATAAGTAGTTCAGCGATCTCATGGCAAAAGTCGCTGAAGAAAAAATCCGCTTGCCGTACCTGTCCATAGTCCTAGAATCCTTGTTAGGAGGATGGACAGGTACTGAAGGATCAGCTAGTTCCTTCTTGGTGGCAGCAGCCACCACCATGGCATCAACTGGGACACCCTTTGTTAAATATTGTCTATCTTGTGGGGCCGTAATGAATTTTGAAGGCCTCCTAGGGATAGGTTCCACCAAATCTGAGCCATCCACGCCTTCCGAGCCACTACCTCCATAAGAGGGTCGAAAGGCGGAGACACCCAGGAGGTGGAGGGTCGAGATCTGAACGCCTCCAGGTATACTGACTCGTCCTCGGAAGGATTAAGGGAGGGCCAGTTCCCCCTCTGCTTAAGGAGTTCAAGGATGTCTGAGAATGAGACATCCTCAGAGGAGGACCTTGGGGATCCCTCCGACTCATCCAGGTCAGTATCTGATGTAGTAGACTCAGGAGTCTAGATGTTTCCTCTTACATGTCCTCTTACGCTGAGGTTCACCTGATGGATCATGAGAAGCCTCGGAAGAGGAAGATATTCCCAATGGGGAAACCTGAGGCGTTGGATCTCTGGGTCCGGGAGCAAGAGAGTGGGAAGAGATGTCAGCAGGCACTGTAGTGGGAGGAGCTGATGGAACTGTCCATTGACTAAGCCCAGGGGCTAGTACACTCCTCATTACCTCGAAGGCTCCCCGTCAGAGAGACCAGAAAGTTCCCGCTCCGAAGAGATAGGAACCCCAGGCCTCACCAAGAGGGAAGGCTCCGAGGCAGATGTCGGGGCCGAGCTCACCAACGCCTAAGCTCCGAGAGGGAGAACGGGGTCGGACAAGGGTCCGATGCCACTCGCCCCCTCGGAGCCGACGAGAGAGACCAGACGCCTGGATCCCTCTAATGAAGGCCTCAAGGAGGAAATCGGAGCAGAGGACGATGGAGCCGAAAGGGGTGGTATCGGCTCCGAAGCTACAATGGTGACGGTTCCGAGGAGCTTCGGCTCCGAGCTCTGTAAGAGAGTCGAAGGAGGAATGTTTGGTGGATGGGAAATAGCTACCGTCTGTTGAGATGGGCTATGGAGTATTTGGGCCAATGCCTGAGACTTTAATAGTCTACTCACCACTCTCTCGAGGTCGTGATCAGACAGCCTGGACGACCGAGAAGAACGGCTCCGATGGCTCCGCTCCGAGAGCAAGGGTGATCTCGGAGCCGAACGTATGGACTCTACTGAAGGGGATCGAGATCTCTTTTTTGAGATCGATGGAGCCAACGGAGCCGAAGATACGTCGGCTCCAGCCGGAGCCGACACTGAATGTCTGGATTGGGCAGTATCGGCGCCGGATGGAGCCGACACTGAGACTGGTAAGGTGGAAGGATCGGCTCCGGCCGGAGCCGATCTCGACTCTGGTGAGGGTGAACCAGAAGCCGACGGCTTGGAACTCTCAGCCGAAGGCTCAACAGGTTTCGAGGGCTTCCCCAGCGCCGACTTAGTCGGGGAGCTCTCGGGCTTGAATAAGCCCCTTAATATTAGCTTATTTCTTCGCTCCTGCAGGACTCTTGGGCTGAAGGCATGACAGATAGCACAAGAGTCCTGCAGGTGCAAAGGTCCCAGGCAATAAACACAAGAAGTGTGACCGTCTGTCAGAGACATCTTCTGACAGCACGAGTCACACTTCTTGAAGCCTGAGACCTTAGTGTCCTTCGACATAACTGTGACGAGGAAACACAATACAGTAACACACACACACACACACACACACACACACACACACACACACACACAAAAACACCCAATCCAACAATTTAAAATAAACAGGGATAACACACAGTCATACACAAACAATCCCTGATAGGAAAAAATTTAGGGAGGGGAAGGCCTAAGGCCTAAGCTAGGGAAAGGGAATAAATAACTCGAAAAAAAGGGAACACTAACGGGAATAGGGTTAAGTAAGTCGTTAAGGTTAACAAAAAACAAATATATATATATAAATTTAAAGGGGGGTAGATGAAAAGTCTCAAATCTATTCACTTACCTGGAGCTGGTAAAAGAAGGCACCTCGTTAGCGAAGCGGCAAACGAGATCTGGGTAGTCTCCGACTTGCATCATGGGATATAGGGTTGCCTCGAGCTGGTAAAATTAGCTCTCGAGCTTAGCAAGTGCCGCGTCGGAGCCGAGGAAAGGCTCCAAACCCATCCAGCAAGAATGAAGGCGAGATTGACAACTTAACATTTAAAGTTTTTTTTTTTAATATCAAAATAGTTGTATGAAGGCTAGGTAAAGTGGGATAAGTACCAAGCAGAGGGGCTCTATGCACAGAACAGTCCTGAACAGAACAGTTGCTACAGATATGAATTTGGACTTAATTTCATCAGTTGTAAGTGCAGTTCACTCCTCAGAGGTCTTGACTGATCTGCTGGATGAACACTGACCGTCAGTGTCATTACATGAAATTAATGTTAAATATCAAAACAATGTTACCAACAATAACGAGCTTTAATGTATGTGATGTCATTTTTAGCGGTCATTTTTACTGCGAACTATGGCAGCAAATAACGTGCAACAAAGAGACAACAAAAAAAACATAGGGGGATTCATAAAGGTTAACCTGAGGTGTACACTATGTGTACACCTTGAGGTAACCTCTGAATTCAAGAACAGCCCTACCACAATGCTTTTGCTTGTCTGTTCACTCAGAAAGGTTAAACACAGTGTACACTTCATGGTAACCTTGATGAGCCCCCTCTTCATTTCCAAAAATCTTAACAATATAATCGATGCGTACCTCAGCAGCCAAACAGGATTCTCAAACAAGCTCAGCAAAATCAATCCACTTTAATAAGGGAGCATTTTAGATTAAGTTTTTATTAACCGTATTTACATTTGAAAACAAAAAAGAGAGCGGATTTGTAGAACTAAACTCCTTTATTGGTAAGCGCTTTCGTTGGCAAAAGGTAAGCCAACTTCTTCAGACCATCAAAAAACATACAAGATACCGTGCTAACACCTAACAGAATGCTTTAGTGATTGGACAGCTCAGTGCCAAATGCCCTCCATTCAGTGAACAAAATGTTAACATTTTTCACTTCAGATCTGCCTCTGAGGTTTTCTTTCAGTTGTACAGCACTTACAAGGCACTTACCTAAAACCTTTAAGTAAGAACTATTTTACATTTTAACCTTTAACAAAGCAGTTTCTGCAAGTACACTGAATAAATGCGACTCATTCTATCATACAATCCCTTTTTGTTAAATAGGGATGAATTCAGCAAGATGGTCCAAATAAAACAAAAAATGCTGAATCATTAACATCTTGCTGTTAGTATCAGTCTTGTGTTTCACAGGTACAAATTAATTCCACATCATTTAAACAGCAAATTTTTCGACAGCTGTTAGTGAATAAAGAAATTTATTTAAAAAGGAAAACTCACTGAATGACACAGTCCCCCTTCTCAAAGATGGCATGACCCCAAAGTATAATGAAAGGAGTGTGTGTGCAGGTAAGATGTTTGTAAAGAAAAAAGTTGTTTTTAGCAAGTGCCTTTTCAGGCAAATTCCTTTTTCAGAATTCTGTTTTTGTTGATGTATGCTGGAAAATTCTATAAATAATTTAATAATTAATACTATAGTGCAGCAGTCCTCTGCAATGTTACAAATTACGTCCAGCTTAACATATGCTACTGATAGCTTCAGAGAAAAAAAAAAGCCAAAAGTTAGCTCTACAAAGCATTTGCACCATCAGCCAAAGGCTTGTAGAAAATAAGAAGCCATGTACTCACTATAACGTTCCATCTGAGTTGTTGCCTCTCATCAGTTCTTCAACCTTGGGTTTGGACCCGAGGATCAGATCAGATCTGGCCGTATACTAAAGCTCTAGAATCTGAAATATGAGCACTTCCCCTACCCATAATGCTCTGTTCCCCATCATCACCTCAGATCGAGTTTCCTACACAAATATGTATTATTTTATCATACAAATATAAATATACAAAAAAGGCACAGGAAGCCAGAAAGATTAACTTCAGGAGCTCAAACAAAAAGGAAGTATTTATATACATCTCCACTAGGTCCTACAAAAAAGGTATGGGCATGGAGGGAGGCAATGTTATTGAGAGGCAACAACTCAGATGGAACATTATGGTGAGTTCATAACTTCTTTATGTGAATTTGTTGCTTGGATTTGTTCTTCAACTTGTGGGAGAGTCCCCAGCTACAGAAAAAAAAAAAAAAAAAAAAAAAACTTGGGAAGCCCTTATGGAAGGATATCCCAGAGCACAGCAAAACCAAAGGAAGTCCTGTTCCTGGAAATAATGTCCAACTTGTAATGAGACATAAAGGTATGGGAGTTTGACCAGGTAGCAGCTGCACAAATCTCATCAATGGGAAGACTAGAAAGCTGAGGAAGTGGATACAGACCTAGTGGAATGGGCCTTAATCCGACAAGGGAAAGGAATGCCTTTTGTAGAATAAATGCAATGCAACTAGTAATCCAGTCGGCCAGGGTCACCTTGGAAACTGGTCTTCCCAGTTTGGCCTTCAAAAAGGAAATGAAAAGCTGGTCATATTTTCTGAAGAGTTTAGTCCTGTCCAGTAGAAGCTAAGGTGTCTGTGCACATCCAGCATATTAAATTGGTACTCTCCTTTGTTTTCAAAATTAGGAAAAACACAGGGAGATTAATAACCTGGCTTGTTAGCTTCAGAAGCAACCTTGTGCAGAAAGGAAGTGTTAGTACACAAAGTAATTCTCACCTTGTGAAAAGTTAAATATGGAGGCTTACAGGATAAAGTCTGTAATTCAGATACAATCTTAGCTTAAGTGGTCACTAAAAAGATGGTCTTCCATGTCAAAAACTTTAAATTAACCTTAGCAGAAGGCACGGAAGGAGGTGAAACTAGAGTTTCCCAACCATAATAAGGTGCCAAGGTAGAGAAGGATCCTTAACAGGAGGGCAAAGAAGAAAGGTACCTTTCAAAAAAGCCTTGTACAACTTAGATAAGGCCAAAGAGAGAGAATTTTCCCCAATGTGAAAGTTGGAAAGGGCTGCCAATTGCACTCTCACTGTAGAGAAGCTAGCTCCATTATGAAAAATGGATGCCAGAAAATCTAAGACAGCAGAAACAGCAGCTGTAAAGGGATTCAGTCGGTTTTAATGAGTCCAAATAGAACCTCTTCCACTTAAAGTTCAACCTCTTCCACTTGCTATATTACATTTTCCTAGTGGACAGTTTGTGCCCTACAATCAGAATCTTCCTAACTGGGGATGAAAGCTCGGGAGTTCTAGCCATCATTGGAACTGGAGTAACCAAGAGGTTAACTTCAGGTTTGAAAGATTTGGGTGGGAGTGTCCCGATGGGTGGGACAGAAGATCTGGAGAGGGATCCAGAGTCCATGGTGGACAAACCAGGTGAGACCAAAGGAAAGGAAACCATACTTGTCGAGGCCAAAAGGGATACTACTTTGCACTTCAACTTCTGAGCTTTTTGCAGAAACTTGGGAATCACAGGAAGAGCTGGGTAAGGATAAAGCAGACTGGGGGGGGGGGGGGTCAAGCATGGACTACAGCGTCTTTCAGTGACTGTCCCCTGAGGAGGGATTAGGGCGAAGAACTCACTGCACTTGGTGTTGGACAGAGACGCAGAGAGATTGCAGCAAGGTTGACCCCATTTCTGGAAGATCATATTTGCCACTGAAGCATTTAGACACTCATGAGGCATCAGAATGCTTCTGCTGAGCCTGTCCTCTAGCATGTTTGACTTCCCTGGAATGTGCATTGGTACAAGAAAGTGGTTGGAAGAGATTGCTTATTGCCACAACCTCATGGCCTCTCGACACAAGGGTATGACTTGGTTCCTCCCTGTTTGCTGCTGTACCAAACCACTGACATGTTATTCGTTTGAACTGCAATGGTTCCTGTCAGAAGACAGGATTGGAGGACCTGCAACGCAAGAAGCACCACTCTCATCTCCAGGATGTTTATAAGCAAACTGGTCTCTACAGGTGACCATGTGTCTTGGACCGTCTTTCCCAGATACTGCTCCCTTACCTGAACTGGGAAGTATCTGTGGTCACTGTGGCCTTTGGAAGCGGAAGGATGAACAGTCGGCCTTGATGGATGTCCTTTGATTAAGCCACTAGAGAAGAGATGGCTTGCATGCTCAAGAGATTCTGATCGAATGATTCAGTGGATACCAAAGAAAGAATCATTGGACTGCCAAGGTCCAATGAAGTACTCTCACATGAAGGTGTGCTACTGAAACAAGAGTAATCATAGCAGACATGGACCCCAAGGCTCTTAGAACAAGACTTGCCAGTGGAGAAGGAATATCCAGGATTTGCTTGCTATGGGGTTCTCAAGGTGAAAAGTCTGTTTGGACGGAGAAGAGCTAAAGAACGAGTGGTGTCCAGGCGGGCCCCGATTAAATCTATTATCTGTACTGGTTAAAGACGAGACTTTTTTAGATTAATGGAGATACCAAAGGTTGAGGCTAGTTGGAACAGAAAGTCTCTGGCTTTTAGGAGTCAACGCCTGGTGACAGCAGTTAGATGCCAATCGTCCAGATAGGGAAAGACCTGGAATCCTTGTAGTTTCAGGTGAGCTGCCACTACTGCTATGCATCTGGTGAACACCCTGGGGGTTGTGGTGAGACCAAAGGGATGTACTCTGAACTGGTAGTGACTGGCTCCCAGTTGAAAGAAGAGGAACCTTCTGGAGCAGTTGTTCATCTTGATATGATGGTATGTGTCCTGAAGGTCTATAGAGCACAGGCAGTCATCCTTCTGCAGGAAGGGCAGAATGGACTGAATCGTGACCATTCGGGACTTTGAACTGGCTACAGACTTGTTGAGGGTCATAAGGACCAAAATAGGCAGAGATCCTGTTTTTCTGGGCAGTAAAAAGAATCTGGAGCAGATGCCTGATCCGAACTGGTCTAGGGGAACACTATGGATGACTCCTTTTTCGTGAGTAGCTTTGAAACCTCTGCGGCTGCAGCCTTCCACTGAGTGGGTGGGACATCAGGGAGGTTCTATTTTGGAGGGTGGTTCTGGAAAAAGGGTATGGAATAACCTCTGGATATAATTTTTTTTAACACCAAACCATTATTTGTGATGGCTTCCCAGTCTGTTGAGTACAATAAAAAATGTACCCAGAGAGCCTCCAGGGATATATAGTCAGGCAATCCTTCAGGATCGCTGACTGGGCCTGTCAGAGAAGGTTTCCCAAGACCCTTGGTTCATCAGAGCCTCTCTGCCGCAAGGGCGGCACCTGCCATTAGGACCATTTCCCCTTCTGCCAGGAAGGTCTCCCTGTGAATCCTGAAAAGGACCTGGAGATCTTCGAAACCACAACTTTTTATACCCACTCTGGTTCCTGGACAAGGTCTGTTATGGAGTAGCAAAGCAGATTCTGATGGGAGACCAGGTGTTTCTATCTATTTGACAGCTGGACCAAACAGGATCAATCAGTCAAAATGGGAGTTGGTGAAAGACTCCTTGTAGGGTTCTGAGAAATCACACATCCACATCCAGGTGTGACATCTGATTGCAATGCCTGAACCAGCAGCCCTTGAGGTACCTTTTGCAGTATGAGAAATTAACCTCGGAGACGTGTTAGAAATAGACTGTACAGTGGCCATCCTGAAGGAAAAGGCCTTGATTAAGTCCCTCTGTAGCCTGGTTACATGTGCCAAGTAATTCAATGCTCGCAATGTGAAGGTCACATAAGTATATACCCACTTACCAAACTGGCCAAAAGCCCAAGACTCCCTGTCAGGGGGATGGACAGTGGAGCTTTGTTGGGCCAGCTCCTTTTTGGTGGCTGCTGCAACCACCATGGCATTGACAGGAACACCTTCTGCCCATTGGGCTCTGTCTGATGGGGTGCTAAGGATCTTGTCTGGGTGTCTGATGGGGTGCTAAGGATCTCGTCTGGGTGTTTGGGAAAGGGTTCCACTGTATCTGGCTCCTTCTATACCTTGTGGGACACAAGGTCAATAAGGGGAAATGTAGGGGGGGGGACACACCAAAGAAATAGACTGGCCCGACCCAAAAGCTTCCAGAAACACAAATTACTCTGGGTTAGGGTTCTGGGCGGATCAACCACCTTTTTGGTGAAGGATCTCCATGATGTCCCCAAAAACAGCCATCCTCAGGTGATCATCTAGGGGACCCTTCCTCTTCATAGATATCAGTGTCCTCAGTGAGGGATTCCAAAGGGGAATCCAAGTGTCGCTTTTTGCACTGATGCTTTCGAGGGACCTCTTCAGTGGGGTGTGCTAGGGAGGTGTCAGAAGACTCTGGGTGTTCCACAGGGGAAGCAGTCTGGAAGTCTTTCTGGGTAGGCTATCCTGGAGGTGTCAGAACAGATGGGCTCAGCAGAAAATATGCTGGGAGGGGACTGGGTTCCAAAGCAGGGAGAGTCAAGGTTCTTTGGGTGCACAGACAACCCTCTCCACCGCCTCGAATGCCAAGGGAGATAGAGATATCGAGAGCAACCCCGACTAAACTCTCAAAGGAAAAGTTCCACGAATTCCCACTGCCCCCAGATCTGAATGAGGAGTCGGAATGGAGCTATCAAGGACAGAAGTCCCAAGTGGAAGAGACAGCTCCGAAAACTTTGTAGCTGATGTCAACCCCCCAGACCAGATGTCGAAGCTATGGCTCAGAGAAAGTAAAGCTGTGTACACTTACTATAAATGTAGATGTTAGAGTGTATTCACTGTTGCAGTCCTAACAAATGGGTTATCTGGCTCCCGGTAGCCCTCAGTGGACCAGAATTCCAAAGCTAAGTAAAATTGACGTCGGTTGTAAAGGACATCAGGGTGTCCAATACAAAAGGAGGCAGCCAACGTCACTTCCTCAGTCTTTCTTGCCATAACAGTCAGGAGCCCCTAGAAAATAAGGCTTAAACTAAAAAACAATTTGACAAATAACAAATTAAGCCTGTATCTCAGGAAAAGAGAATAGGAGAGGACCACAAAAAGGGGGAAAGGAGGGAGGGAAAAGTCCAGTTGTGTACACTTACCATAAATGTAGATGTTCGAGTGTATTCACTGTTGCAGTCATTACATTTAGGGTAATCTGCTGGCAGGTTGCCCTCAGTCGGCCTGATTAACAAAGTTTTGGGTCCTGCATCGGTTGCTGTCCCTTCTTCCATGACGTCAGGTCGTCAGGGGTATAAAACATGCAGCCGACGCCATTACATCAGTTTTTCTTGCCCCAGATGTCAGGTGCCCCCCAAATGGAGAACAAATAAAATTAAAAAACACAAAAATATACCTCCAACCAAAAGCAAATACACCAAAAAGGCTTTTAAGCATAGTAAAAGAAGGTAGAGGTATAGCCAGAGAAAAACAGGGGGCTGCAGGGAGAGTAACCAGGACTGCAACAGAGAATACACTCGAACATTTACATTTATTAAGTGTACACAACTGTACTATGTTCTTCGTGTTTCACTGTTGCAGTCATTACATTTGGGTAGATTCCCAAAGCTATGGTTGGGAGGAGGAATTCATACAGCATTAGGACCAGCTATAAGTCCCTGCAAGACAGCAGTAGCACAGCCAGCTCTGGATTTAGAGACAATTGGTAAATGATCAAGCTTGGTGAAAGTATGTACAGAACTCCAGGTAGCAGCTTCTAGAATATCCCTGGTAGGAACACCTCTGAGAAATGCTGCAGAAGTAGATGCAGCCCTGGTGGAGTGAGATCTGGTCCCCTGGGGGATAGGTTTTCCATGGTGCTTATAGCAGAAATGAATGCAATGGCTTATCCATTTAGAAATGGTTTGTTTTGAAATAGCCTTCCCCTCTGCCCCAGCAGAAAATGCTACTAGCAATTGTTCAGATTTTCTTTGAAATTTAGTTCTGTCCAAGTAGAATCTAAGTTGTCTGTGCATGTCCAAGGAATGCTGAATCTGTTCCCCTTTGTTCTGTGGATTGGGAAAGAAGGTTGGCAAATGAATGGACTGATTAAGAGCCACAGTGGAAACCACCTTGGGCATGAAGGATGGATTGGTCCTCAGAGATACCCTGTCCGCATGAAAGATGATGAAAGGCTCCACTGTCACAAGGGCCTGTAATTCAGATATCCTTCTAGCTGAAGTGATTGCTAAAAGGAAGGATGTTTTCCAAGAAAGAAATTTTAAGTCTGCAGTAGCAGCTGGCTCCAAAGGCGGTAGAGTGAGTTTCTCCAAAACAAAGTTAATGTCCCAGGCAGGGGTAGGAGCTCTCCTGGGTGGTCTCAAATTCTTTGCCCCTCTGAGATACTGCTTGAGCAGGAGATGAGAAAAGAGGGGTGGGTCTGTGTTATAGTGAGCTAAAATAGCTGAAACGTGGATTTTAATAGAGGAAAAAGACAGGCCCTTGTGAAGCATCTCAGTTAAGTATTGCAAAATCTGAGGTAAATTGGGTGCCGCTGTGCTCATCCCTAAAGATTGGTTCCAGGCACAGAATATTTTCCATTTGTCAGTGTAAGATTTTCTAGTACTAGGTCTTCTCGCCTCCAGGATGACATCCATCACAGGTTTGTTGAGGGATGCTAAGGATGAATTTAAGTGATTAGCCAAGCTGCAAGGTTCAATGATGGAAGCTGATGGTGCAGAATTTGGTTCTCCTGCTGAGACAGCAAAGAAGGCGTCTGAGGCAGGTGCCATGGAGATATTTGTGACACTGCGCAGGAGCGGGTAACAGTGTTGGCGTGGCCAGTCTGCAGCAATCAAAATCATTCTTGGTTTGTCCTGTTTGACTTTTAACAGAACTTTCCAGAGTAGAAGCAGAGGGGGAAAGGCGTAGACTGATAGGTTTTTCCAGCTGAAGGACAGAGCATCCATTTTCCAGGCTTTTTTGTGGGGAGTCCTTGTGCAAAATTTGTCCAACTGGTAGTTCTGGGGGGAGGCAAATAGATCTATGTCTGGGTTCCCCCATTTGCTTGTCAACATGTTGAAAATCCGTGGTTTCAGTTTCCACTCATGTGGGTCCATGAGATTTCTGCTTAGTCCATCTGCCAGTGTATTCAATTTCCCTGGCAGGAATTGAGCTTGTAGGTGCACTTGGTAGCTCAAGGCCGTGTTCCACAATGCCATGGCTAGTCTGCAAATGGGGTAGGAATGTGCATCTCCCTGCTTGTTTATGTACCACATAACCGTAGTGTTGTCCATCTTTACCATTAGTTGTCCTGGAAGAATGTAGTCCTTGAAGGCTGTCAGGGCATTCTGTACAGCTAACACTTCTTTTTGCTTGATATGTAGGTGCATTTGATTTGGGTTCCATTTGCCCTGAATGCACTTCCCTGCCAGGTGAGCTCCCCATGCATAGTCTGTTGCATCTGTAGTTAGGGTTTGGGCGGCAAGGGGTAGTGTGAATGGCAGTCCCTTGTTTTGGTGGGAGGCCTCTGCCCACCATAGGAACTCCAGGCGTAGGCAAGGTGTGATAGGAATCATTGTCTCCAAGCTGTGACAATGTTGACTCCATAGTCTTTTTAAGTACCATTGTAGTTTCCTCATATGCAGTCTTGCATATGGAATTAGAAGAATGCAAGAGGCCATGAACCCCAAGGCTTGCAGTATCTGTCTTGCCGATAGCAGGGTTTTTGTGACCACTTGTTTGAAGTAGGTTACCAAATGAATTTGCTTCTCTGGCGTGAGGAAAGCCATCTGGGCAGTTGTATTTAAGCTTGCACCCAGGAATGTAATCTGTTGAGAGGGTACCAGTTGCGATTTCTTTTCGTTTATGGTGCACCCCAGACAAGTTAGAACCTTTTTTACAAACGCCAGATGATTTAGAAGGATGCCCTGGTTTTCTACCTGAATTAGATAATCATCCAGGTATGGGTATATTTGAATATTTCCTTGCCAGCAAAATGCAATTACTGGAGCCAGGCACTTCGTGAATAACCTGGGCACAGTAGACAAGCCAAAGGGCAGTGCAGAGAACTGATAATGCAAGTAGCCTGCTTTGAAGCGTAGGTATCTTCTGCAAGATTCCCCGATTGGGATGTGCAGGTATGCTTCTTTTAAATCATCATTAGGCATCTTTGTCTAGCATAGGAAGTAACTGGTGAAGAGTCAGCATCTTGAATTTTGGAATGTCCAGAATTGGACGCCATGATTTGTCTTTTCTGGGTACCAGGAAAAGCCTGGAATAGAAACCTTGTCCCTTTTCCTCTTCTGGTACCGGTTGGACAGCTCCCACGTTTAAGAGGGAAAGTACTTGTTTTTGAGCCTCTGCCCACTGATTTGGGGGCAGGTCTGGTCACCCGTTTGGTGTTGGCAACGTGTGGAAATGAAATCTGTATCCCTGGGACACTATATTTAAAACCCATTTGTCCTGGGTTATGAGTTTCCAGTTTTTTGCATGAAGAGCAATCTTTCCCCCAAAAGGTAAGTGCTTGGTAATTTAAAGTCATTGAGACTGTTTACCATAGGAGGGTGTCTTGTTATTTCCAGATTTGGAAGTGGAAGCCCCCCATTGCTTAGTTCTGAGAGTCCCCTGGGACTGAAACCTGGTGCTTTTGGTGTGTCTGGGCTTGGCTTGAGAGGATCTGGAAGGAGCTGGAAAGGACCAGTGCCTACTAAATCTTGGAGGTTGCACTTGTAGGAAATCTTTTACACTATGCATAGATTTAGCTTCATCTTCCATCTTTTTTAAAACTTCTTCAGCCTTATTGCCAAACAGGCGGTCCTGATTTAAAGGAGCATCCAACAATTTAGCTTTAACATGATCAGGCAAAGATTGCTCCTTAAGCCAAGCAAGCCTTCTGAGCACAGACCCAGTAACAGCAGCCCTGCAAGAGGCCTCTAAAGAATCAAAATCACATTGCAAAGTATGTTTTCCAACTTGTTCAGCAGAATGCAATAAATCCTGTAAATCTTTATTTTCCACACAGTCAGAAATCAACATCATTTTCTGTTTAAGCAGTCCAATAATATGCTGTTGATATTTTAACATATCAAATTGGCAGTTTAAAGCCCTGATTGCCAAGGCTGCATAAGTATAAACCTTTTTACCCCATCTATCCAGTGCCCTGGAGTCTCTATCAGAAGGGGTAGGATTTTTAGCAGTAGATGCCTTAATGCCCATAGGCCCCTGAGAAATGGTTTCAGGATCTGCAACAAGATTTCTGAAAAGGAACTTGTGGGACTCAGGAACCCTGTAGTATCTGTCCAGTTTACTAGGAGTTGGAGGCAGGCAATCAGGGGCCATACTGGATTCTGAAAACACATAATCAACAATGTCTAGTACAGGAGGTATAGCCAAAGGCCTATGCCGAGGTAGAAGAAGAAATTCCCTAAGCCTCTTTTTTTTTTAATCAGAAAATTCCTGACTTTCCCAGTGGAAATGCTCCCTTAAAGTATGTAAAGTTTCCCCAAAAGAAAAGTCCTCAGGGAGAGAAGCAGAGGAAATGGAATCCTCTGCATCAGAATCCTCACGTAGGTATGGACAAATCCAGGTCATTTGAAGAATCAGAAGAAACAGAGTCCTGATCAGAAGATTCATAGCCAAGCTCAGCCCTAGGCCTCTTAGAAGGGGGAGGGGTTGACTACCGCTGATTAGAGTAATTAGATCTTCAGCCATTTTGATAATTTGTTTTTTAGGCATAGGGGCCTGAACATGTGGCCTGGGCGTCGTTTTTTTAGGCATAGATCGAGATTTAGGCCTTAGTATTGAAGGTGGAGTCGGTTTAATATGCAAGTCTGTAGGCCTGAATACACCCTCAGAAGCCGGTGCCTGCACAGCGGCTCCGGACACATCCAAGGTAGAGACATCCGCGGGTTCCATAGGTGAAGTATCTCGCGGCATACCGGACTCCGAATGGGTCTCAGTAGAGGCCTGCGAGTCAGAAGTAGCGGGTATCAGTGGCTGCGAAAGCACCTGAGTACCGGTGAACTGTCGACTGGCTTAGGAGAAGCGTCGAAGGCAGTTTTGGACCTTGACGGCCTGTCTCTGTCTTTATCTTTGCGTTTTTTCAAAATCCAGATAGTCGGATGGCTAACCGACGTCATTTCTGGATAATTAAACCGAGAACCAAAATATTTAGAGGCAAAAATGTACCGACGACGGGTACTGCGTTGATTAAATAAAGCACAAAACTGACAGCAAGGTACCGTCATGGTCAGGGCCTAGGCAAGGAATACAGTATAAATAAAAATCTTTATGAGGTATTTGCTTTCCACAAGACGGTAAGAAGCAAGAAAAAGTTTCCCCAATGGGGTACTTAGCTTTAAGTTGAAGACTTTGGTTCTGAAACTCTAAAACGAAAATTTCAGGAGTCGGCCGACCAGCACTTGCAAACTGCTTCTGGCACCGCACAGCAAGAAAGACTGATGTAATGGCGTCGGCTGCATGTTTTATACCCCTGACGACCTGACGTCATGGAAGAAGGGACAGCAACCGACGCAGGACCCAAGACTTTGTTAAATCAGACTGACTGAGGGCAACCTGCCAGCAGATTACCCTAAATGTAATGACTGCAACAGTGAAACACTAAGAACATCCAGGACTGCAACAGTCAATACACTCGAACATATACATTTATGGTAAGTGTACACAGCTGTACTGTGTTCATCGTGTTTCACGGCTGCAGTCCTAACAAATGGGTTGATTACCAAAGCCCATAGAAAAAAGGGGGGGGGACCAACAGCATCAAGGGTTGGAGATAATGCCCTGCAACACCGCAGTGGCAAACCCTGCCCTGGCTCTGGAAAACAGAAGCAAATTATAATGCTTAGTGAAAGTGTGAACAGAAGATCATGTGGCAGCCTCCAAAATGTCTTTAGTAGGGACACCCCTTGGAAAGGCTGCAGAAGTAGAAGCCGCTCTAGTAGAGTGGGTCCTAAGCCCTTGAGGCGGAGCTTTGACATGAAAGGAATAACAAAAAGTAACGCAATGTTCAATCCATTTAGAAATGGTTTTCTTAGAAATAGCCTTGCCCTGGGCACCAGGGGGCAAAACTGACTAATAACTCTGCTAATTTCCAAAGGTCCTTAGTCCTGTCCAGGTAAAAACCTGAGCTGTCTGCGCACATCAAGAGAATGTAGGATCCTTTCACCTCTATTGCGAGGATTAGGAAAGACGGTAGGAAAGTGTATGGACTGATTAAGAGTCATGCTGGAAACCACCTTGGGCATAAAGGAGGGATAAGTCCTCAGAGAGACTATCTGCATGGAAAATAAGAAAAGGTTCCACGGCCATCAAAGCCTGCAGCTCCGAAACCCTCCTTGCTGAAGTTATAGCCAACAGGAAGGCGGTCTTCCAAGAGAGAAACTTTAAATCTGTAGAGGCAGCTGGCTCAAAAGGAGGAAAAGTAAGTTTCTTCAGAACAAAATTAAGATCCCAGGCTGGAGTAGGTGCTCTTCTGGGAGGTTTTAAATTGCAAGCCCCACTGAGAAACATTTTCATCACGGGATGAGAGAAAATGGGCTGTTCAAGAGAGCAATGAGCAGAGATGGCTGAAGCATGGATCCTGATAGAGGAAAAAGAAAGACCACCCTGAAGCAAATCATCCAGGTATTCCAGGATCAGAGGAAGGGTGGGTTGAGAAGCAGACACCCCTCTAGCCTGCATCCATTGAGAGAACCTTTCCCATTTGCCAGCACAGGATTTTCTAGTGCTACGTCTCCTGTCCTCCCTCAGCACGTCAACCACCTGTTGGGAAAGGGAGGAAAAAAGGGAAGGAGTCATACAATGAGCCATGCTGCCAAATTGAGGGACTGAAGATGAGGATGTAGAATGTTTCCCCTTTCCTGAACCAAAAGATCTGGCTTCAGAGGAAGATGCCAAGGAGGAAGATGGGAGAGACTGTGAAGCAGAGGATAACAATGCTGTGTGGGCCAGTCCGGAGCTATGAGAATAGTCCTTGGACGTTCGACCCTGATCTTTACTAATACTCTGGGAAGAAGAGGAAGAGGAGGGAAAACGTACACTGATAGCAACGTCCAAGGGAAGGACAGAGCATCCACTTTCCAGGCTCTGCTGTGCTGCTGTCTGGTGCAAAAGAGAGGTATCAGATGGCTGTCTGGGGAGGAGAAAAGATCCACCTGAGGCGTGCCCCAACATTGAATGATGCTATAAAAGACTGCTCTTATTCAGCTGCCACTCATGAGGATCCAGGGTTTGCCTGTTCAACTGGTCTGCCAAACAATTGAGCCTTCCTGGAAGAAACTGAGCTAGGAGATGCAGGTCCAGGGATGCTGCCATGGGCCAAAGATTCATGCTTTGCCTGCACAGGGGGTAAGAGTGAGTCCCTCCCTGCTTGTTGATGTACTAAATGACCATGGTGCTGTCTGTCCTGACAAGCAGGGTCCCTGGAGAAAGAAGATGCCTAAAAGCCAGTAAGGCCTGCTGAACTGCATTCAATTCTTTTAGATTTATGTGCAAGTGCATCTGCTGGGTGTTCCAACGTTCCTGTATGCATCTGCCATCCAGGTGTGCTCCCCAAGTGTAGTCAGATGTGTCTGTAGTCAGAAATTGAGTGGCAAGAGGTGTCTGAAAAGGCATGCCTTTGTTTTGCAGACAGGCTGTTGCCCACCTCAGAAACTCCACCTGCAGAGATGGAAGCAGAGGAATCATCATATCCAGGTCCTCTGTGTGTTGACACCAAATGTTCTTGAGGTACCATTGCAATTTCCTCATATGCAGTCTTGCATAAGGAATCATGTGAATACAAGATGCCATGAATCTCAGAGCTTGCAGGTATTTCCTTGCAGGGAGCTGGGACAGGCTTGCCAAGTCCTTGAAGTAAACTGAAAGAGTTGTTTGCTTCTCCTGGGTGAGATATAGCATCTGGGTGGCTGTGTTCAGACTCGCTCCCAGGAATGTCATCTCCTTGGATGGTACCATTTTCGATTTTTCCACATTGAGTGTGTAACCCAGGGAAGAGAGAAGAGTCTTTACGAATTCCAGATCCTTTAATAGCTGTTCCTGAGAACTTGGTTGAATCAAACAGTCTTCAAAGTGTAAGTAAATCTGAATTTTCTTCTGCCTGCAAAAAGCAATGACTGGGGCCAGGCACTTTGTGAAGACTCTGGGAGCAGTAGATAAGCCAAAGGGCAGCGCAGAGAATTGGTAATGTTGCTCGTCCACTCTAAAATGAAGGCACTGCCTGCAGCTTTCCCTGATAGGAATGTGCAGATAAGCCTCTGAGATCCAAGGTTACCAGCCAGGAATCCTTTTCTAACAGTGGTAGCAACTGATGCAGAGTGAGCATTTTGAACTTTGGAATTACTAGAAAAGAGTTCAGAATGGAAAGATCCAGGATGAGACGCCAGGTGCCTTCTTTTTTTGGAACTAGGAAAAGCCTGGAATAAAAGCCCTAGCCTACCAGCTGAGCAGGAACTGATTCTATTGCTCACAGATGAAACACAAAATTTGTTTTCCTATTCTGCCCTTTGGTTTGGAGGAACGTCCGGAAGTCCCTTGGGAGCTGGAAAGGTGCGGAAAGAAAACTTGTGCCCTAGGGACACCATTCTGAGCACCCATTTGTGATAGTGGCCCAGACATCTGCAAAAAGGGCCAACCTTCTCCCTAAAGGACTCTCCCGGCATGCAAGAACAGGCAGAAGTTGTAAAAAGTCATTGAGAGTGCTTTGACTGAGATGCAGGCTTGGAGCTTCCCCTTTTAGAAGTGGAAGCCTGCCAACACCTAGACCTTTGAGGGGTAGCCCCCTGCACCCTAGAAGATTTGTAACCTCTAGTCCTGGAAGGGTTCTGTCTGCTGGTATCAGGAAAGGTCCAACTCTTGGAAGGGTAGTTCCTGCTAAAGCGAGGGGGTTGAACTTGCAGAAAATCCTTAACAGTTTGCATGGACTTGGCCTTATCCGCCATCTTCTTCAGTACCTCCTCTGCTTTGCTGCCAAAAAGACTGTCTTTATGCAAAGGTACATCCAAAAGCTTAGCATTGACAGGTTCTGGAAGAGGCTTTTCTCTGAGCCAAGCGCACCTCCTAATAACAGATCCAGTAGCCATAGCCCTGCTGGAGGCTTCAAGGATGTTAAAACCACAATGCAAAGAATGCTTATTGACCAGATTGGCAGAATTCAGTAAATCCTGCATGTCTTTACTCTCTGTCAAAAAAGGTACACTGGCTATCATAGACTTAATAGCCTACAAGGTGTGTTGCTGGTACTTCAGCATATGAAGCAGACAATTGTTAGCCTTAATAGCTAGGGTGGCAGAGGTATAAACCTTCTTGGCCCGCCTATCTAAGTTCCTGGACTTCCTGTCAGAGGGAACAGGATTCCTGGTAACAGTGGCCTTAACTCCTTTAAGGCCCTGAGAAATAACCTCTGGATCTACCAACGGATTCCTGAAAAGAAACAGATGAGAATCAGGGACTCTGTAGTACCTTGTCAGGTTTCCTGGGAGCAGGAGGAACTGAATATGGACTCAAGGAATTTTCCAGAAAAACATCATCAACAACTTCCAACACAGGGGGAATAGCAAGAGGCTTATGCTGAGGTAAATCCAGAAACTCCCTAATCCGTTTCTTGGATTGGGGATAATCCTGACTTTCCCATTTAAAATGTTCTCCGAGGGTATTTAAATATCACCAAAAGAGAAATCCTCTGGAGGAGAGGCCGAAGGGATGGACTCCTCTG
Source organism: Protopterus annectens (assembly GCF_019279795.1). Lineage (NCBI taxonomy): Eukaryota > Metazoa > Chordata > Ceratodontiformes > Protopteridae > Protopterus > Protopterus annectens. The sequence goes on along the minus strand of NC_056727.1, from coordinate 831,061,989 downwards.
CATCTGAATCCTCAAAAGGAGGAAAAGCCTGAAAAAATTTCTCTTCATCAGCAGAAATGCTGGAAGAATCAGAACCTGAGCAGGACAAAACCTCAGGAGAAACATCCATATTCCTTTTCGGAGGAGGAGGCTGAGAACCCCTAATAAGAGTCAACAAATCATTAGCCATTTTAACCATTTGGGATTGAAGGGAACGAGAAACAGCTGGAGCCTGCCTTTTCACAGGCTTACGAATGGAAGATTTACCTGCAAGCCTGAAGGACTCGGGAGGCCTGGCAACCGCTGCGGTTGCAGCAGAGGTGGAAGGAAGAAGTTTGCTGTCAGAATGCAAAACGGAGGCCTCGGACACCGGAGTCAGCTTAGCGGCTTCGGCTCCAGCCAAAGAGGCGACCGGCAATAGGTTGGAAGGCAAAATGGAGGCCGAAGGCCTAAAGGACTTGGACTTGATCAAGGCCTGCAGTTGTACATCTACGGACTGCAAAGGTGTCTCACTGGTTACCGCCTGACTGACTACCACCTTAGCCTCATCCAAGGACTTAGCTTTCTGAGGCCTGTCGCGGTCCTTATCCTTATGTTTCTTCGGAACATCCGAAGCCTGAAGACCGGTGGACACCACACCAATGAACTTAGGCCAAACTCCAAAATGTCTAGCCAAAATCTTAGCCTGACGACGGATAGTACGCAGATTAAAGGAGGCACAGAGATCACACTTGGGAACATCGTGGTCAAGGCCTAAACAAATAATGCAACAGGAATGAAAATCTCTATGGGGAATCTGCTTTCCACAGGTAAGGCAATTATTAACTGTTTCTGACATTCGCTAAGGGAAGAAAAGAGGATCCCCAACAGGGTACTTAGCTGTAGTAGACTTCAACTCTTGTAGTCGGAAACCAACAAAGGTAAACTGCTGACCGGCACTCGTGCATGAAAAGCTTCTGCTTTGGGCTCCGTGGCAAGGAAGACTGAGGAAAAGATGGCGGCTGCCTCCTTTTGTATCGGACGCCCTGAGGTCCATAACAACCGACGGCAACAGACGGCATTTTTACTTACCTTTGGTATTCTGGCCAACTGAGGGCTACCGAGAGCCGGATAACCCATTTGTTAGGACTGCAACAGTGAAACACGATGAACATCTGCTCTGCTCCAAAACGGTTGGAGCCAAGTAAGTCAGGGAAACCAATGGATTTGAGGTAACAGTACCTGTCAGCTCCAGGTATGTTCAGGCCTGTTTACTCCAAACCCAGGGGTTGGATCGGAGGAGGAGATATCAAAGCAAAGGCAGGGACATGGCTCATGGATCCAGACAGGGAAGGATTGGACAAGATCCCCAGCTGGATTTCTGTCTTGAGGAATTTCACCATCATACTGTCTACCTGAGCTGCAGAGAGGCTGCTGCAAGATCTAGCAGAACAAGTAACAGATGGTGGTCTGGAAATTGGAAAAACAGGAGACTTAGGTCTTGAGGCAACTGTTTCAGGGAAAAAAATATGAGACTGGTGCTGAGGGGAAGCCTGAATAACAATCAGAGCCGAGCTAGTAGGATCCGAGGTTTTAGAAGACTTATGAGGAGATTCCCCAGTTTGGAGGATCTGCTGGGAGACCTCTTGCATTCCTTGTGCTTCTTACTGGGGGTTTGAGCACCTGAAGTGGAAGGTGCTGCAGAGGAAGAACCAGTGGAAGGAAGGAGGCCTTTTAGGATGAACTTGTTCTTCCTCTCTATTAGAGCATGTTGGTTGAAACCAGCACAAATGGAGTAGGAGTCCAAGTGAGAAGCCCTAAGACAAGTCACACATTCAGTGTGGGCATCGGAAAGTGGGATTTTGTGCCCTCATGAGGTTTGGACTCAGCCATACCGTAATAAGCAACTATCAGAAAATCAAACACACACACACACACACACATATATATATATATATATATATATATATATATATATATATATAATGTGTACATATACACACACACATAAATATGTAGATTTATAGGAAGGAACTAGGCTATTGGCCTAAAGGCCCTTATAAGCCTAGACAAGAATTTCACCCATGTTCCCACAAATTCAGCACCCATCTTCCCTGTCCAGCAGGGACACAGGTGGGATCCCAGAGATATATTTTCTGTTTCTCATCCAGTCCTCGAGGTTCCTCTTAAAGAGGGCTAGTGAGGTACTCTGCTTGACATGGATAGGAAGTCTATTCCACAGATGGGGGAGTCATTGGGACACAAATCTATCCCACCAACAAGTTCTACTAATGTTACAGACCAGGTTGAGACCTTGTAAATATATATATATATATATATATATATATATATATATATATATATATATATATATATATATATATATATGTAGGTTCATAGGTTCATACTAGGCTATCTGCCCTAGGGCATTTATAAGCCCAGCCAGAGTGTGTTTGGCTTTCGCCACCCATTTTAAATTAATTTTGCTATGCCTTTTTGAGGATATTATACTGTGCCTCTGTCCAACAGTGACACAGAAGTGATAGCCGGGGTAAACCTACGATCTCCCATCCACTCATCAAGATTCCTCTTGAAGAGAGTCAATGTGGGACTCTGCCTAACCTGGACTGGGATTTTATTCCAGAGTGAAGGGAGCCTCTGGGTTATGAATCTGTCCCTCCAGCATGTCCTATTTATTTCAGTGCTGAGGTTCAAGTCTCTCGAGCGTAGCTCGATGGGATTTGGATTTTCTGAGGTGCAGCATGTCCATTAATTCTGGGTTGGACATGGCTTTATAAGTCAGGCACAGATCGCCTCTGAGCAGGTGGTATGCCACTGAGTAGAGCTGGAGTTTCTTTAACCGGGCAGCATATGGCATCTGTTTGAGCCCTTTGATCCTCTTGGTGAGGTACTTTTGGGGTCTTTCCAGTTGCTGCAGGTGTCTGGTAAGGTACATCCCAAAAGGGGCATTGTACTAAATTATGGGCCTGATGAGGGATGAGTAAAGAGGCACGATGACCTCCCTGATCTAGATGTGAATCCTTCATGATTAGGTGGACTATATAAAATGTTTTTCTAACCACTTTGGCCACGTGGTTGTCAAATGAGAGATTGTTATCAACTTGGGTCCCCAGGTCCCTAATGACTTCTTCTGTACTTAATGGATTACCACCTATGTGGTAATTTGTGGGCACTTTGTTTTGCCAAAGGGATGACTATACACTTTTGGCGTTTAGCTCGAGGCCATGGCTCTGGCACCAATTGTCTGTTTCTATGAGGCCCTTTTGGAGGATGCTTGTGTCGGCTGGAGAGTTGATTATGGCCCAGTTTGCAGTCATCTGCGAACTTGGTCAGCCACAGTCCTTCCGTGTTGGCCTGTACCGAGAAATATATACCGAACAAGAGAGGTCCCAGGACTGAGCCTTGTGGGACGCCACTTGTAACTGGTTTGGAGTCTGACATGGCTCCAGCAATTCTAACCATGTGGGTTCTGTCCTTGAGCCAGTTTGCAACCCATCTAGTGACATAGGGGTTTATATTTAAGCTGGTTAGCTTATCTATAATGCCCGAGTGGGTATTGTATCGAAGGCTTTTGCGAGGTCCAGGTAGGCTGTGTGGACCACCTTCCCCTCGTCAATGGCCTTGGTGACTTTTTCAAAGAAATCGACCAGGTTTAAGAGGCAGGATCTGCCCTTAACAAAGCCAAACTGGGTAGGATCCAGTGTCTGTAGGTCCCCAATATCTTTATTTATGAGGTCCATGATGATCCTTTCCATAGCTTTGTAGACCAAGCTAGTCAGGCTTATGGGGCGATAGTTTCCAGGATCCGTTGAGGCACCTCCTTTGTGGAGAGGGACCACTGTTGCTGTACGCCACTCTTTGGGTACATATCCTGTAATAAGGCTAAGATTGAACAGTAGTTTTATGTTTGGGTTTAGCTCTTCTTGGAGTTCATGTAGGACGCAGCCCGGGACACCATCTGGTCCCATTGATGCTGTGTTTTTTGCTTTGGAGAGGGCGGCTCTTAAGTGAGCATCTGAGATGTCAGGGGGGCAGCACTCTGTTGGGATAGATATTTGCCCTTTTGGTGGGGAGGGGGAGAAGTTTGCACTGAACCTGTCAGCTAGGATGTTGGCAATGTCTGTGGGCTCGGTGTATTTTTTGTCATTTTGGACTAATTCTGAGCATATCTGGGAATTCCCACCCAGGTTCCTAACATAACTAAAGAAAGCCTTGTGATTATCCTTAGTGTCCTGTGCAATTTTTCTCTCAAAGCTGGCCTTAGACGATTTTATGAGTGCCCGTAGTTTTTGCTAATACTGATCAGAGATGCCTTCCCTTTTGGGATTTTGCTCTATCATGTAGTAGCTTCCTCCTTCTATTGTATAGTTTGTTTATGGCTGGGGTCCACCAGACAGGACGCCTGCCTTTGGAGGATTGGGTCTTGGTTTTATTTGGGATTGATGATCCATGCATTCCTGAAGGTGTTCATAGAATGCGTTTATAAAGGATTCTGCGGTCTGGGCAGATTTTCCACAGGCCCGGGGCTTTGAAGGATTTCACTCGGTTTTGAGGTGTGAAATTTGCTTTAGAGAAGTTTTTCACTGTGGTTTTCTGGGCAGGGGGTGGGGTCGGGATGTGAATATCCAGTGAGATTAGTTTATGGTCTGATCTTACCAGTGAGGGATACACTTCTGGTCTGGAGCATAGTGTCCCCATATGTGTGTGTGTGTGTGTGTGTGTATATGTATATATATATATATATATATATATATATATATATATATATATATATATATATATATATATATACACACATACATGCACACACACACACAGATAAGATCAAGCGGTAGGGAGAAAGGTAGAAAGTAGTAGTTGTAAGCAATAATGCTACTCAAAGGTATATAAAAAGAGAGAATAGATAAAGATAATTGTAAATGTAATGGGATATAAGGAGAAATTCTGAGACTCACTGAAACAATCCTAGAGGAGCTTAGGGTAACAGAATCCCAATACTGTCAGAAGTGCTGCAAACGAGATGTGAGGGAATGAGGGGGAGCGAAGCAGCTCAGATTTTGGATCCTAGAGCTTTAGTATGCGGCCGAGTCGGATACAATTCTCGGATCCAAACCCACAGGTTGAAGAACAAATGAAGGCAACAACTTCAGATTGTATATTAAGTAAAAAGACATGGTGCGTGGGTCTGTGTAGCCAACTGAATGAAATTATACTTGTAAGAAACACAATCCAAAGGCTCATGCAGTGTCTGCTAAGAGTAATAAGAGGTCTGAGCAAGTAAATAACTGAAATAGCTGTGATGATGATGTAAATATCGAGTCCAAGAAACCCTTAAAACACTTTTGGTTTATTAAATAACTTAAGAGATAATTTATAAGTTGGTTAAGCTGTTTCGTTCCTAAACTATCTCGGGACTTCTTCAGAGACAGACTGCAAGTAATAACACATTTAAATACGCACATCAATCTGATCATGTGACCCCCTTCTAGCCAGTAGAAAACTGCAACCACTAAAATCAATTTTAATAAAATTAAGAGTTAAAAACACCATACTAAGGATTTTTTTTATTGATCCATTGTACCATAAACTAGAAAAATAATTTAATGATAAAAATGTACTAAAAATATTATAATTTTGTGGCTTTTAGCTTCAGTACTGAGGCAATTGAAACTTGGTCATTTAACCCTAGATCACTGCAAACATTTAAACGTAACCGCCAAATCAGTTCTCATTATTCTATTTTTGTTTTGCTTGAAATCCCCCCTGGAAATCATAAGCGATAACTTCCAACAAAGCAAAGCAAAATTTTGACACATTACATACCGATGTGTGTTTGCATAAAGCTTTGTTAACGTTTTTCTTTGTAATAGAATAAAGGTATTCATAAATTCGTTTTCTGAACTGCCTTTCAGTTTTCCCAAAGTCATGTTTTGAACATCCATTACACATTGCAATATATACAGCAAGCCCTATTGATACACAATTTCCAGTAGCCAGTGGGATATTGTAATGGAAAATGTCTAAAGTGATAACCTCTTGTTCCAAAATGTAAGGACACTGTTACAGGCATCACATTGTTCAGTACTTTTAAAACATGTACCAAACCCATTTGAAGTGGGTGTTCAAATATGTTTTTGAAATTTCTGTCTTATAGACAAAACTTGATGCATCACCCAAACTTTGGAATACCTCATCATTAAGTTTCAAAGTATTCCATTTGTTGGTGATAATGTTCTTAACCACTTTGGAAGAGGAATTAAATGTAATCACCAAGGAATACAAAAAACAGAATTTTGTTTTGGTTTTTGTGTGAAATATTTACTCGGAAATCCAAAAGGGTAATTTCTGTCCTGAAACATATTAAACACACTGTTCACTTCAAGACTGAAGTGTTCAAAGTTTGAGCACATGCTTGCTATCCTAAGTAGTTGTCCTTGGTTTATTTTATTTTATGCTATATTCATTTACCGGGAGTGCCCAACTGGGTCATAAGCCCATTTTCAGTGGAGGCCCGGGGAGAAAAGCTCCATACAGAAAAAATATGTATGAGGTAACATGGCAGGAATATATTTATGACTACATAGGACAATAATACAAAAAAAAAAAAAAACAACTGATGCAACAAAATGCAGTTACATTTACAAAATACATTGAGCACCTTCCAATAATTGCAAACTAGATAGGTACAAAGTACCATTTAACATTTAGATTTACTAATTCTTAAAAGTTATGCAATGAACAGAGGTATGGACAGAATTTATGGAGTTAGAAGAATCTGTTTGGCAGGTTGCTACTAGTTGTTTGTAAGGAAAGGCAGTACAGGACTGCAAGGAATGATATGAACTTTAAAAATGTTTTTCTTACAATATAGGGGGTGGCAACTATAAAAATTCAGCTAACTGAAAAAGTGGGTTTTCTATAGATCCTAGAAACAAAACATCTTTTGTTGTCATCCTTAAAAATAATGACATCCAAATAAACTGCAGTATCAAGGGACAGACTATGGGCGATTTTAAGGAAGGCCTCTGTGTTGTTCATGTATGAAATAAATTCTTCTACCTTATAAGTAAATCTGTTTGCTATGGTAAGTGGCAATAATTAAAGCAATGAATTACAGAACAAGTGTTTGTTTCAGGAATCCCCGTTTTCCCAAGGGTATCTTACACAACCCATTGACTTATTAAGCCAACAAATGAACACGCTCACTGTAACTTTGAATAAACTGGTTTCATCAGCCCCTATGACTGCCGCCCAAAATGGATCACTCTACTTCTGGATACGGAGTCAGTTTTGACATTTTCCCTTACAACATCCCACTAGCTGCTGGAAATTGTGCATAAAAAGGAGTTGTACATGTTGCACTGTGTAATGGACGCTCAAAATATTAGACTGGGAAAACTGAAAGACAGTTCAAGAATTTATGAACACCTTTATGCTATTACAAAGAAAAATGTTAACGATGCTTTACACAAATACACATCAGTATGCAATATGTCAAAAATTTAGCTTTGCTTTGTTGGAAGTTGTCCCGTATGATTTACAGGGAACTTATGGGAAACGAAAATAGAATACTGAGGACTGATCTGGCAATTATGTTTAAATGTTTGCAATGATCTAATGTTAAATGACCAAATTCTGATTGCCCCATTACTGAAGCTAAAAGCCACAAATATATAATGTTTTTTCTATTTTATAGAGCAAAATGGGTCAACAAAAAAACTCCTTAGTATGGCGTTTTTTTTAACGCTTAATAATTTTATTAAGATTGATATTTTTGGTTGTATTTTTTGTACTGGCTAAAAGGGCTCACATTAAAAGATTAATGTGTTGGTTCTGAAATTGTCCTGAGATTGTTTAGAGATGAAAGCTCTTAACCAACTTATTGAATTATCTCTTTTGTTATTGTATAGGAGGGCATGTTCAAATTGTTCTATCATGGTGTGGATGGCAGGAGAAATGGGGTAGGGGTTATCTTAAAGGAACAGTATGCCAAGAGTGTTTTGGAGGTGAAGAGAGTGTCTGATAGAGTGATGTTTATGAAGCTTGAAATTGATGGTGTAATGATGAATGTTTGTAGTGCATATGCTCCACAAGTTGGGTGTGCGATGGATGAGAAACAAAAATTTTGGAGTGAGATGGATGAAGTGGTGGTGAGTGTATAGTGATTGGAGTGGACTTCAATGGGCATGTTGGTGAAGTGAATAGAGGGGATGAGGAAGTGATGGGTAGTTATGGTGTTAAGGAGAGGAATGCAGAAGGTCAGATGATTGTGGATTTTGCGAAAAGGATGGACATGGCTGTGGTGAATATGTATTTTAAGAAGAGGGAGGAGCATAGGGTGATGTACAAGAGTGGAGGAAGATGCACACAGGTGGATTATATCCTATGTAGGAGGGCCAGTCTGAAGGAGACTGGAGACTGTAAAGTCGTGACAGGGGAAAGTGTAGTTAAGCAGCATAGAATGGTGGTCTATAGGATGACGTTGGTGATCAAGAAGAGGAGGAGGAGTGTGAAAGCAGTGCCAAGGATTAAATGGTGGAAGTTAAAAAAGGGTGATTGTGAGGTGGAGTTCAGGGAAGAGTTAAGACAGGCACTGGTAGGCAGTGAAGAGTTACCGAATAGCTGGGTAACTACAGCAGAGCTAGTAAGGGAGACTGCTAGAAAGGTGCTTGGTTTGTCATCTGGACAGAGGAAGGAGGACAAGGAGACCTAGTGGTGGAATGAGGAAGTACAGGAGAGTATACAGAGGAAGAGGCTGGCGAAGAAGAAGTGGGATTGTCAAAGAGATGAAGAAAATAGACATGAGTATAAGGAGATGTGGAACATGGCAAAGAGAGAGGTGGCGAAGGCTAAGGATAAGGCATATGGAGAGTTGTATGAGAGAGTGGACACTAATGAGGGAGAAAAGGACCTGTACCGGCTGGCTAGACAGAGGGACAGAGCTGGGAAAGATGTGCAGCAGGTAAGGGTGATAAAGGATAGTGAGGGAAACATACTCACAAGCGAGGAGAGTGTGTTGAGTAGATGGAAAGAGTACTTTGAGGGGCTGATGAATGAAGAGAATGAGAGAGAGAGAAGGTTGGATGATGTGGGGATAGTGAAACAGATTAGCAAGGAGGAAATAAGGACAGCTATGAAGAGGATGAAGAATGGAAAGGCTGTTGGCCCGGATGACATACCAGTGGAAGCATGGAGGTGCTTAGGAAAAATGGCAGTGAAATTTTTAACCAGATTGTTTAATGAAATTTTGGAACGTCAGAGGATGCTTGAGGAGTGGAGAAAAAGTGCTTTGGTACCTATCTTTTAGAATAAGGGTGATGTGCAGAGCTGCAGTAACTACAGAGGGATAAAATTGATCAGTCACAGCTTGAAGTTATGGGAAAGAGTAGTGGAAGCTAGGTTAAGAAGGGAGGTGATGATTAGTGATCAGCAGTATGGTTTCATGCCAGGAAAGAGCATACAGATGCAATGTTTGCTCTGAGAGTGTTGTTGGAGAAATACAGAGGTCAGAAGGAGATGCATTGTGTCTTTGTGGACTTAGAGAAAGCATATGACAGGGTGCCTAGAGAGGAGTTGTGGTATTGTATGAGGAAGTCGGGAGTGGCAGAGAAGTATGTAAGAGTGGTACAGGATATGTACGAGGGTAGTGTGACATTAGTGAGGACTTTGGGAGTGACAGATACGTTTAAGGTGGAGGTGGGATTACATCAAGGATCAGCTCTGAGCCCTTTCTTATTTGCAATGGTGATGGACAGGTTGACAGATGAGATAAGACAGGAGGCCCAGTGGACTATGATGTTTGCAGATGACATTGGATCTGTAGTGAGAGTAGGGACCAGGTTGAGGAGACCCTGGAGAGGTGGAGATATGCTTTAGAGAGGAGAGGAATAAAGGTTAGCAGGGCTAAAACAGAATATATGTGTGTAAATGAGAGGGGGAGTAGAGTTGGCAAAGGTGGATGAGTTTAAGTACTTGGGATCAACAGTTCACAGTAATGGTGAGTGTGGAAGAGAGGTGAAGAAGAGAGTACAGGCAGGGTGGAATGGGTGGAGAAGAGTGCCAGGAGTGATTTGTGACAGACAGGTACCAGTAAGAGTGAAATGGTAGGTCTACAAGAGGGTAGTGAGACCAGCTATGTTGTATGGGTTGGAGACGGTGGCATTGACAAAAAGGCAGGAGTCAGAGCTGGATGTGGCAGAGTTAAAGATGTTAAGATTTGCACTGGGTGTGACAAGGGTAGACAGGATTAGGAATATGTATATTAGAGGGTCAGCTCAGGTTGGATGGTTTGGAGACAAAGTCAGAGAGACGAGATTGCGTTGGTTTGGACATGTGCTGAAGAGGGATGCTGGGTACATTGGGAAAAGGATGCTAAGGATGGAGCTGCCAGGTAAGAGGAAAGGAGGAAGGCCTAAGATAAGGTTTATGGATGTGGTGAGAGAGGACATGCAGGTGGTTGGTGTGAAAGAGCAAGATGCAGAGGACAGGAAGAAATGGAAACAGATGATCCGCTGTGGCGACCCTTAACGGGAAAAGCTGAAAGAAGAAGAAGTTATTGAATAAACCAAAAGTGTTTTAAGGATTTCTTGGACTCGATACTTACATCACAGCCATTTCAGTTATTTACCTTGGACCTCTTATTACTCTTAGCAGACACTATGTGAGCCGTTGGGTTGTGTTTCTTAGAAAATGTGTATTATTAAGATGTTCTATGCATTATACCTCAATGGGACAAAAGTTTACTAACATCTCCATCCAGTTAAGTAATAGCTACATCAAAGTACTATGCAAGATTCTCTTGCCTCTTGCTGCAATTAGGTACCTTGCGCCATTCATCCCAACAGTAGCCTTCTCACTTTTCCAGTACAGAGGACTGTTCCAGCCCCCCCATACACACACACTTTTTACTTACTAAAATGACATCAGGCATTATTTCTCTCATTTTCAAGAAGATGACACAATCCTTAAGCTACAAATCCATGTTCCCTGATGTAAATGAAATCTAGCTCCTTTAAACCATCAGTGTATCACAGAAGGGCTAATTTTCAGATCAGGGTTCTTAATGACCTCATAATGCTGAAAGTAGCTCATTTGCTCACCAATATTACTTTTAATTTTAATTAGTAGTAGTAGTCCTCCCTCCCCAGTAGCTTAAGCTGACAGTGACTTTAGTCAACTTAATCTATCATATCTTTACTAACGATATGCAGACATACTATATAATTAACCAATGAACAATATACAGGGATACATTGCCCTTTTCAAATCATTTTAATACATTTCTTAATGCTGATGTTGGTATAAACATTTATGTAAGGAAACACTAAAGAAAAATATTTATGTATTTCTCAATACCAGTGATGGTATATTAACATCAATGTAATTGGAATGGAAAATGGCCCCCGTTATCCCCTTGCACAAGAGTGGTGCTTCCACTGACCCTGGGAACTACAGACCTATTAACCTGACTAGCCTTATCTACAAGGCCATGGAGAGAATCATCATGGACCTTAACAACAAAGATGCAGGTAATCTCCAAATACTTGAGCCTACTCAGTTTGGATTTGTCAAAGGGAGACCATTGCCTGTTAAACCTGGTAGACTTCGAGACAGTTACCAAGGCACTGGATGAGGGGAAAACTGTGCATACAGCCTACCTGGACCCAGCTAGGTATCAACCCTTATATTGTTAGGTGGGTCGCTAACTGGCTCACCGACAGGACCCACACACAGTCAAAATAGGGGAATCTACCTCCAACAGCAGACTCGTAACCAGTGGTGTTCCACAGGGATCAGTCCTGGGACCTCTACAGTTCAGAATCTATTTTTCCAAAGTACAAGCAAAACCTAAACGTCTGTGGCTGACAAAGTTTCCTAACGACTGCAAACTGGGAGCGGTCAAAGAATCTCCAAATAATGTCAACATTCCACAAGAGGGTCTTAAGCAAACAAATGATTGGTGCCAAAGTCAAGGTCTTAAACTCAATGCAAAGAAAATATATTATCATCCCTTTCAGCAAGAGTGATGTTTGTGCTAACTACCACATCAATAGAAAAAGAGCATAAGTATGCATTTAGTGGTGAGAGACCTGGGCACACAGGTTGACAGCAACCTTGCCTTTGATCACCATGTCTCCACAGTGGTAACAAGGGCATTCTATATAGCTCATTTCACATGTAAGGGCATTGCCTCCAGAAAAAAAGAAGTTATAACCTCCCTGTACTCTTCCCTCATCAGCCCAATAATAGAGTACAACGCCACTTTTGGTCCGTACCTTTCCAGGCACCTGCAGCAATTGGATAAACCGCAAAAGTTCCTCACAAGAATAATTCAAGGTATTTAACATCTGTCCTATGTGGATCAGCTGAAATCACGGTCACTTAACTCAGTTTCATACAGACTACTCAGAGGCGATCTCTGACTTGCGTATAAGACAATCTCTGACTCTGCTTTATTAGAAATGCTGCATATCTGTAAGTCCAATAGCTCACAGGTTACTCGCTCTAAAGACCTTAACCTGGTATGTGACATTAACAGAACCTGCTGGAGGGACAGATCTGTCTCCCAGAGGTTACCACACTTGTTGTACAGGCTCCCAATTCATGTCAAGCAGAGCACCTCTTTTGCCTTCTTCAAGCACAATTGCATGGGTAACCATAAATTCACCCAAGGGATTCCACCTGTTTCTCTCTTGGACAGGGACAATAGGTGCTGATCGTGGAAATAAGGATAAAAGTTGACTAGGCTTGTAAGGGCCCTGGGGCCATTAGCCTAGTAACTTTCTATGATTCTGTGATCCTGTGTACTAAGGCAATAATGAAGACAATTCTAGCTAGCTTTCTGACATTCAAGCGCAATGCACTGTACTGACAATACGCCTCAACAAAACCACCACTGGTACAGCTGAAAAAATCATACAATAAATTGGTTAAAATGGCTATGACAATGTAGGAGAGGAATTGAGAGCTTGTAACTCTGAAACCTTACTAAAAGAAATGTCACCAAAAATAAGGTGTTTCAAGACAACAACTTAAAGTTTGAAGTAGCAGAAGGCTTGAAAGAAGGGTCTGCAAAGATTTGCAACACAAAAGGTTAAATTCCAGAGTGGAACCAGATCCTGAATGTGAGGATGCAACAAAAAAGTACCTTTAAGACAAGCCTTGGAAATTTAAAAGCAGCCAAGAGAAATTATCCCTGCCAAGAAAGATAAAAATGGCTGCCAACTGCACCTTAACCATAGAAAAAATACAGCCTGAATGAAACAAATCCGCAAGAAAATTTAGAACAGATAAAGAAGCAGAAAAGGAATCAAAGCCCCGAGATTCTGCTCACAGTACAAAATACCTCCATTTACTGGAATACACTGTCCTAGCTGAAAACTTCTGAAATAAAGACAGGATATGTACGACACTATCAGACAGCTTGGGATTCCTGGCCATCAAGGGAACTGGAGAAACCATGCAGTTACCTTGAGGGACAGTAGATTGGGAGGATCCAGACCCACTGGATGAGAAATGAGATAAAGAATGGGATCTAGAACCCAAAGGGAGTACAGCATAAGAGATCACATTTGCAAAAGGCTGCCTTCTGGATAAATTTTACAATCAATGGAATGGGGGGGGGGTAAGCATACAGGAGTCCCGGGGGCCAAGCATATAGCATATTGTCTCCGGGTGACTGCCCCTGAAGCGGGACTAAGGCATAATGATTGCTGCACTTGGTGTTGGATGGGGAGGCAAAGAGGTTGCAACAGAGAGTACCCAGTGCTGGAAGATTTGAGCTGTTACTGCTGGATTCAGATGATTTGTGAGGAAGTAAAATGTTCCTACTCATGCAGTCAGCCAGAATGTTGGACTTCCCAGGGATGTATGTTTCTACCAAAAAACATTGAGATGAGACTGCCCATTGCCAAACTCTAACGGCCTCCCAACAAAGAAGATAAGGGCATGTCCCACCTTGCTTGTTGAGATACCAGACAACAGACATACTGTCCTTCTGTATTGAAATCACACCACTAGGAAGGGGGAGGTGTCCAGTGACTGTGGCCACAGGAAAGGGAAGAAACAGTCTCCCATTGGTCACTAAGGGAGACTGCAACCACCATCGAATCTGATCGTGACATACTTTTGTCAATCTTACCAGAAAGTCCATTAGATGGGTCAATAATGACCATTGTATCATTAGAGTCCACTGCAGAACCCTCATATGGTACCTTGCTAGAGGGACCAACCCTACTAAAGCTGCCATGTGGCCTATGAGTTTCAAGATCACATAAGCTGGAAGCTTTGAAAATGTAAGTACTGACACTGCCTGAGAGTGAAGACTGATCATTTAGGAGCTTGTAAATTTGTCTTTCAATATCCAAGTGGCAACCTATGAATTCTAATGTCTGAACAGGTTGTAGACTTCAGATAACTGACCATGATCCCTAACTGGCCACATAACTGAAATAAGGTGCCCCCCGCTGTGATAAGTGACACTTGCATGGGGGCAGTGAGGAACCAATCATGCAGGTAAGGGAAGACCTGAAAACCCTGCAGGTGGAGCCAGGCTATGACCACTGCTATGCACTTGGTGAACAGTCAAGGGGATGGGCTGGTGACCAAATGGCAGGGCTCTGAACTAATTATGATCAGCTCCTATCCGGAAGTACAGAAACTTCCTGAAGTGACTATCTTGATATGATGATGGGCATCCTTGAAGTCTATCAAGCACATCCAGTTGTCTTTCCTCAACAGAGGTAGAATGGGCTGCACCATGACCATCTGGACCTTGGTCTACTTCACAAAAGGATTCAATTTAAAACCAAAATGGGCCCGAGGTCCTTGCTCTTCTTTGGCAAAAGAACCTTGAGTAGACCTCAGATCCTTATTGGTCTGGTGGGACGTCTTGGATAACTTCATCTGCAAGCAGCTTGTGAATCACTACCATTGCCTGCCATCTCTGATTTGGTGGAATGTTTGGGAGAAGTCTGTAATGGAACCTTATTTCTAAAAAGAGAATAGTATAACTTTTGGATATAACTCAACACCCATGCATCTGAAGAGATGGTCTCACAAGCTTCTGGCTGAACAGCCAAGTGACCCTTGACTGCCTCGGAGCAGGAGTCTGGCAATCCTTCAGGGTTGCTGAAAGGGACCACTAAAGACGACTCTGTAGAAGCCTCAATTCTGCAGACCACCCTGCACTGTGAACGGCCTCAACTATGGTCCCCAGCCTCAGAAGGAACTCTCTGAAGGAGCATCCTGGGAAGACTACTGCAACTTTCTAAAAAAAAAGAGATGTTTGCCCCCCCTTCTGACTCCTCAAAAAGGCTCATTAAGGGGTGGCAAAATGCAGTCCTACCACAGATGTCTTCCCTTCTTTTCCGCTCCTACTGAGAGTATCCTTAACTCATTACACTCGAGTAACGCCTCCAAGTGCATCTGCAGTTAACTCCTACTAATGCCTCTAGGCGTCAAATATTGCTTGCTCATATTTGCATCAATAATTCCAAAACCATGGTGTGTACAAGGTTTTAAAAGATGTCATTTTAAATCTTACACAATGGAAAACTCAACAGCATTAATATTTGACCTCTGCCTAGTGCAGGTAAATATATATTAACTGTTGTTTTTATGATATTAATTTATATAGATATAATTTTCACATTTTTCTAAATATCTCAACAACCAAGTAGCACAGACAGGAATCCTTAGCCTCATATGAAAGCGCCCAGCTAGAAGAATAAAATGCTGCTGACAGTATGTGTGTAACTTGAGTGATTGCTCAGCTATTGTAAGTTGTTTACAAAATATTACAAATGTAATAGTTACTGTATTTACTGTGACTTATAAACTTTGATTAAAAACCTACAACCTAAACAATACTACCATCATAAAAAATAGTTTATGCTGAATAGTTTGCCATTTATACTTCTTCCATAACCCCTATGGTACCAGAAATATGAACATTTATTTGAAATGTGAGGACATAATTTGATCTGTCAAAAGGCTTACGCTCCACCCATTGGAAGTTACAGTGCAAACTTCCTGAGCTCCACTGGAGTGAGAGAGTTAATTTTTGGCTCAAACAAGGAAGATCCATCAAATGGAAAATTAATAAAGGATGCCTTGAAGCAATCAGCAAAGTTACACTACCATACCCAAGCATGGGAATGCATGGCAATGCCAGAGTTAAACGCTTGGGATGCTCCATCCACTGCATTTTAAGTAAGCCTCATGGAAATGTTGACGATAGGCAGCAGGGTAAACAACTGAGTCTCTAGTGTCTTCTGAATCTCCAGAGATTGCTGTGCCTTAACATTCCTTGACACCAGATCACGATGGAGTCTAGACAAGTGTGATAAAAACAGTTAGGTCCCTTCAAGGCAAGTGTCAATGAGGCATAACATCACTTCCCTAAATGGTCCCACAGCCAGATGTTCTCTGTTTAGGGGATGGACTGAGGAACTCTCCTTGGAGATGTCCTTTTTGGTGGTGGCCGGGCCCTTACTCTCATGAGGTCGATAACTGGGAGGAGCAAGAATTTTGTCAAGCTTTTTAGGAACAGGCTCCACCATGTAGGGTTCCTTCCATGCCCTCCAACACATTAGGACTATTTGTGCATCCAGAGGGGGAACCACCCAAGGTGTGGCTGGGTTCATGGCGAAGGCCTCCAAAATTTGTGACCCTCCAGAGAGGGGGCTTCAGTGGTCCAGCCCCCTGCACTGATGAAATTGCTCCAAGAAGTCACCAAAAAAGTTGTAATCCCATGGAGACTTAGGGGAACCTTCTCATTCCTCGAAGTCAGTATCCTCGGCGAGAGATTCCTTCAGGCAATCAAGGTGTTTCCTCTTAACACCTCCTCTTACATGCGAACTCCTAACTCCAGTGAGGCTGGAGGAGAGGGGGACAAGGTAGGAAGCTCTGCCAGGGGTGCTGACATTAGACCAACTGGCATAGGCTGTCCTGGAGCAGACTGATGACTAGTTGCAGGCCCAAATAAGAAAGGGGATGGAACATCAGCTGGGGAAATCCAACCTATCTCCTTAGAGAAGAATATCTTCCCTATGACTTCAAAGGTGGAAGCTGATGCTGGCCTCCTGGAGCCAATGGTGCCAGTACTTGAAGATACTTGAGACCAAACACTACATTTTGATGTTGAGATCGGAACCAAGCTGTTGAACACAAACTCTGAATGGGAGGGAAATTCCCAAAGTTGAAACAGTCAACCCTGACCTGGAAATGCTGGCCTCGACACCATGGTCTGAGGTACTGTCAGCAAGAAACCAAGAAAACAGACGGAACCAAGGATGACCAAGCTGTTGGATCTGGCACCAAGGGTGGAAATACAGCCAGACCAGAGGACTTCTGATCCAAAAGGGCCAAGGGTGGAAACCAGGAAGATAGAGCCGAGGTTCCAGGAGGAGGTCCCGGTCCCAAAGGGATAAGACCGAATTGTATCTGGGTCTGAAAAAAGGACCTCATCAGGTGCTCCAAGTCAGAAGCTTTGAAACTGTCCACCGATCTTGATAGCCAAGTGGATGAAGCCAACGATGGTGGACTGGAAGGTCGCTTGGATGACAAGGAACCCATCTGCCGGATCTGTGTCTGAGAGACCAAAACTGGGACAGGTGGAGTGGATGGGAAAAAAGGGAGAAGCTACCCACCTCTTTGACCAAGAAATGTCTAGGAAAACTGAGCACTAGAGATGGAGCCTTGCTCGCAGTCAACATCGAGGGGATCGGCTCAGAGGGGTCAAAGCACCCAAAAGCTGAGGGACATTTGAATCTGGCAAATCAGAAGGAGGAACAGAAACACAGAAGAACCTCTTATGATCCCCCCTTGGAGGTCTTGGAGTCCTGATGCAGGTGGTCCTTATAAGACCCAATTCTTGGCACAGAAGCAGCAGAGGAGAAGGAACTAGCAGAAAGAAGGCTCTTAAGGACCAAATTCATCTGCTGCCCCCAGTTAACTGTCCTAGACCCAAAGCCATCAGACAGAACAGGGGAAAAGTCAGATGGGCAGCCCCCAAACAATAAATACACTTATTGTGTGCATCTAGAGAGGGCAGCTTGTGCCTGCAGCTAACATTTTTAAAGCCCTCATCCATAATAGAAAACGCTATCCAAAAAGCAATAACCTTAAGTAACAAAAAGAAAAAAGTACAGTTTTGTACCTACCATAAATGTAGATGTTCGAAGATCCACATTGCTGCAGTCCTCCTTACATAGTCCGCTGTCCTCGTCGGGCCAGAATATATCAGATATTGACGGGCTCGGTCGGGGCTTTTAAGACATACATCAGGACAGGTACAAATTAGCATGACCGGCGCCATATCCCTCAGTCTTTTTTTGCCCCAGATGTGCTCCAGAGATAAAAAAAAAAAGAAAAAAAAAAAAGACAAAAAAAAAAAAAACCCCACCCTACACTAATCATATTTACATTTACAAATATTCAAACCAAACCACACAACCTCAAACTACAGAGGGGAGGGAGGGGAGGGGAGGAGGGAGGATGTGGAGAATCTAGCAATGTGGATCTTCAATTACACAAACTGTACTAAACTGTACTCTATCATTGCTTCACTCTTTACATATGGGTAGAATCCCCAAAGCAAGTGAATCCCAGGGTGGGAAATTATAAAGCAAAGCAAAAAAGCAAAATGCCCTGCCAAATTGCAAATGCCCTGTAAAAGGCAAATTTGCCCTAGATTTAGAGTAAAGTGGAAGGTGGTAATGTGGAGAGAACTCATGCACTGAACTCCAGTCAAATATCTCCAAAATATCTTTAAAAGCTACCCCCTGGCAAAAGCTGTAGTGGAATGTGGCCTAATCCCAGCCTGATCCCCTACTACGATGGAATAAATATTACCAAAATACAGAAAACAATAAGCAAAACCAATCCAAAAGAAATAGTTTGTTTTGAACTTTTTGCCCAAAGTAAATGAAACAAACAACTGAACAAACTGCCTGAACCCTTTAGTTAAACATCAAATAATATCAGAAATAATATCTGAACTGTAAAATCGTAAAATCTTTTTCCTTATCCAAAGTGTGTTGTAAAAAAAGTAGGCAAATTTTGGGCTTGCATATAAAGCCACACTAGTTACCACCATAAAGGGAAGGACTAGATAAATAAAGGAAGATAATTCTATCCTAGAGGAAAAAAGGCTCAACCGCCATAAGGGCCTGTATTCTCAACCCGCCTGTAATAGAAGTGCCAACCAAAAAAAGTCTTCCAAGATAAATATTTCAACTCGGGCAGTAACTCGTAACAAGAAGCAGTTTCTGTGAGCTTTGGTTGGTGAGTGAGCATCCCACAAAAACACAAGAGGAAGATCCCAAGCAGTAGGAGGGGGGCCCGAGGGGGTCTTTGCCCAAGGCTAATGAGAAGGACAAAGGATAAATGGAGAAGCTCAGTCATTGTGATGAATCTTAATAGAGGAGAAGGACAAACCTTTGTCCAGTAAAGACAGAAGGCATTTGTCCACAAAAATAGTAAGGGGGTGAAGACATCTTACATAATGCAATCAATACATCCATAAAAATACTTGCATTTAAAAAAAGAAAAATCTCATTTATCTGCTCACATTCTCTTGTACTTAGGCTCGGCCTCCAAAAATACAACTCAAAAACAGGTGTATGGAAGCTGAGAAGAGGGCTCAAAACAAAGTAGAATATAACAGGCTGTTAGGAGAAAGAGAATGAAGTGAGACATTGAGGTGATGACTGAGAGCAAAGGCCAGTGGTGAGGAGGAAGGCCAAGAAGGCCGAAGGAGGCTCCCGTGGAGGTAATCACTACCAGTGGGTTCAGTGCTTGGAGCCTCAAATCTGGAGCTTTTGGCAGTCCTGTCTGACTGTCTGACCTTCTTTGGTACCTTTGGGAGGAGGAGCAAGGGGGAAGAATGACATGAAGGTTGCTGCAAAAGAATGAAAGAGATTCCACTTTGGAAGCTGTGGATGAAACCTTTTTGCAAAACTTTCTAAATAGATTTTTGAAACAGATCTCATAGCTGGACTCTGGCTATGTTCCCATTAGAACCGGAAATTCACAAAATATCCATATCGGATCTTTCCCTCAAGGGTGCCAAGGATTGTCTGCTCAACACATCTGTCCTGCCTGTCTTGGCTCCCTGGCAGAAACCTTGCCTGAAGATTTAGTTGTAAACTGAGAGCCTGGTCCCAACCTTGCCATCAATGCTTGTCTGTATAGATGATGTAGTCTCCTCGTTTTGTGTTGTCCACATAACACCAGTGTTGTCTTATAACCACAACAATTGCTGGAACTATTAATGCCTTTGAAACTGCTAAATGCTACTGAAATCTAACATCTCTATTTGCTGAGTCTGGCATGCCATTTTCTGCTCAGGTTTGGAGTCTTACCCATTTTCCCCAAGCTATCTCTCCTCCTTTGTCTTGGGCATCTGTCATGTACCCAGATTCCATTGTTGGCCGGGCATTGAGAGTCCTTGTTTACTGACATTCCTGAGAATCAAACAAAAATCACTTTGAATGCATTATGAGAATGACAGTGTCCATATTTGATCTAGGCAGTGTCCAGCTTGATTTGCAGTTTGGCATTGGGCTTCCTCATATGCAGTTTGGCATTGGGAAGTACCAGAATACAAGATGCCATGAACCCCAAGGCTTGAAGGACTGTCCAAGGCCTGAGAAAGATAGACAACTTGTGGAAGTAAAAGGAAAAGAAAGACTGTTTGTCCAGGGTCAAAAAGAGAGAAAGGATGTGTGTAAAGGGTCACAATTCCAGACTTACCCAGGGTCAAAGGGTACTAGACTGGACTTCTATTCTGTCACAATCTGTCCTAGGCAAAACTGATCGCCTATCAAATACTTTCTAGAATGAAGAAGAAGGCCCCCCAAGTAAGAATTAATCAGGCAATCAGCCATAAATCGGATGATCAGGTATTCTCTTAGCCTGAAGAAAGCTATAGCACTGGAGCCAGAATCTCGTGGAACACTCTGGGCGCAGTAGATAAGCCAAAGGGCAATGCAGAGAACTGATAATGAGAAGTCCCAGCCCGAAAAAAGATACTTCCTGCAACAAAGGGCCTGATAGGAATGAAGGTAAGCCTCCTTGAGATCCAGAGTCACCATCCAAAGCCCAGCAGATCCCCTGATAGGAATGTGTTGTTGTTTGAGATGATGTTGGGAATGTCCAGAAGTGATTGTGTGTGTTGAGATTTGATCAAAATTGGTCTCCACGTTCCCTTTCTTTGGTACTAGGAACACGAGAATAAAAACTAGGCCCACTTTCCATGGCCTTCCTCTTTGGTATGATGGTATTTATTTTCCTAAATGAGAGGCAGGTTTGTGAGCCTCAGTCTTGCTGCTTTGGAGGAGCCCGCGCATGCCAATAAAAGGGCCCAAAATGGATGATAATATTGTAACCTTGGGAGCGTAAGCATGCCAAATTCCCCAGGCATCTTGGGGAATTCCAATTTCTTTCTTTGTGTGATGCCAAAGAAGACCTCCTCCCAAAGGTGCTGCAAGGGGGACTTCTGTTGAAAAAAGGGAAAGCCCCTACCCTGCTTTCCACAAAGGAAGGGCCCCCCCACCGAAAACAGGAAAGAACTCTCTCTGAACTAGGTCTCTAAGACCCCTAGACTCACCCCCCCTACAACCATCACGTCTACTGTTCACCCTTAGCAGGTCAATCCCTCATACTTCCACCCCTTAGCAGCACAAATCCTACTAAACCTCGGAGATTTTTCTTGCAAAAAACTTTAACAATAAACATAGCCTTAGCTTTACTCTCAATCGAGATCAGACTGCAAAGACACAAACACATCCTTGAACATTAACACACATCAGCAATCAAAAGTTGTGATCAGGCAGGTCAGAAAACACCTGATCAGAAAACCAGGGAGAATCAGCCAAACTGAACCAGTGTCAGCCAAAATCCAACGAGGGCCCAGCATCAATCAAAACCACATGCATCAAAACCAGTACCCACCATGCTTTTAACATGCACCAAAGAGCATCCATACAAATCTTGCCTTCCTGAAGAAGATAGTTTCTTTAGGAGACCATGAAAAGACTTTTCATAGCCTCTGATATTTTTTAGAATGAAGTATATCAATATTTAGCCTTCAGCTCAAACTCTGGGGGTCTTTATATTAGGACTCTCTTTTTAGCAACAGAGCCTCTCACATCCTTTATCTGGGAGGAACCGATTTTTTTTGGGTCCGAACTTTAGGTCCCTGAGGTCCAGTGGAGCCAGACTCTGGTAACTCTCAGAGGCCTTATTACCCTAGGAGGGTCAGGCACTAAGCAATACCTATCCCTCTCACAGGACTCTCCAAGCAGGAGGTATGAGATCTCAGGCATGCTGAACAGCAAATCCAAAAGCCCCTATTCCTGTGAATAGCAGAATCCCTAACCTTCCCACTTAAAATGTTCCTCTCCACCTCCAATCAGACAAGTCCTGAAAAACTTAAGAATGCTAAGCAAAAGAAAAAAGATCTGCTGCATCAGAAAGATCCTCTGGAGGAGAAGCATGCTCCTTAGAATAAGTCTGCATCAGAATCAGAATAAGCTGAGTCAGAAATGCTCTCTGGCTCCAAGACTCTGGTCTTATCCTGGCCTGCTGAAACCCCCAATCCTGCTCAATCTCTAGGTATCTTAATCCAAGCCCCTAAGCTGCCATAATCAAAGTAATCAAATCTTCTGCTCAAAAGCTAAACTGTTTCTGCCTGTTTAACCTCAAACTAGGAGGCATAGACTAACTAGCACTACTGGGAGGGCTCAAGGCAAGCTAAACCTGGAACGCCTGGCTGACCCTGCTTTGAAGAAGGAAGGGGGGACCAACCACCCTAGCCTTCAGACTGACGGAAATAGAAGGAGGCCACTTCCCGTAATGCTAAAAGTCTGAAGAGGCGGCAGGCGAGAAATCTTACGGAACCTTCGTTGGACTGACTTGCTCTGTTTCCGGAACGGATTCCGGACATCTTGCTGGGGCTTATTATGCATGTCTTCGCACTTTTCTCACAGCCACAACCGGACCTAACCTTCTTCGACGTAATCATTTATTCGAGCCCACTTGCCTAGCAATAATCAAACTTGCCTCCAGACCACCCTGCTGATATCTAACCTACAAAGTACACATGAATTTTCTTGAACCAGCCTCAAAGCTTAAACATTCCATATACAAAGAATAATCCCTTTTTCCTTGACTGTTTCCTACAAGAAATATACCTTTAAACACTTAATATTCCATCCTGCAAACATACAGTTATTCAAAAAATTGTTGAAGAAGCACGAAAATTAGCCAAAAGCGGATTCGGATACGAAACTCTGCACTGAAATCCGTGAACTGGCTCACCCTACAATTATGCAATCACTACACCCTAATAGAAACAGAAAAGCACACAAAAAGGGAGAGAAGGCCCAATATAACGCTACACCACACATACACTAGAAATCTACAACCTAAACCTAGCTACCTGCAGTAAAATCTACACCACTACAAACACTAACTAGGGTAAGGAGAAAAAACAGACAAAAAACTAATGCCAAAAGCTCTAATAAAAAGGATATGCTGATGTGGAGCCAGACTGACCTGCTGACAGGAATGGTGGCAAACTAGATCAGGGGAAAGGTGGGGGGGTTAGATGAAAAGTGGGAGGTTGGAAGTATGAAGGATTTGGCTGGTGTCAGATCCACGTTGGATCTGATAACCCACAGGTTGAAGCCAGGTGAAGAAGACAACATTAGATCTCTTGTTTTTAACAATGGATACTTGTGCAGCTCCTATGGTAAGGCATAGGAAATAAAGGGTAAATATAGAGGGGAGAAGTTAACAAATTTTGGTACATACCTGCTTCAGGATTTAAGCAAAGGGATTCAGGTGCTATGATGACACCCTTGTTGTCATTGCACAAGGGAACATGAACATATATTACATCCATTTCTGACACTGAAGGAGGGAACATGACTGGTTCTTGATGCTGTGGATTAAGTGAACTTTTACTGAGTGCATGTCACTTGAATTCAAGTGAGCTAATAACATGCACATCACAGGGAAAGTGCAAGAAATCCATTTTTTTGGTGAGACTGCAAAATACTGGGGTAAAGATGTCATGCAATTTCGGAAATGAAAAAGAAAAAAAAGAGGAAATAAAGATTTGCTTTGTTTTTCAAGAACTATGTCTTTCAATGCATTTTGCTTGGAATAACAGAGCATTGCATTACGTCAAGCATGTGTGGTTGGCAGCCATTTAGTCGACCACATATAAATAAGCATACAGCTAAGCGACAGGTATGCAAGACTGCACAATTCCCAGGGTTGGGAAATATCCCCTTAACCTGTGTTTGTGCGATCATGGACTTTGTATATTAGCAGGGAATGCTTTATTTGTTTTTAATAAAAAAGACTTTGCATGTGCCGTGGCTGCTTCTCAGAGCATGCGTACTGGTATGTTTATGGTTCTGTTTTCAACATTGAGGCCTTTGATATTTCTGCACGACTTTGGTTGTTTTTGCAATATACTCTCGCTCTCCCTTTACACATACACTCACACACAGAGTAGATACAGATATAGGAGAATCTCAAATAACAATTCCTTAGTAACTACCATTCCCCCACCCCAAATTCTGTCCAAGTACTTTGTAGAAAATGTTTAAGACTGGCCAACTCCTTAAATTTAAAAAAAAAAAAAATGTGTTCATGTTCCCAGTGCCCTCTCTTTTCCCATCACATCTCAAACATTTGCTATCTATCTGAAGAAAAATCATGCAAAGTCTACTTGAGGCAAAAATACTTATGCAAACACTTCCAAACAAGAATCCTAAACCATCTAAGCACTACTGCAGATACAGTCCTACAAATGTTCTCCCGTTATTCCTTTGTAACATAACATTTTATTCTCTCATTCTAGTCTTTTCTAATCTCCTCTAATTGATTCTTAGTTATCATACAGTATTTTACAAGCCCTACTAAGTATCCTTTTTTAACAGACTTTTGTTTCAGATAACTAAAATCTCTTACAAGAGCCAATCGTTTACTCAGCACTCCCCAACTCTCTCTCTCTGTGCATACTGTTATCAATGTCTGCTTAGGAAAGGCAGTTTGTAACCCGCAGTCCAAACTCTTGGTTGGCCTTTTCAAATTCTATTACCTTTCCATCCCAATTTATTTGCTCCCAGTATCTTGTTCCTTTGCTAATTTCATCCAGTAAACTTCAACACCCTCTTGCCTATTTCCTATAAACTTATTAGCGGACTTCAATACTGGTAACATTTTTCTCAATATCTGCCCAGGCTTAGTTCTTAAGAATATTTTCTGCTACTTTATGACTATAATATCCTGTACAGTTCTTAATATTTGCCTTACAGGCTTGCATCCAAAATCCTTTAGTCACTACCTCTACACTTCCCCTGTTTCACCATCATGCTTTCCCACTTTAATTTATAACCTTCTGCTTAAGTTACGTATATCAGCCTTAACAGATGAGTTTTAAAGTACACCTTTAAGTAAAATTAGCTTAAACACTTTGTCCTATGGGAAGAATCAACTTATCTCACTTAACTCCTGCACTCTTCCCTTCAAAATAAATTCACAGGTTCATAATAAATATTGCCTCACAGCAAGAGGTTCTCCTGTTCGATTCTCGGCCGGAGTGCCTTCTGTGTGGAGTCTGTGTGGAGTCTGCATGCCCCCCCCACGGTCGTGTGACTTCCGAAAGATATGCGTGAATGGGCGTGCTTTCGCTGAAGGTTGGGCATCGGGTTTTCAACTTGGCACCATAACAATAAACTGCCAATCATTAGCGGACCGGAGTTCTGCTGTGGCGACCCCTAACCAGGAAAAGCCGAAAAGACAAACATAATAGCTATTGATCAAACAGTTCATTTGTAGCCTTAGCCTCAAGATCTCCCTCTGCTAGTACCTTTTCATGTAAATTAACTTTTCCCTAATCCTTCACCCTTTTGCTGAGGGTTTGAAGGGCTAGACCACAGGTGAATTTATGGTTTCCATCCATTCATCCAAATTGCATAAGAAGGGCAATGAGCAACCTGACCTTCCAACTCTTTATTAGATGTCATCCACAACTTCTCCTCAGGTTGACAAAAAATGCATTTGACTTAAATATAGGACTAAAGAGATTAAAAACATTTCCTCTGCTAACATCTTACTATACATTTCCAAAACAGAGATCTTCCAGTCCATTAATTTTTGTATCATCATCTGTTTAGTTTCTTCTCATACATCATTAGCTGCTATAACAGAATCATTTTTTAATCCATGCACCTAAATGCATCATCTTATAATGTCTACATAAGTATGGTCTCATTCATGTGTGCATTGACACAGTTTAGCAATACAGGTTTTGTTTTATCCTCATTTCTTTTATATCTTGAAAAGACCTGAATTTAACTCAAAATGGTCCATAAAAAAACAATATTCTTTTCTGAATTCATCAAGGGTAAGATATTACCTGCACTTAATGCTCACATTTCTCAATTACCACATCAGTTCTGTCCTTGAATTTCTGAAACTTTTTTTTTTTTTTTAACTAATGCCTCTAAATATAAATCAAATAGCAGAGAAATGTCAGGTTCTTAAGGTCAAACACAGCTTGTCAGAGAGGAGGCTTCCCATCTCAATTCTTGCCTACAACCCTTCATACATCATCCATATTAACCCTACTATTCTATCAGAGAATGCAAATGCTACCATCACTATGCTCAAAATCACAGATGATTCTACAGAAAGCTTTGTCTGTATCAAGACTCACCACCAACAAAAATGTTTTCTTACACTCTGAATCATCATTCTTATATTGTGTTACCAGATGTTTGCCTCCCCTTCATAAACCCACATTGATCCACAACAATCAATTTTGATAACGCCTTTGACAGTTTCTTAGCTAACACAGACAAACCTTTTATAAGCAAGGATGAAAATTGAAATGGGCTACAAGAAGCCAGATATGACAGGAGTTTACACACCAAGTAATATAAAGCC
This sequence comes from Protopterus annectens, assembly GCF_019279795.1. Classification (NCBI taxonomy): domain Eukaryota; kingdom Metazoa; phylum Chordata; order Ceratodontiformes; family Protopteridae; genus Protopterus; species Protopterus annectens. The sequence continues at coordinate 831,035,040 of NC_056727.1, read as the reverse complement.
TTTCAGATCTTTGTAACCTGTTTCACTCTTAACTTCCACATTTTCATAGGAATATGATTTGTTCTTGGAGACTCCTCTGGTAATTGGTTATACATGATTATTTTTATTTAATCAATTCTTGTCTTGGCTATTAATGAGCCTCATCTTCCTCTATTCCTTGGAATAACCAAGTCTTCCATAAATATTTCCATTTGTACCTTTTGCTGGTTTCTTTGCTTTAAATTTATCTGTAAAATTTCCAAAATCTCTCCATAGGATCTCTGGTTATTTCTCTTGTAAATGGCTCTCTACATTTGGCTACAAGTCCTTCTACTTTCAACTGCCTAAGCCATTGTGTTAAATGTGTTGGTATTCTAGAGTTATCTAAAAGGCTTTCTTAACATATACACTACTTCATGTCATTAATCTTTGGAAAAATACTTGGGAAAGGGGAAGAGGAGGGATAACATTAACTGTAACTATTTTTTTCTTAATGGTACTACTTTAATGGTGAATGACTTTCTTTGCATGCTATTAAGTAAAGTTGTTTCGCGTGGGTTTCCTCCGGGTGCTCCAGTTTCCTCTCACATTCCAAAGACATGCAGCAAATGGACTGGACACACTAATCTGGCCCTAGGTGTGAGTGCATGTGAGAGAGTGTGCGGTACGGATGAACTACCACAACAAGACTGGCCACCCAGCAGTGGAAACCTTGGTTCTAGATGATTGTTGCTACTGAACTAACCACCGAATCCATGTGCAAAAAATGGGAAAAAGGAGTTCAGAATGGAAGCAGATTTAAATGTAATGGGAATACCAATATACACACTTTTTTTTTCTTTTTCTCTCTTCTTTTTCCTTGTTCAGTTTTAAGAAAAGTAGGCACTGCAAAATTAAAAGGGGAGAGAGAAGGGTCTAGTTAAGAGAACAAGTCAAAGGAAAAAATGTTGTGCTTTTTGTCATGTTTGCATAGTGGAATGACTGGGTCAAGACTCTTGGCTTTATCCAGTAGCAAGTTTTAACAGAAAGCAAGTAAATGAAAAAGAATATTGAATATTATAAGACTTTTTTCTGGCAAACAATGTATCCTTAGCAGTTTTGTGTCTGGTTTGCATGTCCTTAGAAAACAATCTGATTAAGAGAAATGGCTTGGAGAAAGTGTTTACTGAAAGCATTTAAGTGTTTTCGCAGCTGGGAGAGCTATAAAGATAAGAAAAAAACAGACAGCACCAACTAAAAGCAAACACTGTACACCATGCTTCTTAGCATGGATAACCATTCATTTTGATTAACCCTAGTCTGTCTGTGTGGCTATCAGTTTAGGACCTTTGTTCTTATTAGGAAGGTAAAACTTTAAATTTGAAGATGTACATAGTTTTGTGTGTTATTATTAAGTTAATAGGTTTTAGGGGGTATTGGAGTTTTTTAAAGGGCTTTCAATAAAACAAAAAGTATGTCTGTAACAAAAGCTGGAACTAGAGAGAGGTTGTCATAATAGTTAAGATATTTGCTTTACAGGTTTGATTCTCACATGAGTTAATTGGCTATGCTTAAAATAGCCCACAAGGGCAGCAAGCCTAGTACTAATCTATGAACGTATTCTGTCTTTAAATCTGAATGCTCTCTTAGATAAATACAAGAAAGAAAAAGTAGTGAACTATATCAAAGAATGTAGAGTGCAAATAGTATGCTACAAGAGATGTACCTGGAAAGAACTGAACATGTGAATTTGATAAAGAAAGGTTTTCAGGATGGTTATTCAGCAAAATACCTGGTGCAAAGGAAAAGAGGAGTACTTCTATTGAGTGCAAGAGGAGCTCCAATAATGATAGAAGAGGAAAAAAGACAATAACTGGAAGATATACATCACCATGGGGCTACTGGCAAGGGAGGAAGATTACACTGGCATGTATTTATATTCCAACTAAAACTGCTATAATAGAGCTTAAGAAAATTCTGGAAGAAATAATCAGCTTTCAGCAAGGAACATTACTTATAGGTGGGGACTGGAATTTGGTTTGCAACAGTGAAGGAGCCCAGAAGGGAAAATATAACAAAAGAGGGTAGATTTTTGAAGAAATTTAGGAAATTATTTGGCATAGAAGATGTGAATTCAGTACTAGGAGTTTGGAGTGAATTTACATATTATTCTCCAAGACAAATACTGGGCTAGGCTAGACAGAATTTATATTTCACAGGAATGTGCATTTAACTGAAGGTCTTGAAATGCACCCAAAACTATTTCAGATCATACGCCAATAATAACTAAAATAAAACACAAGATAATGAAACAAAAATGAGACACTGGCGCTTTCCCACCTATATGCTGAAAAGAGTAGAATTTTAGGAATGGGTTTTGGAAATTATTCAGGAGCTATTAGAGAAGACAGACATTTCTTATGAAAATACAGCTAGGGAGTGGGAAAAAATAAAGTGTAGTTTAAAACTAAGGTGGAAATAAAGAAAAGGGAGACATGGTTAAGAAGTAACAAGAATTATTTAGAGGGACTGACAAATGTTAAAGTATTGTGAAATAGGGGGGAACCCACAGAACAAGAGGAGGAGCAACTGCAGAATGCTAAACAGAAAATAAGGGATTAACTCAATAATATGCATGAGTTTAGAAAGACTGCTGTCAAGCAAATGTTTTTGATAATAACTCTAGAGTACAAAAACATTTACCATGATGACTCGGGCAACAGAAAGTAGAAAGGTCTGTCACACCAAGCTTAGGGAGCCTATAACAAGGATGATAACAAGAGATCCTGTAGAACTACTAGAAATATTTTGTACATTTTATGAAAGTCCGTATAAAGCAGAGAAATATGGAAATCAAGAAAAGGTACAAATGGAAATGTTTATGGAAAAATTAGGTATGCTAAGGTTCGAGGTAGATGAGGCCCCATTATTAACAGTTAAGATAGGAGGAGATGAGATAAAAATAGTGATCTATAAGCAATCTACAGGAACGTCCCCAGCAATAGATAATATTCCTGTGGAAGTTTGAAAGCTAGGAAGGAAAAAACTGATAAAGATCTAGAAGGTTTTGTTTAACAGTATTTAAGAGAAGTACCGACATCCTTGAAGAAAGCAGTAGTAGCTGTATACCTAAAGAGGATAAAGATCATCAGATCCAGCTTCATACAAGTCCATTTCAATACTAAATCATGATTATAAACTGTTTATGTCTATAATGGTTAAAAGAATGGGAAAAGTGATGCCAAAATTGATAGATATAGATCAATGTGGTTTTGTGGAGGGGAGGTGAACATTTGACAACATTAACAGAATACTGATGATCCAGAGAGAACCAGAATGTAAGAAAATATCACTGTTGTTGGGTCTTGATGCAGAGAAAGCATTTGACAGAGTAAGCTAGGACTTTATGAGCACAACAATGGAAGTATTTACATTACTGATAAAATTAGAAGGTTTATCAGGATAATATATGAGGTATCGGATGTGAAAATTAAAGTGGGTTGGGCCCTCTCTGATAACCTTTACTTGAGAAGAGGAACCAGGCAGGGGTGTCCTATCTCCCCTTTATTAATTGCATTATATTTAGAACCACTGGCAAAGAAAATAAGGGACTCAGAAATTCAAGGATATAATTGGTATGGTAAGTCAAGAAAAACTGGCTCTATTTGCAGATGACACTATTTTATATCTGACAAAACCAGAAAGGGACATTACAGTGCTGTGGAACATAGGGATAGTTTCAAACCTTTTCCAGATACAAAGTTAATTAAGCTAAAACAAAAGCAATAGCAGTAAATTATGTACCCATACACAAATTGGTACTGCAATATCCGTACCTATGGGGACATGATAAAATTAAGTATTTAGGAGTATGGATTAAAAATGATACCAGTGTGGCAGCTAAGGATATGTGGGAAGAGACTAAACAAAAGACAATACAAAAACTGAGAAAATGGAAGCTCTGTTATATGGACATCGATAGTAAGATACAAGCAGTTAAAATGTTTTTAGTCTCTAGACTTATACACAGGTCAGGCATATTTTTATCAACCAGAGGAGGAGCTGTGGATAGCAGCTAACAAACAGCTGAAAGATTTTACCTGGGAGGGAAAAACAGCAACAGTCAAGTGGGATAAGCTTATACTTCCATTAGAAAAGGGCGGATTGGAGTTGAAGGGGTATTTCAGAGCAACACAGTTAAGACTCCTATATATAGCACAAGCAGGAAACTAGAATTTAATGTGGAAAGAGATGATGAAACAGGTGGGAAGCTCAAGCAACAGGGAGAGACTGGGATTTTGGATGCAGACCTTTAAAGAGAAAAAGAAGTTATGTATGCACCATAAAGTACAGTTTTGTACCTACCATAAATGTAGATGCTCGAGTGTACACCCTGCTGCAGTCATCACACTTGGGTTATCCTGTTGTCAGGCGGTCCCGCAGTTGGCCGGAATTCCAAAGTCTTGGTCCTGCGTCGGTTGTTATCGCTTCTTCCCCGACGTCAGTGCGCCAGGGGTATATATATTGCAACCGACGCCATTTTCTTCAGTTTTTCTTGCCCCAGGTGCCCCCAAAAAGGTGGTCAGTAATTAGTACCAAAATGAGTAAATTTTGCACAAACACAAAATCCCTCCAGCTATAAGCAAATACATCAGGAAGGTATTGTAGAGATTTTAGCCAGTTAGTTCAGAGGGGATGGAGGGAGGGTAACCTGGACTGCAGCAGGGTGTACACTCGAACATCTACATTTATGGTAGGTAACTCTTGAAAGGTGGTTACACCGAGGTGCTGGAGAATAAAGAATTTGCTTTTGGATTTGACTTTGGTTCCTGTTTTTCGATTCCTCACTTCTGAAGATTTTGCTGTTTTGGTATTGTTTTGGATCAGAGTTGTTTCTATCTGAAGGTGTGTGGAGTGGAGTTTGTGCAACAAAACTGTACTATGTTCATCATGTTACCCTACTGCAGTCATCACACTTGGGTTGAATCCCAAAGCTAAGGATGGGTGAAGGAATCATAGAGGGTTGGAGGAGGCTATCAGGCCCTGCAGAAATGCAGTGGCGAAGCCTGCCCTAGTCTTAGAGTAAAGTGGTAAGTGATAGTGTTTGGTAAAAGTGTGTACTGAACTCCAAGTTGCAGCTTCCAAAATCTCCTTGGTTGGAACCCCCCCTGAGAAAAGCTGTAGATGTTGCTGTTGCCCTGGTAGAGTGGGGCCTAATGGTAGCAGGAGCTGGTTTTCCATGATGGGTATAGCAGAAACGTATGCAATGTCCTATCCATTTGGAAATGGTTTGTTTTGAAATAACCTTCCCTTGTGAAGCTTTAGCATAGGATACAAAGAGCTGGTCAGATTTTCTGAAAGCCTTAGCTTTGTCCAAGTAGTAACGAAGTTGCCTGTGAATGTCCAAGGAATGCAGGTGTCTCTCACCTTTGTTCTGTGGATTTGGGAAGAAGGTGGGTAAAGTGGATGGTTTGATTTGAAGCCACACTGGAAACCACCTTAGGCATAAAGGAAGGATTAGTTCGTAGAGAAACTCTGTCTTGATGAAAAAGGAGGAAAGGTTCCACTGCCATTAGTGCCTGCAGCTCTGAGACTCTTCTAGCTGAAGTTATTGCTAGCAGCAGGGCAGTCTTCCATGATAGGAACTGAAGATCTGCAGAAAAAGCTGGTTCAAAGGGAGGTAGCGTTAGTTTTTCCAGAACAAAATTGAGGTCTCATGTTGGTGTAGGTGCTCTCCTGGGGGGGGGGGGGGTCTAATGTTTTTTGCCCCTCTGAGGAACTGCCTTAAAATAAGGGTGGATCCGTGTTGTAGTGGGCTGAAATAGCTGAAGCATGGATTTTAATGTAGGAGAAGGAAAGTCCTTTGTGCAACATCTCAGTTAAGTACTGTAGAATGTGAGGCATGTGAGTCTGAAATGTGTCTTGGCCTTTAGCTTGGTTCCAGGCACAAAACCTTTTCCATTTGTCCGAATAAGCCTTCCTGGTGCTTAGCCTTCTAGCTTCCAGAATAACATCCATAACTGCTTGGGAAAGAGGAGCTGGCTGGATGCTTAGGTGATTTTCCATACAGCCAGATTTAAGGTTTTGAGTTGGCTGTGAAGAATCTGATTGTTTTGTTGTGTGAGCAAATGGGTAATTTGTGGTAAGATCCAAGGTGGGCCATTGGCCATATTTCTCAATAGTGGGTACCAGTGCTGGCGTGGCCAGTCTGGGGCTATGAGAATCAGTCGTGGTCTCTCCTTTTTGACTTTCAGAAGCACCTTTGTAAGGAGAGGCAATGGAGGGAAGGCATATGCTGTCAGGTTTTTCCAGCTGAAAGAGAGTGCGTCTACTTTCCAAGCTTGATGGTAAAGTGTCCTTGTACAAAATTTTGTTATTTGATAGTTTTGAGGACTGGCAAACAGGTCTATGTCTGGAAGGCCCCATTTTTGAGTTATCATTGTAAATACTTGTGGATCTAGTTTCCACTCGTGGGGATCCATGAAGTTTCTGCTGAGGTCGTCTGCCAATGTGTTCTTCTTTCCTGGCAGGAATTGAGCTTGTAACTGAACTTGGTAAGCCAGAGCTGTGTTCCATAAGATCATTGCTTGCCTGCATAGAGAGTAGGAGCAAGTACCCCCTTGTTTGTTTATGTACCACATTACTGTGGTGTTGTCCGTCTTTATTGTAAGTTGTCCTGGATGTACTAGATTCTTGAAGGCTGTCAGAGCTTTCTGTACAGCTAGCATTTCTTTTTGACTGATGTGCAGATTCCTTTGATCTGCAGTCCATTTGCCTTGAATGCACTGTCCTGTCATGTGTGCCCCCCAGGCGTAGTCTGATGCATCTGTTGCGATAGTCTACTTGGCTGGGGGCAAGGTGAACGGCTGACCCTTGTTGAGGTGACATGCCTGTGACCACCACAGAAACTCCTGTTGTAGGCAGGAAATGAGATATATCATTGTGTCTAAGCTGTGGCTGTGTTGAGACCATACGCTTTTTAGGTACCACTGAAATTTCCTCATATGCAGCTTTGCAAATGGTATTAGTAGTATGCAAGATGCCATGAAGCCCAAAGCCTGCAGAATTTTTCTTGCAGTTAATTAGGTCTTTGTTGCCATTGTTTTGAAATATTGAGTCAGCTGTAGTTGCTTGTCTCGCGTCAGATAAGCCTTCTGGGCCGTTGTATTCAAGCTGGCACCCAGGAATGTCATATTTTGTGAGGGTACTAGTTTTGACTTCTTTTCGTTTACTGTGTACCCCAGGTAGTTTAGTAGATATTTTACAAAAGCCAGATGATGTAAGAGAATGTCCTTGCTTTCTGCTTGGATGAGGCAGTCATCCAGGTATGGGTATATTTGAATTCCTCTTTGTCTGCAGTATGCAATTACTGGTGCCAGACATTTTTTGAAGACTCTGGGCACAGTAGATAAGCCAAAGGGCAGTGCAGAGAATTGGTAATGGGTTGAACCTGCAATGAAACGGAGGTATCTTCTGCAACTTTGTCTGATAAGGACATGCAGGTATGCCTCCTTGAGGTACAACGTTACTAGCCATGCCTCCTTGCCCAACATGGGAAGAAGCTGCTGTAGTGTTAGCATCTTGAATTTGGGTACTTGTAAGAATGTGTTTAAAATTGAAAGGTCCAGAATAGGTCTCCAGGCATTGTCCTTTCTGGGCACTAGAAAGAGTCTTGAGTAAAATCCTTGACCTTGCTCTCGAGTAGGTACCAGTTGAATAGCTCTCATGTCCATGAGAGCTGTAATTTGTTTTTGTGCCTCTGCCCATTGATTTTGTGGCAGGTTTGGCATTCCTCTTTTCATTGGCAAGGTGTGAAAATGGAATCTGCATCCTCGTAAAATTATGTCTAGGACACATTTGTCCTTTGTGACAATGTGCCAGTTGTCTGAAAAAAGTGTGAGTTTTCCCCCCAAGGGGGCTGCCAAGAGAATATTGCTTGGCCAGATGAGGTGCAAGTCACTGAATTTGCCTTCTGGTAGTTTGGCACCTGTCTTCTCCTCCCTTCTGTGTTGCAGTGCCCCATTGGCAAGGTTTGTACTGGGCTTGTGGTTGTCCTCTGCCTCTTGGGTGTCTGTATTTACCCCTCTGTGGTCTGTCAGTAGCTGGAAAGGACCAATTTTTTGTTGGCCAGTTTCTGCTGAAGCGAGGGGGCTGTACCTGTAGGAAATCTTTGACTGTCTGCATAGATTTTGCCTTATCCTACATTTTCTTTAAGACTTCTTCTGCTTTAACTCCAAAAAGAACATCCTGCTGTAAGGGAGCATCTAGAAGCTTTGCTTTAACATGATCAGGCAGAGTTTGTTCCTTTAACCAAGCATGCCTACGTATAACAGACCCAGTGACAGCTGCTCTGCAGGAGGCCTCCAGAGAATCAAACCCACATTGTAAGGTGTGTTTGCCCACCTGTTCAGTTGCATGCAACAGATCCTGCATTTCTTTCAATTCAGACTGTTGAGGGAGAGTAGTGATTCTTTGCTTTAACTGAGAGATTAGAAACTGCTGATACTTAAGCATGTGAAATAGGCAATTTAGTGCCCTCATAGCTAGAGTGGCTGAGGTGTAAACCTTGTTCCCCCACCTGTCTAGCGCTCTGGAATCCCTTTCAGAGGGTACAGGATTTTTTTGCCATAGAAGCCTTAGCCCCTTTGGGACCCTGGGAGATTGTCTCTGGGTCAGCAACAGGACTTTTGTATAGAAATTTGTGGGAATCAGGCACTCTATAGTATCTGTCAGGCTTGGCCGGAGCAGGAGGTAGAGAATCTGGGTTCAAACTGGATTCCAAGTAAACATCATCCACAATGTCTAACACGGGTGGGATGGCAAGTGGTCTGTGCAGGGGGAGTAAAAGAAACTCTCTGAGCCTTTTCTTCGAGTCAGAGTAGTCCTGACCTTCCCAGTGGAAATGTTCCCTCATAGTGTGTAAAGTTTCCCCAAAGGAGTAGTCTTCAGGAGGAGAAGCTGAGGGAATGGAATCCTCAGCATCAGAATCTTCATAAGGGGAGAAGGAGTAATCTTGGTCTTCAGAGGAGGCTGAAGAAATGGACACTTGTTCAGAGGATGCATAATCTTCCTCTTGTCTAGGCCTTTTGTCAGGAGGAGGCTGGGAACCCCTAATTAAAGAAATCAAATCTTCAGCCATTTTGCACATCTGTTTCTTAGGCATTGAGCCTTGAACAGGGGACTGAAGTGCAGTCCTTTTAGATTGAATAGGAGTCTTCGTCTTAGGAAACGTTTTAATGGTGAGCGTCGTCGGTCTGAAAACGCCTTCAGAAACCGATGGCGTTTCTGCAGCACCGACATCTTTATCAGCAATGTCGTCGGTAGGGCCTGAACAAAAAGGTTGCGTCGGCCTGGTACATTCCGCTAAAAGTTCAGAAGCGGTCTCGGGTTCCAGATCTGCGGTAGTCAGGGGTTGCGTCGGAGCCTCACTGAGGACCGGAGAACCGGAAACCGGACCAGCTGAGGCCTCAGAATCTGGCTTAGGCCTGGGCTGTCTGTCCTTATCCTTGCGTTTTTTGTGCACGCTGGTAGTCGGTTGCTCCGACGGCATACTGTAATTAAATATTCTACGGAAGTAGTGTTGTGTGAAATCAAAGCGTCTTTTAATAGTACGTTTATTAAACCTAGCACAAAAACGACAACTAGTGACGTCGTGGTCTGGGCCTAGGCAAAGTATGCAATAAGAATGAAAATCCTTATGAGGTATTTGCTTCCCACAAGAAATACAATTGTTAACTTTTTCTGACATCAGTCTGAGGCAAGAAAAGTTTCCCCAGCGGGGTACTTAGCTTTATAGAAGACTTCGGTCTGAAATTCGAATTCGAAAAACTCAGGAGTCGGCCGACCGGCACTTGCGAACTACTTCTGCTTCAGGCACCGCGCGGCAAGAAAGACTGGAGAAAATGGCGTCTGTTGCAATATATATACCCCTGGCGCACTGACGTCAGGGAAGAAGCAACAGCAACCGACGCCAGACCAAGACTTTGGAATTCCGGCCGACTGCGGGACCGCCTGACAACAGGATAACCCAAGTGTGATGACTGCAGCAGGGTAACACGATGAACATCCTTCCATCTGAGTAGTTATATTTCATTTTTCTGCAACCTGTGGGTATTCGGATCCATATCGGATCAGAGCCAGCAACTTTACAAGCATCTGCTCGGAGCTCCTCCCCCTTAACCATAACACACCACCATCTCCTACCTTCCCTCAGATCGAGTTTGTCGCAACTCAAACCAATCAGCAACCAATCAGCAACTCAAACTAGAGTAAACCACCCATGCTAATCACGAGAAGATTCGGGGGAAGGAGAGTGGGAAGGTTGCAGAAAAATGAAGTATAACCACTCAGATGGAACGTTATGGTGAGTACATAACTTCTTTATCTGAAGTAGTTAACTTCATTTTATCTGCAAACTGTGGGACAGAGTCCCCAGCTACTGAACTCCTGGGAGGCCCTCATGGAAGGATATTCCTGAGCACCGCAGAGCCGAAGGATGCTCTCCCTCTGGAGATTAAATCCAACTTATAATGAGAAATGAAGGTATGTGACTTAGCCTAAGTTGCTGCCGCACAAATGTCATCCAATGATCTGGTAGAATGAGCTTTAACAGGACCAGGTGGAGACAAGCCTTTGTCTTTGTAAATTTGCAAAATGCATAGTGTAATCCATCTAGCTAAGGAAACTTTGGAGATGGCCTTACCCAAAAAGGGCTTAGAAAAGGACACAAATAATTGGTCAGACTTATGGAAGGGCTTTGTTCTGTGTAAATAAAAACAAAGTTGTCTATGAACATCTAGCAAACACAGTTGATATTCACCCTTGTTCTGAAAATTTGGGAAGAAAATGGGCAGGTTAATTGTTTGCTTAATGTTTTATTCAGAAGCCACTTTTGGTAAGAAAGAAGTGTTTGTACAGAGAGAAACCCTGTCCTTGTGGAAGATCAAGTAAGGGGGCACGGCAGACAAGGTGTGAAGCTCAGTAACCCTCCTAGCCAACGTAATGGCCACTAGGAAGGATGTCTTCCAGGATAAGAACTTCAAATCTGCTGATGCTGCAGGTTCAAAGGGGGTAGCAACTAAAGTCTGCAGAACCAAGGTAAGGTCCCAAGGAGGAAGAGGGTTCTTAACTGGAGGACGTAAAAGAAAGGTGCCTTTAAGAAAAGCCTTACACAATCTAGAAGCAGCCAGGGCATTCCTGTTTTCACCGACATGGAAATTTGAAATAGCTGCCAGTTGCACTTTCACAGTGGAAGAACTGGCCCCTTACTGAAAAATGCTGGCTAAGAAATCCGGTACTGTAGAAACAGGAGCCATAAAAGGATCCAGCTTTCTCTGAGAAGCCCAAATAGAAAATTGTTTCCATTTACTACGGTAAATCTTCCTAGTGGAGGACTTATGAGCCGCCACTAGAATAGTTTTCACTGAAGACGAAAGACCGGGAAGTCCTGGCAATCAAGGGAAAGTACAGCTGTGCACACTTACCATAATGTAGATGTTCAAGTGTATTCACTGTTGCAGTCATCACATTTGGGTCATCTGCCTGCAGGTAGCCTCAGCCAGCCTGAATACCAGAGTCTTGGATTCCTGCGTCGGATGCTGTCTCTTCTTCCATGACGTCAGGGGTATAAAACATGCAGCCGACGCCATTACATCAGTTTTTCTTCCCCAGATGTCAGGTGCCCCCACAAAGGGAAGCAACTGTATGTTATGGTACCCCTCCAACAAAAAGGAAATACACCAGAAAGCTTAAATACACCAAACAAGAAGGAAAGGTAGGGTCAAGAGAAGTCAGGGGGCTGGAGGGAGAGTAACCAGAAGTCTTCACTGTTGCAGTCATAACTGTAGGGTGCAGATGTCAGAAGTCCCCAACAAGACAAAAATGAATCCAACAAGGAAACACAAATACACCACAACATCTACATTTATGGTAGGTGTCTGCCCTGGTCTTAGAAAGTATGCACAGAACTCCAAGTGGCAGCTTCCAAGATATCCTTGGTAGGTACTCTGAGGAAAGCTGTAGAAGTGGCAGCTGCTCTAGTAGAATGACTTCTAATGGTACCTGGAAACTGTTTTCCATGATGAGTGTAACAAAATCTGATTCCATAAGCAATCCATTTGGAAATAGTTTGTTTAGAAATAGGCTTTCCAAGAGAACTGGAGGCAAAAGAAACAAACAATTGATTAGACTTTCTGAACTCTTTAGTCTTGTCCAGGTAAAATCGTAACTGTCTGTGCACATCTAATGAATGCAAAATCCTTTCCCCTTTATTTTGAGGATTTGGAAAGAAAGTAGGAAGGTGAATTGTCTGATTTAAAGCCACGCATGAAAGTAGGATTGGTCCTCAAGGATACTCTGTCCTGATGGAAAATAAGGTATGGTTCCACAGCCATGAGAGCTTGCAACTCTGAGACCCTTCTGGCAGAGGTCAAAGCTAATAAAAGAACAGTCTTCCAAGATAAAAACTTAATATCTGAAGATGCAAGGAGGCAAGGTAAGTTTTTCTAAAACATAATTAAGATCCCAGGCAGGGACAGGAGGGTCCTTTTTAGCCCCTCTCAAGAATTGCTTCACCAAAGGATGAGAAAAACAGGAGGATCAGAACTGAAATGAGCAGAAATAGCAGAAGCATGAATCTTAATGGAAGAAAAGGAAAGTCCTTTAGATAAAAGTTCCGAAGGTAAAGTAAAATAGAAGAGATCAGGAACCAGAGGATTCCTGCATCCAAATACAAAACCTCTTCCATTTAGAGGCATAGGATTTCCTAGTGCTAGGCCGTCTATCCAAAACTTGTTTGGGAAGACTAGAGGAAATCAAATTCCTTTGAAGAGCCAAGCTGCCAGGCAAAGGGTCTTGAGATTGGAATGTAGTAACTGACCCTGATGCTGGGACAGAAGCGAAGGGTTCAGAGGGAGAATCCAAGGAGGCCCCAAGAACAGGTGCTTTAAAGTTGGATACCAAAACTGTCGAGGCCAATTTGGAGCAATCAAGATGAGGAACTTGGGCTTGTCCTGCTTTATCTTCAGTAATACTGTAGAGGAAGAGGAGGGAAGGCATATGCTGAAAGGCTTCTCCAGCTGAAGGACAGGGCATCCACTCTCCAAGCTTTTATGTGGAAGGACCTGGTGCAAAAGCGAGGCAGCTGATGATTGAGATGGGATGCAAACAGATCTATCTGGGGACATCCCCAAACTGCAGTAATCCTGTTGAATAAGTTGGTGTCCAGCATCCATTCGTGAGGATCTGAAATGTTTCTGCTCAGGCTGTCTGCTAAGAGATTCTGTTTCCCTGGAATGAATTGAGCCTGGAGATGTATATTCAAATTTAGAGCTGTGTCCCATAGAACCATAGCTAGTCTGCAAAAATGAGAACCCCTGCTTGTTGATGTACCACATAACTGTGGTGTTGTCTGTCTTAGTGCTGAAGCCCTGGTTGCAAAAGGTTCTTGAAGGCTAGAAGGGCATTTTGAACTGCCAACATTTCCTTCAGATTGATGTGCCAGTGAAGATGGTCCTTTGTCCAGGTTCCCTGCTGGCAATTGTCTAGAAAGTGTGCTCCCCAAGCATAATCGTCCGTGGTTAGAAATTGAGTAGGTTGAGGAAGACGAAAAGGCTTTCCTTCGTTTAAAGCGCATGCCCTGGACCACCAGAGGAACTCCCTCTGAAGGCAGAGGATCAGAGGAATCAGAATATCCAGATCGTGGTAATGCTGTGACCCTACACTTTTCAGATACCATTGAAGCTTTCTCATATGAAGCCTTGCGTTTGGAATCAACAGAATGCAGGAAGCCATGTAGCCCAGAGCCTGCAGGAATTTCCTTGCAGTGAGCTGAGATAGAGTTGCTAAGGTGTTGAAAGTAGAAGCCAGCTGAGTTTGCTTTTCTGGAGTGAGGAAGGCCCTTTGTAAGGTTGTATTTAAGAGGGCTCCCAAGAACACCATTTGTTGAGAAGGGATCAAATGTGACTTTTGTGTTCACTGAGAATCCCAGTAGGAGGAGAAGGCGTTGAACAAAGTTCAGATGTTGAAGCAGAAGATCTTTGCTGTCTGCCTGAATAAGGCAGTCGTCCAAATAGGGGTAAATCTGGATCCCCTGAAGTCTGCAGTAAGCCACTACTGGTGCCAGGCATTTGGTAAAGACTCTGGGCAGTAGATAAACCAAAGGGCAGTACAGAGAATTGAAAGTGCCTCGAACCTGCCTTGAACCTGAGGAATTTCCTCGTTCCTGCCTGATGGGAATATGTAAATAGGCTTCCTTTAAGTCCAATGTCACCATCCAGGCGTCCTGAGAGAGCACTGGAATTAGTTGCTGCAGAGTAAGCATCTTGAATTTTGGAATTTCCAAGGTGTTTAACACAGAAAGGTCCAGAATAGGTCTCCATGAGTTTTGTTTTCTGGGAACCAGAAACAGCCTTGAATAAAAACCTTTTCCCATCTCCGAGAGTGGAACAGGCTCTATGGCATCCACTTGAATTAAGGCCTCTGACCATTGATGTTTTGGCAGATCTGGCCAACCGTGAGCCCTTGGCAAAGTCTGAAAGTGGAATTTGTAACCTTTTAAAATCACGTCCAATACCCATCTGTCCTGGGTCCAATTTCTGTAAAAAGAGACAGTTTTCCTCGGCATCCAGGTGAAGGAGTCCTGTAGCCCAAAGAGAGTCATTGAGTTTGCTTTCTTTGAGATTGGGATCTGTCTTCCTTCTAGGTGAAGAAGCAGTCCATTGTCTAGATCTGTAAGAGGCCTGACCTTGACCATCTTCCCCTTTGAGGCCTGTCAGGCGTGGGAAAGGACCGAAAATCTAGGAGGCTGAACTTGCAAGAAATCTTTTACAGTCTGCATAGACTTTGCCTTTTCTTCCACCTTTTTAATAACTTCCTCAGCCTTGGATCCAAAAAGAACATCATGTTGAACAGGGGCATCTAGTAACTTAGCCTTAACCTGTTCAGGTAAACTTTGTTCCAGGCATGTCTCCTGATAACAGTACCAGAGGCTGCAGCCCTGCAAGAAGCATCCAAAGCATCAAAACCACAATGTAAACTATGCTTGTTCACTTGTTCAGTAGCATGCAAGACATCTTGAAGTTCCTTATCCTCTGTACAAGCAGGCAGGGAAGCAAGCTTTTGCTTTAAAACAGACAAAAGAAATTGCTGATACTTAAACATATGAAACTGGCAATTTAAAGCCCTTACAGACAAGGTAGCAGAAGTATACCTTTTTAGAATCCTTCTCAGAGGGAATAGGATTTTTAGAAGTAGCAGCCTTAGATCCCTGAGAAATAGTTTCAGGATTTTAAATAAAATAAATGAGAGTCAGGAACCCTATAAAATCTATCAGGCTTAGAAGGTGCAGGAGGCATGGAATCAGGATTCAAATTAGCCTCAGAAAAAGCATCATCTACAATGTCCAAAACAGGAGGGATAGCTAAAGGCCTATGCTGAGGAAGAAGAAGAAATTCCTAAGCCTCTTCTTGGAAGCAGAATACACCTGTCCTTCCCAATGAAAATGTTCCCTCATCTCATGCAAGGTTTAAGAGAAATCCTCAGAGTCCTCAGCATCCAGGAAAGGAATAGTCCTGATCTGAGGAAGAAACAGAAGATACAGAAGCCTGGTCAGAGGAATCCAGAGTAACATCCTGTGCCTTTTCTCAGGAGGGTGAGAACCCCTAATCATTGTAAGCAAATCTTCAGCCATCTTTAATAATTGCTTTTGTGTCCTGGGAGTGGATTCAGAAGCAGCTTGAGCAGGAACTTTAGACTTAACAGGAGTCTTTGTTTTGCCTTTGAAATAGTGATGCCCTCAGGACCCATCTGAGGTCCTGCAGCTGATGGCTCCCCATCCAGCTGCAACGAGTCCTGTTTGGACCTCGGAGGCCTGTCTTTGTCTTTGAACTCTGGTAGTGTCCGGCGACATTCTATAATTAGCGTCTGCCAAAATAATTTAAAGCCCAATGAGAGTTGAACCTGGCACAGAACCGACAACAAGAAGCGTCGTGGTCAGGGCCTAAGCACGCTAGACAGTCAGACTGGGAATCTTTATGAGCTATCTCTTTTCCACCCGCTATACAATTATTAACTTTTTCTGACATCGGAGGAACAAGAAAAAGATTAGAAGTAAGAACTTGGACCGACAACAACCAAATCGGCAAGAAAGACTGGAGAAGATCGGACCCAGACTTTGGGATTCTGGGAGCACCCTACAGTTATGACTGCAACAGTGAAACACGAAGAACATCTGCAACAATGAACACACTCGAACATCTACATTTTTGGCAAGTGTACACAACTGTACTATGTTCTTCGTGTTTCACTATTGCAGTCATCACATTTGGGTTGATTCCCAAAACTAAGGAAGGGAGGAGGAAGTTAGAGAGCATTAGGGCCAGCTATTAAGCCCTGCAAGACTGCAGTGGCAAAACCAGCTCTGGATTTAGAAAAAATAGACATGTGGTAATGCTTGGTGAAGGTATGTACAGAGCTCCAGGTAGCAGCTTATAGGATGTCCCTGGTAGGGACACCTCTGAGAAAGGCTGTAGAGGTAGATGTAGCCCTGGTGGAATGTGATCTTATCCCCTGTGGGGTAGGTTTTCCATGGTGCTTACAGCAGAAATGAATGCAGTGGGCTATCCATTTGGAAATGGCTTGCTTTGAAATGGCCTTCCCCTCTGCCCCTGCAGCAAAGCCAACTAGCAGCTGCACAGATTTTCTGAGAAGCTAAGTCCTGTTCAAATAAAATCTAAGTTGTCTGTGCACATCCAAAGAGTGCAGTATTCATTCTCCTTTGTTTTGTGGATTCGGGTAAAAAGGTAGCCAAATGAATGGGCTGATTAAGGGCCACACTAGACACCACCTTAGGCATAAAGGAAGGATTGGTCCTGAGGGAAACCCTGTCCGCATGGAAAATAATGAAGGGCTCCACTGCCATGTGTGCCTGCAATTCAGACACTCTTCTTGCTGAAGTGATGGCTAGAAGGAAGGCTGTTTTCCAAGAAAGGAATTTCAACTCTGCAGTTGCCACTGGCTCAAAAGGAGGGAGAGTGAGCTTTTCCAATACAAAGTTAAGGTCCCAGGCTGGAGTAAGGGCTCTCCTGGGGGGTTTTAAATTTTTGGCCCCTCTGAGGAATTGCTTTAGCAGGGGGTGAAAGAAGAGGGGTGGTTCAGTATTATAACATGCTGAAATGGCAGAGGCATGAATTTTAATTGACGAGAAGGATAGGCCCTTGTGGAGCATTTCTGTCAAGTACTGAAGAATATGAGGTAAGCTGGGCACCGTTGTGCTCATTCCCTGAGTCTGGCTCCAGGAACAGTATCTTTTCCACTTTTCAGCATAGGATTTTCTAATACTAGGCCTCCTTGCCTCCAAAATGACATCTAGCACCTGCTAACTGAGGGATGCTATTGGAGAGCTCAAGGAATTAGCCGGCTGCAAGGTTTAGGGTTTGAAGCTGAGGATGCAGAATCTGGCCCGCCTGTTGGGAGAGCAGGGAAGGGTTCAGAGGCAGGTGCCATGGTTCCAGCAGTGTCATACTGCGCAAGAGGGGGTACACCAGTGCTGGCATGGCCAGTCTGGTGCAATCAGAATTGTCCTTGGCTTGTTTGATCTTTAGCAGAACCTTCGAGAGGAGAGACAGAGGGGGGAAGGCATAAACCGAGAGGCTTTCCCAGGTAAAGGACATGGCATCCACTTTCCAAGCTTGACTGTGGGAAGTCCTTGTGCAGAATTTGTCCAATTGATAGTTCTGAGGGGAGGCAAACAGGTCTATCTCTGGAGTCCCCCATTTGTTCCTCAAGAGGTTGAATATTTTTGGTTCCAGTTTCCACTTGTGTGGGCCCAAGAGATTTCTGCTTAGGTCGTCTGCCAGTAAATTTAGCTTGCCTAGCAGGAATCGAGCTTGTAGTTGCACTTGGTAGCTCAACGCTGTGTTTCACAGAGCCATGGCTAGTCTGCAGAGAGGGTACGAGTGGGTTCCCCCCTGCTTGTTTATGTACCACATAACTGTGGTGTTGTCTGTCTTTACCAATAATTGTCCTGGAAGAATGTGGTCTTTGAAGGCTGTCAGGGAATTCTGTACAGCTAACATTTCTTTTTGGTTGATATGCAGGTGCATCTGTCTCGGGTTTCATTTGCCCTGAATACACTGCCCTGCCAAGTGAGCCCCCCATGCATAGTCTGATGCATCTGTTGTTAGGGTTTGGGCAGCAGTGGGTAGAGTGAAAGGGAGCCCATTGTTGTGGTAGGAGGCCTCTGCCCACCAAAGGAACTCTGTATTTATACAAGGAATGATAGGAATCATTGATTCCAGGTCCTGAGAATGTTGACACCATAGGCTTTTTAGATACCATTGTAGTTTCCTCATATGCAGTCTTGCATATGAGATTAGTAGAATGCAACAGGCCATGAACCCCAGGGCTTGCAGAATTTTCCTTGCAGATAGCTGGGTCTTTGTGGCCAGTAGTTTGAAGTAGGTTGTCAAATAAACTTGTTTCTCTGGAGTGAGGAAAGCCATCTGGGAAGTTGTATTCAAGCTTGCTCCCTGGAATACAATTTATTAGCAGGGTACTAGGTGAGATTTCTTTTCGTTTATGGTGTACCCCAGTGAGTTTAGAAGTTTCTTTATGAATGCCAGATGTTTTAATAACAATTCCTGGCTTTCTGCCTGAATCAGACAATCGTTCAAGTATGGGTATATCTGAATATTTCTCTGCCTGCAAAATGCAATGGCTGGCGTTAGACACTTTGTGAATACCCTGGGCGCAGTAGATAAGCCAAAGGGAAGTGCAGAGAACTGACAGTGCATGGAGCCTGCCCTGAAGTGTAGGTATTTCCTGCAAGATTCCCTTATTGAAATGTGCAAGTAAGCTTCCTTTAAGTCTAAGGTTGCCAACCAGGCATCTTTGCCTAGCAGAGGAAGCAGTTGTTGAAGTATTAGCAACTTGAATTTTGGGATTACCACAAAAGTGTTTAGAATAGAGAGGTCCAGGATAGGACGCCAGGAGCTGTCTTTTCTGGGTACCAGGAAAAGTCTTGAATAAAAACCTTGTCCCTTTTCTTCTGCTGGGACAGGGTGAATAGCCCTGATACTTAGAAGAGAGAGAACCTGCTGTTGAGCCTCGGCCCACTGATTTGGGGGTAGGTCTGGCCAACCGTTTGGTGTTGGTGGGGTGTGGAAGTGGAATCTGTGTCCTTGGGAAACTATATTCAAAACCCATTTGTCCTGGGTAATGAGTTCCCAGTTTTTTGCATGTAGGGCAAGCTTTCCTTCTAAGGGAGCAGGCAGCTGTGCAGGGCTAAGGTTAAGCCATTGTGCCATTTTCCCATAGGGGGTGTCTTACTACCCCCTGCTTTGGAAGTGGGAGCCGCCCCCCCCCCTTCCCCACTGCTTAGGCCTGTGCGTTGCCTGAGACTGTAATCTAGGTAGTCTGCGTTTCCTGGGTTTGGACTGAAGGCCTGGAAGAGGCTGGAAAGGACCACTTCTTTGAAGGCCAATGCCTACTAAATGTGGAAGGCTGTACTTGCAGGAAATCTTTAACAGTTTGCATAGATTTAGCTTTTTCCTCCATCTTTTTGAGGACTTCTTCTGCTTTGTTGCCAAACAGGTGGTCTTGGTTTAAGGGAGCATCCAGTAATTTAGCTTTAACATGATCTGGCAAGTTTTGCTCCTTAAGCCAAGCATGCCTTCCAAGTACAGACCCAGTGACAGCAGCCCTGCAAGATGATTCTAAAGAGTCAAAACCACATTGCAATGTATGTTTACCAACTTGTTCTGCAGAATGCATTAAACCCTGTAATTCTTTGTGTTCAGCACAGTCAGGAATCAACATCATTTTCTGTTTAAGTAGTCCCATAATATGCTGCTGGTACTTTAACATATGAAACTGGCAATTTAAAGCCCTAATGGCCAAAGTAGCAGAAGTATATACCTTCTTACCCCATCTGTCCACGGCTCTGGAATCTCTATCAGAAGGGGTAGGGTTTTTGGCAGCAGTAGCCTTATTGCCCTTTGGTCCTTTGGGAAATGGTCTCTGGATCCGCAGTAGGATTCTTGAAGAGGAACTTATGAGAGTCAGGTACTCTGTAATACCTATCAGGTTTTCTGGGAGCTGGAGGTAAAGTGTCTGGGGAAAGGCTAGATTCCAAGAAAGCATCATCTACAATGTCCAGAACAGGAGGGATAGCTAAAGGCCTGTGTTGAGGGAGGAGTAAGAATTCCCTAAGCCTCTTTTTGGAGTCAGAGTAATCCTGGCTTTCCCAGCGGAAAATAGAAGTTATGTTCTTACCATAACGTTCCATGTTAGTTGTCTTCTTCTCGCCTTCTTCTTGCTGGATGGGTTTCTAAAGCTCGAGAGTTGGTTCCATGCTACCTCAGATCTCGTTTGTAAGCTAACCCCAGCTTATAATAGTAACAGTATAACTGTAAACAGAGTCCACCTCTAACAACAGGAAGAAAGAGGGTGACCTACATCCTGAACCAGAAATATGCATAATAGCATATGACTAAGAAAGAGGTGGTAGAAAGAGAGGTCACGATCACAACTCCTCTAGGTCTGTCCAGGCCAGGGGAAGGAGGGTGGGGCGCTTAAGAAGACAACTACATTCTTGCTGGATGGGACCGCCTAGCACCTTGTCCCGGGTGGCCTAACGGAACAGACTCCTGAGAACAGTGGAACCAAAATTAGCTCTATGCCTAGAAGCTAAATCCAACTTATAATGGGAAATAAAAGTGTGAGGAGTAGCCGCTGCACAAATGGTGTCAATAGGCAGTCTGTCTTGGAAGGCTAAAGAAGTAGCCAAAGCTCTGGTGGAATGGGCTTTAGGTTTATTAGGCAGTTTTTGGTGTCTAATCTCATAAACAAGGGTAATCAGAGATGTTAGCCATCTGGACAATGATACCTTTGAAACTGGAAGTCCCTTTCTGCTTTCCGCATAGGAGACAAACAGCTGATCAGATTTTCTGAATTGTTTCGTCCTGTCTAAGTAGTACCTTAATTGACGATGAACATCCAGGCAGTGTAATTTTGTTCAGACCTATTTGAATACTCTGGGAAAAGACAGGGAGGTCAATGCTTTGGTTTAGATTTGATGTTGAAACCACCTTAGGCAAAAGGAGAAACTCTGTCCTTATGGAACAAAAGATAAGGAGAACGACAACTGAGTGCTTGAAGTTCTGAAATTCTTCTAGCTGATGTGATAGCCACCAGAAAGAGAGTTTTCCATGATAATAATTTCAAGGAACATGAAGCTGCAGGTTCGAAGGGAAAGAATCAAAGAAGCAAGAACTAAATTTAGGTCCCAAGGAGAAGGAGGATTTCTTATAGGAGGTCTGAGAAGAAAAACTCCTTTCAAAAAGGCTTTGCAAAGTTTGTGGGACATTAGGGCAGATTCAGAAATGCCCACATGAAAATTAGAAATAGCTGCCAATTGAACCTTAAGGGTAGATGGAGATGAACCTGCATGGAAGAGTTCAGCTAGAAAATCAAGGACTAGTTGGATGGAAGCAGTGAAAGGATCTATGTCCTTTCCTTGTGCCCAATATGAGAAGCGTTTCCACTTACTCAAATAAATCTTTGAAGATTTATGGGAAGCTATCAATATATCTCTAACCGAGTGAGATAATTGAGGAAGCCTGGCTACGGTTGGAACTGGAGGAACCAAGCAGTGAGGTTCAGAGAGGGAGGGCGATGAAACTGACCCGACTGGTGGATCAAAAGATCTGGAACTAGGTCCAGACTCCACGGTCGCCCAAAAGAAAACGATGTAGAAAAGGGGACCACACCTGTCCAGGCCCGTAAGGAGCAATGAGGAACAATGAGGCCTTCTGAGCGATAGCTTTCTGTATTACTTGAGAGATCAGAGGAAAGGAGGAAATGCATACAGAAGTCCCGGGGCCAAACTTGGACTAGAGCGTCTCTGCTGGGTTGGCCTGGTAAAGGAATAGAGTGAAGTATTCTCTGCACTTGCTGTTTTGGGGAGTAGCAAAAGATCGCAGCAAGGCTGACCCCACTTGAGAAATATCTCTCACTACAGAGTCTTTCAGAGACCACTCGTGAGGCATGAGTATAGCTCTGCTCAACTTGTCCGCAATGTGATTGGACTTCCGGGGATGTGCGTTGCTATCAGAAAAGCTGAGAAGAAATCATTGCCACAGTCTGAGTGCTTCTCGACACAGGGTATGATCTGGTTCCGCTTGTTTGTTGATGTACCACACTACAGACATATTGTCTGTCTGGATTGCAATCGTTCCCAAGGGAAGAGAGTCTTGAAGGGCTTGCAACGCTAAAAGCACTGCTCTCATCTCCAGAACATTTATGTGCAAGTGGCATTCGTTTGGTTGCCATGTGCCCTGGACTGTCCTGCCCTGATAATGCCCCCACCCGATCAGGGAGGCATCCGTTGTCAGAGTAGCAACCGGAGGAGGTGGAACAAATGGTCTTCCCAGGAGCTGGGGAAGACATCCACCACATGAGATGCTTTTTGCGCTTGCGTGATCATAATGGTGTGAGACATTGGAAGTTCCTGGTATGACCATTGAGAAAAAGCATCCACTGAAGGATCCGCATGTGGTATCTGGCCAATGGGAGGAGAGGTATGGCGCTGCCATGATTCCCAACACCTTTAGAACTAACCTGGCTTTGGCTCTGTTGTTGTTGAGAAGAAGTGACACCAATTTGTGAATGTCTGATATCCTTTGGTTCTGCAGACATGTTTATAGTATCTAAATTTGCCTATGTAGGTAATAGTAAACAGACTTTTCGCAATTTATTGAAATACCCAGTTTTGACAAACGAAAGTATAATCTCTCGCCATCAGCAGGAGATGCTTGGTGGGAGCTGTGAGAAGCCAGTCGTCCAAATATGGAAACACCTGGAATCCTTGTCGTCTCAGGTGAGACGCTACCACTGCCATGCATTTGGTAAACACCGGGGGCAGTGGTGAGACCAAAGGGCAGGGCCCTGAACTGAAAATGACTGGTACCCAGCCTGAAGCGGAGGAATCTTCTGGAGCGACTGTTCATTTTATGTGATAGTGCATCCCAAGGTCTATAGAGCACATCCAGTTTCCTTTGCCCAAAGGGGAAGAATGGATTGCAGCGTGACCATCAATCTTGTTTTCTTGACTGATTTGTTCAAGACACTGAGATCCAAAATCGGTCTCCAGTCCCCTGTTTTCTTTGGAACTAAAAAGAACCTTGAGTAGATTCCGGATCCTTGTTGGTCTGCTGGCACTGACTGAATTGCTCTTTTGCAAGCAGTTTTGAAATTTCCAAAGCTGCTATATCCCTTTGGGGTGGAACATCTGGAAGGGATTTTTGACTGATTTGGAAAGCGAAGAAAGGGATAGAATAGCCTTGAAATGATGGACTGTACCCATTTGTCTTGAGTCAGGGATAGCCAGGCTTCTGGGTACAGTGACAATCTTCCCGACTGCCTCGAAGATGGGCAGTCGGGCAACACCTCAGGGATGCTGAAAGGGCTTGTCAGGAAAGGCTTCCGATTTCCCTGGTTCTCCTAGGGCCTACCATTGTTATTCCCACCTCTGCCTTTGGTAGGAAAACGACTCTGTCGTCAGGCGAAGTCCCTTGAGATTGTTTACGGAACCACATCTTCCCACCCTTCTGGCCTTTGGGGTAAGGCCTAGAAGGAGTCGAAACGGACTCCGGGCAGAAAGGGTCTTGCCATCAGTCTCGCACCTAGTCAGGGTTTCTTTCACTTGAGGACCAAAGAGATGATCCATCAAAGGGAGTTCGTGAAAGACGTCTTGAAAGGTTCATAAAGTTGCATAGCCGCATCCACTACCCCTGTCCCTGCTCTGCCATCGGCGCATAAGAGGAGGCGCATGGAGGAGTTGGATATGGAATTAGGGTAGCCAGCTGCGTGTTCATTTCTCTTGAAACCCGCAGCTGTAGGGTCTTGATCAAGTCCCTTTGAAGACGAGTGAAATGGCACAGGTAATTCAGCTTACGCATGGTAAATGTCGCTGAGGAGAACATTATCCATGGACCTAGATTCCTTGTTAGGTGGATGGACAGGCACTGAAGGATCAGCCAGTTCCTTCTTTGTGGGCAGCTACCACCATAGCATCCACAGAAACTCCTTTTGATAAAAATTGCTTGTCTGATGGAGCTGTGATGAATTTGGAGGGTCTCCTGGGAGTGGGGTCCACTGAATCAGGAGCCGTCCATGCCTTCTTAGCAACCACCTGCATGAGGGGGTCAAGGGGGGACACCCAGGAGGTGGAAGGGCGAGCCAACGCCTCAAGATACACAGACTCCGAGGGTTGAGGGCTGGCCAATTTCCCCTCTGTTTCAGGATCTCCAGAATGTCTGCAAATGAGACATCTTCAGAAGGGCAGGGGAACCCTCAGAATCATCCAGATCTGTGTCTGGCGTGATAGACTCAGGTGAGTCAATGTGTTTCCTCTTGCACTTCCTCTTCCGAGGGGCTCTTCTGCCAAATCAGGAGAGGCCTCGGAAGAGGATGAAATCCCACAGGGGTTCCTGAGGAGCTGGCTCTCTGCGGTCCGGGATGAGGGAGTGAGTCGACTTACCCTGAGGCAGCATAGAGGGAGGGGCGGAGCCGACTGTGGGGTCTCTAACACACTCCGCATGACCTGAATGCACCCCTGTCAGGCAGAGCCAGAGGTCCCGCTCTGAAGAGCTAAGAACCCCCTCGGCACCGACAGTGATGGCTCGAGGTGCCGAACTCACCCCGAGGGAGAGTTCGCCGAGATTCCTCAAAGAACTCAGAAGAGTCGAAGGAGGAAAGAGTTGATGGACGGGCAGGCATCGACTGATGAGTTGGGCTCTGAAGCATCTGGGCTAGTGCCTCGGACTTAAGTAGTCGACTCACTACCCTCTGAAGGTCATGATCGGACAGTCTCGATGACCTAGAGGAATGAGACCTTTGGCTCCGTTCAGACAGCAGGGAGAATCTGGAGCCAATAGATGGTGACCTTGATCTCTTTCTAGTTGTCGGCTCAAGATCTGGTCGGAGCCGACAAACTGTGGACTGAGACTTATCGGCTCCAGCCCGAGCCGATAAAGGCAAAGGTTGAACAACCTGGGGTCTCGGCTCAGAAGCCGGAGCCGAGACCCCTTAGAGGGCTTCCCTGTTGAGACAGACAGGGAATCCTCTGGCTTCAACAAGCCTCTCAGAATTAGCTTGTTTTTTCTTTCCTGCAGGACCCTGGGGCTGAAGCCATGGCAAACAGCACAGGAGTCCTGCAGGTGACACAAGAAGTGTGGCGTCTGTCAGAGACATTTTCTGACAGCACGCATCACACTTCTTGAATCCGGAGACCTTTGCTTCTTTAGACATAGCCTAACTGACAGGTGTACACAAACACACACTCAAACACTCCAGTTATACCCTGTCAGAAAATATAATAATTTTAGTAATAATACTAGAATTTAAGTACAATAAAATTATAGTAAACTTATAGTAAACTACACAAACACTCCCTTAGGGAAGAGAAGGCCTAAGGCCCAAGGGAAGAACCAAAGGTTCTTTTAGAAAAGAAACGGGAAAATATAGGGTCGGGGATAAAGTACTATAATCTACACTAATCTATGAAGAATTTTAACTTAAAAAGGGGTAAAAAGAGTAACTTTTAGAAGAAAAAGCTAACACTCACCAGGAACCGGTAGAAGCAACCAACGATCTGAGGTAACTATCGCCTAGCATTGTGGGATATAAGGGAGCCTCGAGCGGTGGAACCAACTCGAGCTTTTAGAGTGGCAACCCATCCAGCAAGAATGAAGGCGAGATAGACAACTTAACATTGCTCCTTAAGAGTGTGCAAGGTTTCACAAAAAGAAAAATCCTCGGGAGGGGAAGCAGGAGGAATAGAAATCCTCTGCATCAGAATCCTCATAGGTAGATAGGGGCAAATCCTGGTGATCAGAAGAAACATAAATATCAGATTCCTGATCAGAAGAATCAGAAGGAAAATCAGTTCTAGGTCTCTTAGAGGGGGAAGGTTGGCTTCCCCTAATTAAGGTAATAAGGACTTCAGCCATTCTAAGCATTTGTTTTTTAGGCATACGGGCATGAGCATGTGGTCTGGAAGTCGGTTTCCTAGGCGTGGGTCGAGATTTAGGCCTGGAGGAAGAAGATGGCATTGGTTTAAAATGCAAGTCGATAGGCCTGAATACACCCTCAGAAGCCGGTGCCTGCACAGTGGCTCCAGACCCATCCAAGGTAGAGACATCCGCAGGTTCCATAGTCGAAGAAGCATCTCGTGGCATACCGGACTCCGAATGGGTTTCAGTAGAGGCCTGCAAATCTGAAGTAGCGGGTATCAGGGGCTGCGAAAGTGCCTCACTGAGTACCGACGGACTGGCGACTAGCTTAACTGAAGCATCGTCAGCAGATATGGACCTATGCGGTCTGTCTCTGTCTTTACCCTTACGTTTTTACAGAATAATCGATAGTCGGATGGCTTACCGAAGCCATTTCTGGATAGTTATACAGAGTATCAAAATAATTTGCTGCAAATATTAGCCGAAGACGAATAGCTCGGGGGTTGAACAAGGCAGAAAACAGACGGCGAGGAATGTCGTGGTGTGGGCCTAAGCAAGGAATGCAGTACAAATGAAAATCTTTATGAGGTATTTGCTTTCCACAGGTAATACAATTGTTAACTTTTACTGACATTGGTTAAGAGCAAGAAAAAGAATCCCCAACGGGGTACTTAGCTTGTTTGAAAACTTCGGTTCTGAAACTCGAAAACGAAAATTTCAGGAGTCGGCTGACCGGCACTTGCGAATTGCTTCTGCTTTGGGCACCGCATGGCAAGAAAGACTAATGTAATGGTGTCAGCTGCATGTTTTATACCCCTGGCGACCTGACGTCATGGAAGAAGAGACAGCATCCGACGCAGGAATCCAAAACTCTGGTATTCAGGCCAGCTGAGGGCTACCTGCAGGCAGATAACCCAAATGTGATGACTGCAACACTGAAACACGAAGAACATCTTGAGCAACCAAGCTGTCAGCTTGAGGCTGTCCAGGTTGGGCGGGCAGGTGCCCGAAGGATGAGAAATGAGATCCGGGCAGGGATCTAGAATCCAAGGAGTAGCTAGAACATGAGACCAGAGGAAGGAGAAGCAAACCTGACGAGGCCAGAACGGGGCAATGAGGATCACCTTGCACCCCAGTTGGCAAGCCTTCTGAAGAAACTTCGGAATAAGTGGTAATGGGGGATAAGCGTACAGTAGCCTGGGAGGCCAAGCATGGACTAGAACGTCTCTGGAGGGTCCCCTGGTGAGGGAATCAGAGCGAAGAACTCGCACTTCACGTTGGAAGGAGATGCGAAGAGATCGCAAGGCTGTCCCCATGCAAGGAAAATCTCCTCTGCTATCAACTGTTTCAGAGACCACTTGCATGGCATTAGAATAGCCCGACTCAGTCTGTCCGCTAAAATGTTGGAGCGTCCCGAGATGTGCTTTGCAATCAGAAACCGACTGGTGGAGATCGCCCACTCCCAAACTCTCATGGCCTCACGACACAGAGTGTAAGATCTGGTTCCTCCTTGTTTGTTGATGTACCAGACAACTGACATGTTGTCTGACTGAATTGTATTAGTCCCCGGAGGAAGAACAGTGTGGAAGGCCTGCAACGCTAAAAGCACTGCTCTCATCTCCAGAACAGTGATGTGCAATCTGGTCTCTATTTGGGACCACGTCACTTGGACCGTCCTCCCCAGATAATGCCCCCCCCACCTGAGCTGGGAGGCGTCCGTGGTCACTGTGGCTTGGGCTGTGGATGGAAGAAATGGGCATCCCTGTGCAATCTCTGGAGATTGGACCCACCAGAGAAGTGAAGCCCTGCAGGCTTTGCTGATTTGAACTGGGTATTCCATGGGGAGATCTAGCCAAGACCACTGTACGGCTAGAGTCCAATGTAGAACACGCATGTGAAGACGCACACAATGGAGGATAGAAATTGCTGCAGCCACAGAGTCCAGGGCTATGAGAACATCCACTGCCTTTGGTAACTTGGGGCCAAGAATTACTGATATATGAGCCCTTAGACTTTGGACCCTGTCTGGAGTTAGACTTTCAGTTGAAGGATGTCCAGCCATGCCCCGATAAAGTCCAAGATCTATACTGGATTCAAGAGGAACTTGGGAACATTGACCATAATCCCTAACAGGTCTGCAAGATGAAGGAAGGAGTCTCTGATTTGGCAAAGATGATGCTTGGTGGAAGCAGCAAGGAGCCAGTCATCTAGGTAAGGGAATACCTGAATCCCCTGAAGCCTCAGGTGAGCCGCTACGACTGCCATTACCTTGGTAAACACCCTGGGGGCTGTGGTGAGATCGAAGGGTAGGGCTCAGAACTGGAAATGACTGGCTCCCAGCCAGAAGCAAAGGAATCTCCTGGAGCTTCTGTGAATCTTGA
The DNA here is from genome assembly GCF_019279795.1 of Protopterus annectens. Taxonomy (NCBI): domain Eukaryota; kingdom Metazoa; phylum Chordata; order Ceratodontiformes; family Protopteridae; genus Protopterus; species Protopterus annectens. The sequence continues at coordinate 831,006,689 of NC_056727.1, read as the reverse complement.
TATGGTAGTAAGCGTCCTGGAGGTCTATCAAGCACATCCAGTTGCATTCTTGAAGATAAAGTAGAATGGACTGTAGGGTGACCATCCGGAATTTCTGTTTGGCGACAGCCAGGTTTAAGAATGACAGGTCCAGAATGGGTCCGAGGTTCCCCTTCTTTTTTGGCACTAAAAAGAACCTGGAATAAATGCCTGAACCGGACTAATCGGGGGGGGGGGGGGGACTGGTCCGATGGCTCGTTTTTGAAGCAGCTTGGAAACCTCCAGCACTGCCATCGCCCTTTGAGTGGGTGGAACATCTGGGAGGCGATTTGATTGGATAGGAGGGGTAACAAACAGGATGGTGTAACCTCTGGATATTATTTGAAGCACCCAGCAATCTGCAGTTATGGACTCCCATGCCATCGGGTGCAATGATAATCTTCCCCCGAATGCCTCCAGAGTAGGACAGTCGGGCAACCCCTCAGGGCTGCTGTGCGGGCCTGTCCGAGAAGGGCTCCCTAGACCTAAAGTTCCTCGGACCCCCTCTGCCTCTGGGATGGCATGTCATGTCCCATTCTGCCTCTAGGGGACGAGTTGTCCTGGGAGTCCCAGGAAAACTGCGAATTCTGGAACCACATCTTCTTTTGCCCTCTCTGATTCCTGGAAAAGGATCTTTGAGGACTGGAGAAGCGGATTCCAATGGCAGACAGTCTTCCTGTCTTTTTCACTCTGGACAAGGGTGTCACATATGGTCTTCCCAAAAAAAGAACCATCGAAGGCAGCATTCGTAAAAGATGCCTTGAAGGGGTCTGCAAACTGACACAGTCTGTGCCAAGAGTGTCGCCTCATAGCTACGCCGGTCCCAGCTGCCCTAGCTGCTCCTTCTGTAGCATGAGAAAGGAGGCGCATAGACGTGTTTGATACTGATTTCAGAGTCGACATTTTCACAGAGAACAGATGCTTGTCCTCCTGCAACAAAGACTCTGGGGGCAACTCAGCTAATTCTGTGACTAGGTCTTGCTGCAGTCGTACAACGTGTGCCAAGTAGTTCAGCGCTCGGATGGAAAACGTCACTGAAAAATACACTCGCTTCCCAAATCGATTCACCGTCCTGGACTCCTTATCCGGAGGGTGGACTGAGGAACTTTCTTGAGCCAGTTCCCTCTTGGTCGCTGCTGCAACCACCATAGCATCCACAGGGGATCCTTTATACCATGCCTGTCTGTCTGAGGGTGGAGACAGAATTTTGTCCGGATGCTTCGATATAGGCTCTATGGTGTCAGGCTCCTTCCATGCCTGTGTGGTGATAAGATCCACTAAGGGATCCGCCGGGGCAGGGACACCCAGTACGTACACGAGGCCATGCCAAAAGCCTCCAGGAACACTGATTCATCCGTAGAAGGTTTTGGAGCTGACCAACCTCCCCTCTGACGGAGGATCTCCATGATGTCTCCAAAAGAGACATCCTTGGGAGGTGACCTGGGGGAACCTTCTCCTTCACTTAAATCAGTGTCTTCTGTAAGGGACTCAGGGGAGTCCAGGTGCCTCCTTTTGCACATGTGCTTCTGATGAACCTCTTCAGTGGGAGACTCTGAAGAGGGCTCGTGGGTCACTGGGGGTTCCTCCAGGGGAACCGCCTGGGGCTCCTCTAGCACGGGCTGTCCCTGAGACAAGCTGAAGGGAGTCGTAACCGAATCTGAGGGAGTCTTGGCGGAATCCAAGGAAATAGGCTGGGGTCTTGATCCATGGGAAAGAACCCTCTCTACCACGTTGAACGCCGATGGAGAGCTCACCTCCTTAGAACCTAACAAGGAGGAAGCTCTCCCTGGGTCCGCCGTGAGGATCGGAGCTGAGGTTAGGGTAACCAGAGCTCCGAAGGAATGGCTCGGATCTGACAAGGTCGGAGCAGAAGACACATTCATCCCCTCGGGTCAGACTCCCCATCCTCGGCCACGAGAGCTGGTTGGATCGGAGGAACTAAAGGTAATCGCAAGAGTCGAGGTTGGAGGAACCATCAGCGCCAAATCCCCAGCTCTGAAGATCCTCAGATCCATAAACCCCGAAACCGCATGCCAGACTGGGGAAGGAGAAATTAAATGAGAATGGCATGGAGGTCCCCCCTCCAAGAGGGAGGGGGGCCTGGCAAGACTCCCATCTGGATTTGGGTCAGAATAAATCTCATCATCCTGTCCATATCCACTTCAGAAAGACTCTGAGTCGAGAGTGAGGAAGCCACCGACTCGGATCTGACTGGTCGCTGGGAGGATCTGGAGGAAGGCCTCTGCTCAGTCGACTCCGGGGAGAATCTAGTGGAGTGGAGTCGAGGAGATACAGGTCTCGAGACCTTGGAAGGCGGGCTAGGGAAGGACTCCCGATCTGGAGACCGTTTACGGGGCCTATCCCCTTTCTTCTCTCTGTCTCTCCCTCTGTCTGCATTCTTATGTTTCTAGTCTCTCCCTTTGGCATCCCTTTCAGCAGGTCTAGCGGGAGGGTGAGTCCCAGCCTGAGAGGGTGGTTGGGTCGGAGTTGTAGAAGCTGATTGGGTGGGAGTTGTAGAAGCTGAGTCTGAAGTATCCAAAGTGGAAGCTGGAAGCAGGCCTTTTGCCACCAGTTTGGCCTTCCTATCTTTCAGGACCCTCGGGTTAAAACCTGCACAAACACTGCATTGGGCGGATAAATGAGCTACACCCAGACAAACAACACACAGATTGTGACCATCTGCTGGTGAAAGCTTATGGCCACACACTGTGCATTTTTTAAAAGTCGGTTTTGGCTGTTCAGACATTTCACCACAATAGCAGTCACACCTAGCAAACCTCAATACACTACTGACCACGCAAACGCTATAGGGAAGGGCCTACACAACAACTACCTCACAAAAGTATAAACCATAACTTTTTTTTTTTGTAACAATCGACGAACAATCGTTAGGGGGAGGAAACGGGAACTAACTGAGAAACTCTCTCAACACGCACAAAAAAAAAATCAAATAGCACTTACAATAACCCTAAGACTCAGAGCTACGGAGATCACGATGCTGATGCATGAAGCAGCAAATGAGATCTAGGGGAAGGCAGGAGATGGTGGTGTGTTATGGGTAAGGGGGAGGAGCTTGGAGCAGATGCTTGTAAAGTTGCCGGCTCCGATCCGATATGGATCCGAATACCCACAGGTTGCAAATAAAATGAAGTTAACTACTTCAGATCAATAATAATCATACAGAATATTATATTCACAAAATAGCAGAAGGTATTCTAACAACTAAGCCAACATGGGAAAGCAGAAAGGAGATTTTCCTGATAGAGATGACTGCAATTAAGGATACAGATTATAGGAAGAGGGGCGGGAATACATTGGGGAAAACTTGCAAAAGAACCAAGGTGTTGAGAGCAAATAACTAGACAGAAAAAGGTAACATAATGGGAAGATGCCAAGAACTTATTTGGACTGCAGGTTAGAGACTGCCTTCCATACCAAAGACTGATATCAGAGTATAGGCAAAGAGAAAGAAACAGGGAGGTCCTAAATGAAAAAAGTACAGTTTTGTACCTACCATAAATGTAGATGTTCGAGTGCTCATACAGCTGCAGTCATTGCAGAAGGGTTATCCTGCCATCAGGCGGGTCCTCGGTCGGCCGAATTCCAAAGTCTAGGTCCGGCGTCAGTTGTCGTTGCTTCTTCCCTGACGTCAGTGCGGCAGGGGTATAAAAGAGGCAGCCGACGCCATTTTCTTCAGTTTTTCTTGCCCCAGATGTCAGGTGCCCCCAGAAGGAAGGCAAAACATAATATTGTGCAAACATGCAATGTAGATAAATCAAAAGCAGTAGTTGCAAGCAAATACACCATAAAAGAATACCCCAAATAGGTTGTATGATAAAGATGTTTGTCATAAGGCCTGTCCTAAGAGAGGATGGAGGGAGGGTAACCTGGACTGCAGCTGTATGAGCACTCGAACATCTACATTTATGGTAGGTACAAAACTGTACTATGTTCATTGTGCATACAGCTGCAGTCATTACAGATGTGCAGAATCCCAAAGCTAAGTAAGGGTGGTAGGCACTAAGTGGAACTAGGAAGGGTCGAGGATGCCCTGCAGGACTGCTGTGGCAAAGCCCGCTCTAGATTTTGAGTATAGTGGAAGGTGGTAGTGCTTGGAAAAAGTGTGCACTGAACTCCAAGTAGCTGCTTCCAAGATGTCCTTGGTAGGGACACCCCTGAGGAAAGCTGCAGAGGTAGCTGTAGCCCTGGTGGAGTGGGACCTGATGTATACAGGCACAGTTTTTCCATGAAATGAACAAAAGTGTATGCAGTGGGCTATCCATTTTGAAATAGTCTGTTTGGAAATAGCCTTTCCTTGAGCACCTGTAGCATAGGACACAAAGAGCTGCTCAGATTTCCTGAATGACTTTGTTCTGTCCAAGTAATAACGAAGTTGTCTGTGAATGTCCAAGGAATGTAGTAGTCTCTCCCCCTTTGTTCTGTGGATTTGGATAAAAGATAGGTAAATGAATAGTCTGGTTCAAAGCTACACTGGATACTACCTTTGGCATGAAGGTAGGGTTGGTTCGTAAGGAAACTCTGTCTTGATGGAAAATGATGAATGGTTGCACAGCCATGAGGGCCTGTAGTTCCGAAACCTTGCATGCTGAGGTAATAGCCAGAAGGAAGGCTGTTTTCCATGACAAGTATTGTAGCTCTGTTGAAGAAGCTGGCTCAAAGGGAGGCAGGGTCAGTTTTTCCAATACGAAGTTGAGGTCCCAAGCTGGGACTGGTGGTTTCCGTGGGGGTTTTATATTTTTTGCCCCTCTGAGGAACTACCTTAAAAGAGGATGTGAGAATAAAGGAGGATCTGTATTGTATTGTGCAGAAATGGCTGAAGCGTGGATCTTGATGGAGGAGAAGGAAAGGCCACTGTTTAACATCTCAGCTAGGTACTGTAAAATTTGAGGTATATTTATTACCCAAGGATTCTGGCCCTTTTCTTGATTCCAGTAACAAAATCGTTTCCATTTGGCGGAGTAGGCTTTTCTAGTAGAGGGTCTTCTGGCCTCCAAGATAACATCCTGCACCTCCTTGGAGTGGAGAGTCTGTTGTGAAATTAAGGTATTTTCCATGAAGCTAGATTTAGGGTTTTGTAGTTGTGCTGGGACAACAGAAGAGGGACTAGAGGTAGGATCCATGGTGAGGAGTGTGTCAGGCTCTTTAGGAGAGGATACCAGTGTTGTCGTGGCCAGTCTGGAGCAATGAAAATCATTTGTGGCCTCTCTGCTCTGGCTTTTAATAGTACTTTGGTCAGTAGAGGAAGAGGCGGGAAGGCATAGACTGTCAATGTTGCCCAATTGAAGGAGAGTGCATCCACTTTCCAGGCCTGTGGATGATAGGTCCTTGAGCAAAATTTTTTCAACTGGTAATTCATGTGGGTAGCAAATAGATCTATGTCTGGCTGTCCCCATGCCTGAGTTATCTTTGACAAGACTTGAGGATGCAACTTCCATTCGTGTGGGTCTGTCATATTTCTGCTTAAGTTGTCTGCCAGTGTGTTTTCCTTCCCTGGCAGGAATTGTGCCTGTAGTTGAATTTGTAATTCCAGCGCTGTGTTCCAAAGGGTCATGGCTTGCCTGCACAGGGGGTATGAATGAGTTCCCCCCTGTTTGTTTATGTACCACATGACTGTGGTGTTGTCTGTCCTTATCAATAGCTGGCCTGGATGCAGTAGGTCTTTGAAGGTCAGAAGAGCATTTTGCACGGCTAACATCTCCTTTTGGTTGATGTGTAGGTGCTTCTCTTTTTGGGACCATTTTCCCTGAATGCACTGATCTGCCATGTGTGCTCCCCAGGTGTAGTCTGAGGCGTCCGTTGTGATGATTTGAGTTGCTTGAGGTACACAGAAAGGGAGACCTGTGTTTCTTTGGCATGCTTGAGCCCACCACAAAAATTCCTTTTGAAGGCATGGAATGAGTGGTATAATTGTTTCCAAGCTGTGGCTGTGTTGAGACCATAAGTTTTTTTAGGTACCATTGAAGTTTCCTCATATGCAGCTTTGCACATGGTATTAGTAGGATGCAAGATGCCATGAATCCCAGAGCCTGCAGGACTTTCCTTGCAGTTAGTCTGGTGAAAGTTGCCATTTTGTTGAAGTATTGAGACAGTTGCCCTTGTTTGTCTGGCGTGAGGTAGGCCATCTGGATGGTTGTATTTAAGCTGGCACCCAGGAAAATTATCTGTTGAGAAGGTATTAGTTTTGATTTCTTTTTGTTCACTGTGTATCCCAGGTAGTTCAACAGTTTTATTACAAACGCCAGATGCTGCAATAGAATGTCCTTGCTGTCCGCTTGGATCAGGCAGTCGTCCAGATATTGGTAGATTTGTATTCCTCTTGTTGTCTGCAGAAGGCAATTACTGATGCCAGGCATTTCGTAAACACTCTGGGCGTAGTAGATAAGCCAAAGGGCAATGCAGAGAATTGGTAATGGGTTGAACCTGCAAGAAATCTGAGGTATCTTCTGCAATCTTGTCTGATAGGGACATGCAGGTATGCCTCCTTGAGGTCCAATGTTACCAGCCAAGACTAACAAACCAAAAATCCTGTGCCAATGCCAAAGTCCTGCCAGACACCAACAGCCAAATCCAATAAGTAGAAATAGTAAGGCAGCCACACTGCTGAAAAGCGTAATTTCTTACAAAAAACCAATAATCAAGTTAAGCCTTCATTCATCCTTCTTTTCTTATTAATCCATCAATAAAATCTTTTTAAACTATTCATCAATATCATAAAACATGAGCTGATAGTAAACTACCATAATTTTTGTTATAAAGGTTGTAATCAAAATAGGGATCCTATAAGTTATCATATGTAATATTCCAGTTGATTCCAAATCTTCTGTAATTTATTTAATTATAACCACCTCTATTATCTATTGTCACATTGGTTTATTGATTACAATATAGGTATGTTAAGGGTTTAATTCAATATGCCTATATATGCTTTTATGCTTGTCCTTGTTTGTAACATTTTGTCCTTATTTGCAGACCTGCACATGAGCTGCCTTTTATATATTCTTCACTATACCCTGTGCAAATATTATACTCAGCTATATAGACCAAAATTACTGTCCTGCAAGTAGCTCAGTAGCTAAAACTAAAAAACTAAACATTTAAGCCCATAATAAAAGTATTTGTCAAATGGTCTTTCTATAGTATGTCCTTAAGGTTCAATTTGGAATCATTCCTAAGGATATTCCAAATTCTAATATCACCTATATTACTACTATAGGTGAAATATACCTTCGGACATTCTATGTTAACATGGGACATTTTGGATACATTCATTTCACTTTGTGTGCATCTAAGCCAGGGCTTATATCTGTCCACCCTTTTAGATTTACTATGGTTCATGGCGCAACAGGAACCTTAAGGACATACTATGTAAAGAGAGGGGATATGCTATAGAAAGACCATTTAAGGTAAATATAGGTACCATAGGCTGTAAAGCTTGTCCACACATTAATAAGGACAATACTTTTATTCAACCAAATAATGGGCGAACTTTTAGTTTTAAGGCAAGAGCTACTTGCAGGACAGTAAATTTGGTCTATATAGCTGAGTGCATACAATGCACAGGGTTCTATGTAGGAAAGACTAATAATATGCTCAAGGTAAGGGTGCTGCAGCACCTGTCCAGCATTAGGAACAAGGACAAGCATAATGCACTATATAGGCATATTGAATTAAACCCTACTCATACCTTTCTTTTTAAGGCCATAACCAATGTGACAATGAATAATAGAGGTGGTGATGTAAAATTAATTACAGAATCCTTGGAATCAAGATGGATTTTACAATTGATGGCTCATAGGAGCCCTGGTCTTAATGACATGGTTCCTTTAAAACCTGCATTACAAAAAAGGCGGGTAGTTTACTAATAGCTCATTGGTTGATGGATATTTTAAATAGTGTTTGATGAGATTTTATTGTGTCTGAAGAAGGGTTTATCCCGGCTAACCTTGGATATTTGTATTTTAATAAAAGAATTACGTTTCGTAACAGTGTTCTGCCTTACTTATTTCTACTTATTGATTTGGCTGTTGGTGTCTGGCAGGACTTTGGCATTTTTGGTTTGTTTGTCATTTGTTTTTGGTCCGATTTGTGCCATGCATGCTACATCGAAAAATACAGCTACCACATCATCCGATGGTGGTCATACTACAAGGAGATCAGGGGATACTTGTAACTTGTTGCAAAGTATGGACTTCCTTACACAAGGTAATCCCCTATTGAATTTGGGCTTTAAAGTTAGCTCTATTGTTTCGGAGGGCAGCTGTGTTCCAGCAGCTACAGATAAGAATTTTGATGACTGCATTAGAGACCTAAGTTTCAAAACGAGCAGGCTACAAAAGTTAAAGTGGCAGACTTTTCACTTTGAAGCCTGCAAGCAGTACGGAATTGTACCACAAGGTATGAGAATATTGTGCATGCCTGCACAAGGAGACCATTATCCGGAACTGCTAGCACAATGGCAGTCACTCAATATACTTACTAGTTTTAAGTACATGGACATTCTCAATACATTTTTTGCACCGGAGGTTAATAAATTAGAAAAAGAGGTTGATGGTTTGCGCTGTAAGCTGGAGGAAGTATTTTGTGAGCCTATCCATCTTACGCGTCTGAAACAGCTCTATCAAACGCTAGCGGATAGCAATGACAAGCTGCGTTTGCAGAAAATTAATAAATTACGAAGGGACTTTGAGGATTTCTCAAAGGGTAACATCTTTGTATGGCCCAGGTACAAGGGGCCATCTCCATCAGGAAGTGAAGCTGCTGACACCAAGAGACAACAGGAAGCTAGTACATCGAGGCAGTATACGGAGGAACCAACGGAAGTAGCAGCAAAAACAGCAAATGTTTTATCGCATGGTATGAGTGTTACTGGTTATACAGATTCAACAGAGGCCAATAAAGACAGTCTTGGCTCTGTGAAAGCGACGGAGTTAGGACAGGCTGAGCGTATGGCATGCCCTGCTCCTTTGGTTATGGACAATTTAGTATTATCAGATGACATCACGTCTCGCTCAGAATCTGCCACTTGCGATATAGTGGCCGTGGAATAGGGAGCACGACCGAAAACCATACGAGAGCCCCAGCATTTTTTGGGAGTTCTTCCAGCACCTGTCAAGAAACGAGGTGCGTGGAAGAGATCATTGAGCGAGGGAAGGGATGCCTCCAAGAAGAGGAGAAAGTACAGTTTTGTACCTACCATAAATGTAGATGTTCGAAGATCCACATTGCTGCAGTCCTAACACTTGGGCAGTCCGCTGTCGGCCCGAATATCATTTAACTGACGACAGGACGTCAGGGTACAAATGCGCATGACCGACGTCATATCCTCAGTCTTTTCTTGCCCCAGATGTCAGAAGACCCTAAAAATAAAGGTCAAAACCAAAAGACAGCAAACAAACAACCAACCACCCCTGCACTAACTATATGTACAATATATACAATATACACAAAATGTACAACCCAACCCACACAACCGCCTCTAACTACAGAGGGAAGGAACATTTATGGTAGGTACAAAACTGTACTATGTTCTTCATCTCACATTGCTGCAGTCCTAACACTTGGGTAGAATCCCAAAGAAGAGGTAAGGGAGGATGGCTAACTACAAGGAAGCAGGAGCTGCCAAAATGCCCTGCAAAACAGCAGTGGCAAAACCAGCCCTGGACTTAGAGTAAAGTGGCAGGTGATAATGCCTAGAAAGTATGTACAGAACTCCAAGTAGCTGCCTCCAAAATATCCCCTCAAAAGCTGTTGAAGTGGCAGTAGCCCTAGTGGAATGAGGCCTAATCCCAGCTGGAATCTCCTTGCCATGATGGGAATAACAGAAAGCAATGCAAAACCCAATCCACTTAGAAATAGTTTGTTTTGATACAGGCTTGCCCTGAGAACTCAAGGCAAAAGAAACAAACAACTGCTGAGACTGCCTGAACCCTTTAGTTCTGTCCAAATAATAACGCAACTGCCTGTGGACATCTAAAGTGTGCAAAATCTTTTCCCCTTTATTTTGGGGATTTGCATAAAAAGTAGGCAAATGAATAGTTTGGTTTAAAGCCACACTAGAAACCACCTTAGGCATAAAGGAAGGATTAGTAATGATACCCTATCCTTATGGAAAATCAAGAAAGGCTCAACTGCCATAAGGGCCTGTAATTCAGAAACCCTTCTTGCAGAGGTAATGGCCAACAAAAAGCAGTCTTCCAAGATAAATATTTCAACTCAGCAGTAGCTGCAGGCTCAAAAGGTTGTAGAGTGAGTTTCTCCAACACAAAATTGAGATCCCAAGCAGGAGTAGGAGCTCTTCGTGAGGGTCTTATATTCTTGCCCCTCTAAGAAATTGCTTGAACAAAGGATGAGAAAACAATGGTGGGTTGCAATCATAGTGAGCTGAAATTGCTGCAGCATGAACTTTAATAGAAGAGAAAGACAAACCTTTGTCCAGTAACTCAGTAAGATATTGAAGAGCCACACTCAAATTAGGCTCAGAAATATCAAAATCTTTTGCTGCACTCCAAAACAAAAATCTCTTCCATTTGTCTGCGTACACTTTCCTTGTACTAGGCCTCCTAGCTTCCAAAATAACATTCAAAACTTGCTGAGGAAGTGGAGGCCCACTTTGGTTCAAAACAGAATATGCCAGGCTGTTAGGTGCAGAGAGTGAAGCTTGACATTTAGCAAATGGCTGTCCTCCTGCGACAACAGGTGTGGAATCAAGGCAAAGGCCATGGAGGCTTCCGTACCAGACTTCTCAGTAATGGGTACCAGTGTTGTCGAGGCCAATCCGGAGCTATTAAAATCATCCTTGGCTTGTCCTGTCTGACCTTTAGAAGTACCTTTGGGAGGAGAGGCAGAGGTGGAAAGGCATATACATGAAGATTGCTCCAATTGAAAGAAAGAGCATCCACTTTCCAAGCTGTGGGATGAAACCTTTTGTGCAAAACTTTGGCAGCTGATGGTTTAGTGGAGAAGCGAACAGATCTATGTCTGGAGTTCCCCATGACACTGTCAATTTCTGAAATACATGAGGATCCAATTTCCACTCGTGGGGATCCATAATTGTCTGCTCAACACATCTGCTAAGGAGTTCTGTGCTCCTGGCAGAAAACTTGCCTGAAGATTGAGCTGTAAACTGAGAGCAGTCTCCCACAAAATCATTGCTTGCCTGCATAGAGGATAAGAACGCCCTTGCTTGTTGATGTACCACATGACAGTTGTGTTGTCTGTTAGAATCAACACCTGCCCTGGAAGAAGCAATTCCTTGAAAGCAATTAATGCAAACTGGACTGCTAACATCTCCTTCATGTTGATATGTAGATGTTGTAGTCTGACAGGCCACTTGTTTTGTATCCACTTTCCATTTAGATGAGCTCCCCAAGCTTTGTCTGAGGCATCTGTCGTTAAAATCTGACTCGCCTCTGGCCGGGTCACAGAGAGTCCCTTGTTTAGGTGACATTCCTGAGCCCACCACAAAAATTCCTTTTGAATGCAAGGTATTATTTGAATGACAGTGTCTAGATCCTGGCAGTGCTGTGTCCATACATTTTTGAGATACCATTGTAGCTTCCTCATATGCAGTTTGGCATTGGGAAGCACCAGAATACAAGATGCCATGAACCCTAAGGCTTGAAGGACTGTCCTTGCAGTCAGCCCGGACTGATGAGATAGTTGATGGAAGTAAAGGGATAGACTCTTTTGTTTGTCCGGGGTTAAAAGGCCATCTGGGATGCTGTATTCAGTCTCACACCCAGAAAGCACATGTCTTGAGAGGGTACTAGACTGGACTTTATTTCGTTCACAGAATACCCTAGGCATCTTAGCACTGCTATCACATAATCCAAATGATGAAGAAGCTCTTCTCTTCCTTGAGCCAGAATTAGGCAGTCGTCCAAATAAGGATAGATCTGTATTCCTTTTGTCTGAAGAAAGCTATCACTGGAGCCAGAACTTTGTGAACACTCTGGGCAGTAGATAAGCCAAAGGGCAATGCAGAGAACTGATAGTGAGAAGTCCCAGCTCGCAGATACTTCCTGCAACTGAGTCTGATAGGAACATGAAGGTAAGCCTCCTTGAGATCCAAAGTTACCATCCAATGATCTTTGCCCAGCAGAGGTAAAAGCTGCTGCAACGCCAACATTTTGAACTTGGGAATGTCCAGATAAGTGTTGAGGATAGATAAATCCAAAATTGGTCTCCACGTGTTCCCCTTCTTTGGTACTAGGAACAGGCGAGAATAAAATCCTAGGCCCACTTCTGGCAGAGGGACCGGCTGTATGGCCCCTAGTTGGAGCAACAGAGAAACCTGTTTGTGAGCCTCTAGTCTTTGTGGAGGAGGAACGCCTGGCATGCCTTTGAAAGGAGGCAAGGTATGGAAATAAAACCTGTAGCCGTGGTGAATGATATCCAATACCCATCTGTCCTGGGTAATTAAACTCCAATTTTCTTTGAAAAGTGCCAACCTTCCTCCCAAAGGTGCTGCCAGACGAGCAGGCTCTGGCAGCTGAAAAGGTAGGTCATTGGGTCTGCTAAGGACTGACCCCTGCCCTCACCAAGCCTGTGCAGGAGAATTCCCTGTTCTAGGCCTGAAAGAGCCCTGGGCTCTGGATCTACCCCTAGACTGTGAACCATAAGAAGGATACGCCCACCCTTTAGTAGGCCAATTTCTACTAAACTTTGGAGGCTGGACCTGCAAAAATCTTTAACAGTCTGCATAGACTTAGCCTTGTCTTCCATTTTCTTTAAGACTGTCTCAACAGGAGGACCAAACAACACGTCAGATTGTAAAGGAGCATCTAAAATCCTTGTCTTAACATGTTCAGACAAATTCTGATCCTCAGCCAGGCGTGCTGCGGCTCTCAAGGACTGACCCAGTGGCAGCCACCCTAGACGAGGCCTGTACAGCATCAAAACCACATTGCAAAGAATGCTTACCCACCTGTTCAGAAACATGCACTAAATCTTGCAACTCCTTACAATCAATACCTACTGCCAGAGCATCAACCTTAGACTTCAATAGTGAAAGGAGATAATTTTGGTATTTCAACATGTGAAACTGGCAATTCAGAGCCCTCATAGCAAGAGTGGAAGAAGTATAGACTTTCTTTCCCCATCTATCCAAGACCCTAGCCTCCTTGTCTGCAGGAACCGGATTCTTAACAACAGAAGCCTTCACACCTTTAGGCCCCTGGCTAACAGTCTCTGGGTCTGCCCTAGGACTCTTAAAAGATACTTATGAGCTTCAGGCACCCTGTAATACCTATCCGGCTTAACAGGAGCAGGAGGCAAAGAATCAGGATTAAGAGAAGCTTCTGTAAAACATCGTCCACTACATCCAAAACAGGAGGTATAGCCAAAGGCCTATGCTGGGGTAAAACAGAAATTCCCTAAGCCTTTTCCTGGAATCAGAGAAGTCCTGACCCTCCCACTTAAAATGCTCCCTCATGGAATGAAGAGTTTCTGAAAAAGAAAAATCCTCAGGAGGAGTAGCAGAAGGAGTAGAATCATCCACATCAGAATCAGAATAAGGAGAGTACTCCTGCAAGTCTTCAGCCAAGACTCTGAAACATCTGAAGCCTGCTCAAAACCCCCAGCTCAGGATCCACCCTAGGTCTCTTATCAGGAGGGGGAATAGAACCCCTAATCAAAGTAATCAAATCTTCTGCCATTTTAAGCATATGCTTCTTGGGCACAGTACCTGAGGAGCTAGGGGTAACACCAACTGAAGCCAAACCTGGCCTGCCCCTGGGGGAAGCCTTTGAAACAGAAGGAGAGGGCCTAGCCACCTTGGGAAGGGAGGGAGTATAGTAAGATGAGAAGCCCCCTCAGCCTGACTAGTCTCCTGAGAGGCCACATCCTGCAATAAGGTCTCACCCTGGGAACACAAAGAAACCTCCGGAGGAGCCACCGGCTCCACCGACACCTCCAAAGAACCGCCTGGTACAGACGGTTCTTCCTTAAACTGCCTTGTCCTTGCGCTTCTTTGAAGAAGCCGGAGCATCCGACGGCATTTTATAGTTGCACCGCTTCCCAAAGACTAACCTTGCACAATCCAACCTTCTCTTTATAGTGCTGCTATTAAATCTAGCACAAGAGCGACAGCCAACAACGTCGTGCTCAGGCCCTAAGCAAGGAATACACAAAGTATGATAATCTCTATGCGGTATCTGTTTCCCACAAGAAATGCAATTATTAACTTTTTCTGACATCCGTAAATGACTGAGGCAAGAAAAACAAAATATTCCCCACGGGCACTTAGCCAACTTTGAACTCGGTCTGAAACTTCTAAATCGAAAAATCTCAGAACGCCAACCAGCACTTGTACTGCTTCTGCATCGACCATGCGGCAAAAGACTGAGGATATGACGCCGGTCATGCGATTTGTACCCTGACGTCCTGACGTCAGTTAAATGCGCCCTGACCGACGTCAGCCTTATACTTTGATATTCGGGCCGACCAAGGACAGCGGACTACCCAAGTGTTAGGACTGCAGCAATGTGAGATGAAGAACATCCATGGATTGACTATTTCTGATACTTCTGGTATCGTATATAATCTTTCATCACATGTTTTAACTAAAGAAGATCTTTATGTTCTTGAGAAGGGATTGACATTTGTACCTGGACAAAACAGTGTTTTTCAAGATGTAATCTTGGATATAATGATGTATTGTAGGGGCTTAGCCCTCAAATGTATATTTGGTAATACAAGTGTTAATAGAGGGGGGTTGAAAAGGCCTAGCTGCTACACTCCACCTTTTTCTCCAGCCATGAGCCTTTTTATCAGTAGCTGTGAAAATGATCTGCAGGAATACTTTAAGAAAAAAGAAACTAGTAGATTTTATAATTTATCTCTTTTACAACAGAAAGCTTTAAAGGACTTGAGTAATAACCAGAATTTGGTTATAAAAAATGCAGACAAAGGAGGGGGAGTAGTGGTGTTAGATACGGCCATATATAATATTAAGATAGAGCGATTACTTTCTGATAGAACGACCTACATACCAATTAATCCTGTAACAGTAAAGAGAGTGATAGATAATGTGCATGTTAGCTTAAAGCAGTTATGTTTTGAAATGAAAATTAATGAAGACATGTTAAAATTCTTGCTTATTGATAAACCTGTAACTCCAATGTTCAAAGCTTTACCAAAGATTCATAAATCACTGTTTGACCCTCCCCTACGCCCGATAGTTTCTGGCAGGGGATGGGTGACAGAAAATGTTTCCATCTGGCTCAAACACACTCTTAATCCTTTTGTTAATAGAATACCTAATATTTTAAAGGATACAGCGAGTTTTTTGCAAGTAGTAAGTGAATTTAACCAACATTTGCCCGAGGGTATCCTGTTACTTGCTACACTAGATGTTCAAAATTTATTTACAGTGATTAGCAATGATTATGGTATACATGCTGTGGGGGAAGTATTACTTGATTTGGGGGAACAACCTGCTAAAATTTCTTTGGTAAAAAATATGTTGACCTTGGTTCTAGAAAACAATATTTTTATTGGAGCCCAACAGATTTAGGTGGCCATGTGGCCATGGGCACCCCCTGTGCTAATACCTATGCAAATTTGGTCCTTTCTTTTATCTTTCGCAATCAACATTGGATGCAATATATAGGGGCTTATATGCGTTTTGTTGACGATGTGTTTGTTTTTTGGAAGGGTGATATTTCTTCTTTGTTAAGTTTTGTGGAATATTTACACTCCACAACTACCTTCCTTAGATTTACTTTGAAGTATTCTGATTTTCAAATGGATTTTTTAGATGTCAGCATTACTAGGACTGATGAGGGTTTAGTTTCCAGCATCTATAGGAAGGAATGCTGGAGGAATAGCATGCTTAGTTTTGATAGCATGCACCCTCGATATATGTTTTCGAACATTGTTCGGGGACAGGCATGCAGGGCTTCGAGGATATGTGTTGATGACACACAATTTGAAAAAGAAATGGAAGGTTTGAAATGTTGTTTTTTGGATAGAGGTTATAAAGAACATTTGGTGGATCAGACCATGAACCATAGTAAATCTAAAAGGGTGGACAGATATAAGCCCTGGCTTAGATGCACACAAAGTGAAATGAATGTATCCAAAATGTCCCATGTTAACATAGAATGTCCGAAGGTATATTTCACCTATAGTAGTAATATAGGTGATATTAGGGAAATTGTACACAAAAATTGGAATATCCTTAGGAATGATTCCAAATTGAGGGTGATTGTTGGTCCACGCCCCATTTTTGGGTATAGGCGCAACAGGAACCTTAAGGACATACTATGTAAAGAGAGGGGATATGCTATAGAAAGACCATTTAAGGTAAATATAGGTACCATACCCTGTGGGGGCTGTAAAGCTTGTCCACACATTAATAAGGACAATACTTTTATTCAACCAAATAATGGGCGAACTTTTAGTTTTAAGGCTAAAGCTACTTGCAGGACAGTAAATTTGGTCTATATAGCTGAGTGCATACAATGCACAGGGTTCTATGTGGGAAAGACTAATAATATGCTCAAGGTAAGGGTGCTGCAGCACCTGTCCAGCATTAGGAACAAGGACAAGCATAATGCACTATATAGGCATATTGAATTAAACCCTACTCATACCTTTCTTTTTAAGGCCATAACCAATGTGACAATGAATAATAGAGGTGGTGATGTAAAATTAATTACAGAATCCTTGGAATCAAGATGGATTTTACAATTGATGGCTCATAGGAGCCCTGGTCTTGATGACATGGTTCCTTTAAAACCTGCATTACAAAAAAGGTGGGTAGTTTACTAATAGCTCATTGGTTGATGGATATTTTAAATAGTGTTTGATGAGATTTTATTGTGTCTGAAGAAAGGTTTTTATCCCGAAAGCGCTAACCTTGGATATTTGTATTTTAATAAAAGAATTACGTTTCGTAGCAGTGTTCTGCCTTACTTATTTCTACTTACCAGCCAAGACTCCTTGCCCAGCATGGGAAGAAGCTGCTGTAATGTGAGCATCTTGAATTTTGGCACCTGTAGATATGTGTTCAGGATGGATAGGTCTAAGATGCGTCTCCAATCTTTGTCCTTCCTTGGTACCAGGAATAAGTCTGGAATAAAAACCTTGACCTTGTTCTTTTGCAGGTACCTCTTGAATGGCTTTCATCTGCATGAGAGCGGCAATTTGTCTTTGTGCCTCTGCCCTTTGATTTTGTGGCAGGTTTGGCAAGCCTCTCATTTTTGGAAGGGTGTGAAAGTGGAACCTGTAGCCTCGGTCTATAATGTCCAGAATCCATTTGTCTTTTGTAACAATGTGCCAGTTTTTTGTAAATAATGCCAGTTTTCCACCCAAAGGTGCTGCCATTAAAGCTTTGTTTGGCAGGCATAGGGGGAAGTCATTGTGTCCGTTTTCTAAATGACTGTGATCTATCTTCTCCACCTCTTGGGGTTGGTGCTTGCCACTGTCTAGCTCTGTAAGATCCTTGAGGTTGTCCTCTACCCCTTGGGCGTCTGTATCTGTCCCTTTGAGGTCTGTCCGTGGCTGGAAAGGACCAATTTTTGAAGGCCAGTCTCTACTGAAGCGTGGAGGTTGCACCTGCAAGAAATCTTTCACTGTTTGCATAGATTTCGCTTTTTCCTCCATTTTCTTTAGTACCTCCTCAGCTTTAACACCGAACAATACATCTTTTTGAAGTGGTGCATCTAATAATTTTGCTTTGACATGGTCTGGTAAGGTTTGCTCTTTGAGCCAAGCATGTCTACGTATAACAGACCCCGTGACAGCAGCTCTACATGAGGCCTCTAAAGCATCAAAACCACACTGCAAGGTATGTTTACCCACTTGCTCTGCTCCATGCAACAAGTCCTGCAACTCTTTCAAATCTGGTTGTTCTGTTTGTGTCATTTTGCTTTTCAGTTGAGATAACAGAAACTGTTGGTACTTTAACATATGAAATTGACAGTTTAATGCCCTCATGGTCAAAGTGGCAGATGTATACACCTTTTTCCCCCACCTTTCTAATGCTCTGGAATCTCTCTCTGAAGGAAGAGGGTTTTTAGCAGTAGAGGCCTTTATTCCCTTGGGACCCTGTGAAATTGTTTCTGGGTCAGCAGTATGGCTTTTATAAAGGAACTGGTGTGAATCAGGAACCCGGTAATACCTGTCTGGTTTAACAGGGGCTGGAGGTAAAGAATCTGGATTAAGACTGGCTTCTGCGTACACATCATCCAAAATATCTAAAACAGGAGGAATAGCCAGGGGCCTATGCTGGGGGAGCAGTAGAAATTCCCTGAGCCTTTTCTTGGAATCTGAGTAATCTTGGCCTTCCCAGTGGAAGTGCTCCCTCAATGTATGCAGGGTTTCCCCAAAAGAGTAGTCCTCGGGGGGGGGGGGAGACCGAGGGAATAGACTCCTCAGAATCAGAGTCTTCAAAAGGGGAATAGGCATAATCCTGTTCCTCAGAATGGTCTGAGGCAATAGAAGCCTGGTCTGAAGAAGGGTAGTCTTCCTCCAATCTGGGTCTTTTGTCAGAGGGGGGTTGAGAACCCCTGATGAGAGTTATCAAATCCTCAGCCATTTTAAGCATCTGTTTTTTAGACATGGGGGGCCTTGAGAGGAGGTCTGAGGACCCTGTTTTTTAGTTTTCATGGCAGCTTTAGATTTTTGTAAAGGATTTAACAGAGAAGGTGGAAGGCCTGAAGACGCCTTCAGAAAAGGCAGGCCTCACTAAATTTTCTGTTTCCCCGCCAAGAGTGGCGTCGGTATCTGCAGAGGGAATGGGGACCGAGGAGCCTGCGACCTCGGGTACTGAAGTCACTGGTAAAACAGTTTCATCGGTAGTCAGGGGCTGCGTAGGCGCCTCGCTGAGAACCGGTAGTCGGCCTAAGCGTGGTCTCAGTACTCGGTGCAGACCTCGGATGTCGGTCCTTGTCTTTGCGTCTTTTGCTTAAAACTGGTGTCGGAGTATCCGACGACATGATATAATTAAACTTTTTGCCAAAATAATGAAGGGCGAACTCCGCCCGGCGCTTAATAGTGCGCGTGTTGAACCTAGCACAAAAACGGCAGGCCGAGACGTCGTGGTCTGGCCCTAAGCAAGGTATACAGAAAGAGTGGAAATCCTTATGCGGTATTTGCTTCCCACAAGAAATGCAATTATTAACTTTGTCTGACATCGGTCTGAGGCAAGAAAAGTTTCACCAACAGGGTACTTAGCTTTAAAGAAGACTTCGGCTGAAATACTTTCGTAAATCTCAGGAGCTACTTGCGAACTGCTTCTGCTTCGGGCACCGCGCGGCAAGAAAGACTGGAAAAAATGGCGTCGGCTGCCTCTTTTATACCCCTGCCGCACTGACGTCAGGGAAGAAGCAATGACAACCGACGCCGGACCTAGACTTTGGAATTCGGCCGACCGAGGACCCGCCTGACAGCAGGATAACCCTTCTGTAATGACTGCAGCTGTATGCACGATGAACATCCAGCACTAGTAGAGTTTGTAGTAGAATCTAGAACAGAAGTTGCCATAAAGAAAAGGAATAATTAGTACAGCATATAAAATATTGCATGATAACTGTAAGAATCAATCAGAGGAGGTTAGAAATGATTGGGAAGAGAGAATGGATAAGCAATTCACAAAGAAACAACGAAAAGATATATCTATACCTCTCAAATATGCAACAAAACCTAGAAGATTTAGGATCTTTGCCTAAAGTGTTTACACAGGTATTTTTATACTCCAATCAGACTCCAAAGACAGCAAATGTTGGAGGTGTGAAGGAAGAAGAACTGGAACTGGGAATGTATTTTCTGAGAGTGTTAATAAGTTGGCACACTTGAAAGATTCCCTACATACTGCTCTGTTGGAGATGCTGGGTGAGCAAACTGGAGTAACGAGGGAAATTATTTTTTTAAGCTGTGATACAGAATCGGAATTGCCTAGACATAGTAAGGTGAGTCTAATTATGATGGCTGACAAAAAACAATTACTAGAAAATGGAAATCTGAGTCTAAACCAACCTTACTAGAAGTAGCGAAGATAAAACAACCGGAACTGGGATCTTTAGAAAAGAGTAGCAGCGAATTACACAGGAAAAAATAGGAAACGTGGGATCCATACATGCAGAGGAGGAACAACGTTTAAAAAAAGCAGGATTCAAATGAGCTATGTAATAGTTGACTGACAATGACGGGATATATTAAAAGTAACGTATAATGTTTGTAGCTACAGTTGTGTTGGCACGGTTTATAATGTATAATGTTTGCAACTGAGACTGAGTTGCTGTGGTTTATTTTCATTTATATAAGATTGCCTATGTCATACATGATAATTTAATAAAGATATTTCTTGTTTAAAAAAGGCTTTAACAGCAACCTTTCTAAACTCATGCATGTCTAATCATTCCTTTATTTTCCCTTGGAACACTGCAGCTGTTCCTCCTCTTTTTCTTAGATACTCCTGCAATATTTTAACATTTGTCAACCCCTCTAAATCATTTTCATACATATTTCCCATAATCTTTCATTAGTTTTAAAGACCATTTTATTTTAGTCCACTTGCTAGCTGCCCTTTCTGAAGTAATTTCTACCTTCCACACTAATACTCAATTTATACCCACTCCTTAAATTCCTCTTTTTAACAAATAAAAAAGGAAACACTATTTTTTGACATTATTACCCTGCATCTTCATCATAGATTTTACTGATACATGATGTGAAACCGTTATTTTATGAGTCTCAAAGCTTTCAATTAAATACACATACTCCTCCGAAATATAATGCCTATCCAGTCTTAGCCCTGTTACTGTACTTTTGGGAATAATACGTAAATGTTTCTAACTTTCTGCTATGAACTCATGTTTTCTATGTCACATATTTAAATATTTTTAACAAAGCTAGCTTCTCATTATATTTCTCCTTCTAGGTATCCCTGGTGCACTGTCAATTTGCAAATCAGGTTCTAGACCTACCCATAAATATTCCCTTCTGAAAGTTTATTTCTCTCTGTATTCTCTAAAGCTCCATAACAGTTTCCGGTAGAATAAACACATACCAACGTAATCCACTAATCTAGCATTATCCTTATTTTCACACTGCTATCACAATGGGGTCCCTCTGACAATTATTATTATTACTCCCCTTTTCCTTTGCCCCTCTCTGTCAAGCGCACATGATCTTTTCTAAGTGTGCCTCTTGTAACACTGTTATTTGCACCTTATACTTCTTAACAGTGCTATAATCTTTGTTTTTTGTCTGCATCTACGAGGCTGATTATGTGTTAATATTGACAAATTTGCCAATCAGACAAAATTTACTCTTGCATATTATACATAACAGTTCCTTTGAATATGTGGTTTCATCTTGCAGCTTACATACACATACTAATGACTTACAGGCTGATCCTGAATATAGTTGTTTCTTCTTATCTATTTGAACCTATCTCATATTTTCCCAGACTTCTCACCACAATAAAAACATTAAAAAAACTCAATTGTCGACTTTTATCTTACAACACAAAAAACTCTGTGCACTTTCTGAGGAAAGGAAGTCTATCCCTCCAAACAGAAGTAGCTGCCCCAAACTGATGGCTGCACTAATACTGAATACATATTAAAAAGGTTAACCATGCTAACAGACATTTTAGAGCTTGTATTATTTACAAAAAGACCGCTATCTGTACCTTGTTCTCTATTCTGCCCACATATGTGAAAAGCAACTTGCATGTTTTCAGTAAACATTAATATTTAGCTTTAAGAAAACATACCAGCTTACCTTAAATCAACCAAACTGAGCACTGTCCCATTTAGTACATTAAAATACTAACACTTCTTGAGGAAGTAAATGCATGTGCAACTATTCACTTTCCATAGTTATTTGACATACTTTTTATTTTAACTGAACTGCTGGCCAATATACCTTTACAATTTAATTACATTGTATGTCATACTTTTCACTTATAAGACACTGTTCAAGACTTCTCATGATTTATTGCCTGCATCTGCAGGATATTGTAAATACAAGAACGAGCTCCTTTACAGTTTCTCTCTTTTTAAGCCCTTTTGCTTAAAAAGTTTTATAGTTTAAGTAAGGGCATTACTCCAGACATCTAAACAACAGGAGAAGTCATTATGTTTTAATCCTATAATGTGACCAAAAAATATTTACATTCCCCTAAGCAACATTATATTAGAAGTAACTTGCTTCATTCCAGCTTTTCTCTTACTACAGTGTAATGCTTGGACATATTACCACTAACATATGAAAAAGTCACTGATAAAAATTCCCCCACCTGATATATAAAATATTTCTGACTACAAGATATTCAGAACTACTTTACAAAATAATATGCAATTTACATCAGGAAATTAAGATAAATATGAAGATCAAAAGCAGTTTTACTTTAAATCACTCCTTTAATCTAAAAGGTGTCCTAAATATTAACTACAAGGTGGGTTTTATGCTTTACTATTCTCCCACCACTTTAATAAAGTGAACTTCAGCCTTTTTCATACATTTCTTCTTGCAGAACCACGTCTGAACTACATCTAATGGTAATTACGCTTTACAGTATCTCCTTAGTCAACAAATTAACTTTTCTTCCTAAACATCCCAATTTCTCAACACCAGTCTATGGTTTTGGTCTTCTGGTCAGCTCCCAGGAGTGCTTCTTTTGCTCAAGCATTTTACTTTGCAACAATGGAAGAAGAGGTTTCACTGATAAGTCTCTTTCTGGGCTTGAGTGACAGAAGAATGAGAATCAGATTCCCCTTATTGACAGAAAACTGAGAATCAGATTTACTCCATCTTAATTCCTTTTTTATTTGCTAAACTTATTTAATTTATTTATTTCCCCCATAGTATTGCTTGCTTTCAAATATATATTTGATCACTCTAGGAAAAAGATATTCTGAAGAAAGCTAGATATGGCAACTTTAATCTCATATCTGCCTCTCAAATGATTGACAGGATGAAATTGATTCTCTTTTTGCCCAGTTTACAGCTAATTAGTAGTGTAGCTAGGGTGGGGTGAGAGGGGAAATAGCCCCGGGTGCAAAGTGATGGGGACGCGATCAACCAATTGCTCTTTAATGCAATACGGCTTTTAAAAGCCTGCATTACATTTGCAGTCAAACCTGAGCATAGTAGTGCTCCAGGTGTGGTCTAAACTGTAGTAACTGTTTGCTATAGTTTAAAAGCAAAACAAAAACAAAAAAACAGCAAGTAATTAAAAAAAAATGCTTTTTTTTCCATCTGAGATATCAGCACTGAAGCACTCTGCAGGCAGGTACAAACTGTAGCCAACAGTTTGCTATAGTTTAACAGAAGAAATTATTTTTTGTTAATAAAATATGTTAAAAGGATTGTTGGGAGGGTACGGCACAGAAATGGGACCTGAATGGCTGGGACTAGAGGGAATGGTGTATGGAATGGGGTATGTCAAGCATTTGGCCACTTTGTTGGTGAGCCAGTGGAAGGAACGTCCATTTGTTTTTTTGTTTTTTGCTGGAGTGGTGGAGATCTATCTGTAATAAGCCAATCATTTATAGCTTTTTACAGTGAAGTGCCCTTTTTTTTTTTGCTCTTCACTTGACGAGCCAAGGGGTGGGGCACTGGGCTCTAACTGAACCAGCTACAATTCTGCAGCAAATAATTTTCTACAAACACTACGATGCCCCAAACTTTAATACATTTTCCTTATGCCACAGTTTTGTTAAAGGCAGATCTTTCTGCTAGTATGATTGTATCTTTAGTAACCCAGGTCTTTGCTGCTTTCTGATGGACCACATTTGGAGCATACACATCATGTGCCCTCAATTAACAAAACTTGCTGTGGAATACCAGTCCAACTACTTTATCTGTATGATTCATACAATAAATAGCCCACTCCTTCCAATTTCTTGAGTATAGCAAAAAACTAAATCTCAGGTTTGCCGTGTGTTCTGTTTTCTAATGCTATTTTTAGAAACATTACTTCTCGGAAAGCCTATCATCCGCGGTGGTGCAGCGGTAGCATTGTTGCCTCACAGCAAGAGATTCTCGGCTGGAGTGCGGGGAGTGCCTTCTGTGTGGAGTCTGTATGTCCTCCCCACGGTTGGGTGGGCGTTCAAAAGACATGCGTAAATGGGCGTGCCTTCACTGAAGGTTGAACGTCGAGCTGGCACCTCGGCGTTCGTGAAAATCTACTGCCAATCATTAGTGGACCGGAGTTCCGCTGTGGCGACCCCTAAACGGGAAAAGCCGAAAGACAAAGACTTCTTGGAAAGCCTCATGTACCAGTCTTTCAGTCATTTTAGAGACTGACTTTTGTGGTTTTATTAGCTCAAGTAAATGTCTACTTAAAATATCATGTATTTTTCTATCCTTTTGTTATTTTACTATATATTACCTTACTGTTGAGTGCATTTGATTGGTTTTCTCTAAGTTACCTGGAGTCTCCTGCACTAAAACTGCAACTTGAATGGTCTTTATCTAAAACACACTCCTTGCTGTTGAACAGGAAACGAACACTGTTCACACATTCCCCATTACACAGTTGAATTCAAGGGCCTTTCTCTAAAGCACCATCCTTTATGTTAAAAAAAAAAAAAAAAGAAACTGAATACTGCTCTCACATTCTCAGTCTCACGGGTAAATTTTCAGCAGGGACTTCAGAATGTACCACTGTGATGACGTAAAGAGCTGCTAGATTATTCACATAAGGCAAATAAATAGTGGACTGTGCCAGATATTACTGTCTGTTTTCTTATATTAGTGAGAGTGCAGTGGCCTCCTACAGAATTCAGGCTCGCAACCTGCACAATATTTATTATCTGACTGACTGACCATTTTCTGCCTCAGGTAGTTGATTATACTTTTCCTGCTGTGTAGTTTGGTCCCCTTCCCTCTGCAAACACTCAGTTTTGTTTTCAGTGAACTGTAGCTGACTGGGGAAAACACCCTCGTAGAGTCAGTGTTTTGCACAATCTTTCAAAAGTTCACTACATTAACTGCAATCTTACCAAACAGGAAAACACTTGTGCATCTAAATCATCCATTTATATAAAATTTACAACTAAAAGCATAGCAGATAAGTGATTTCTTACCTTGAGAAAGCTCTCTAAAGTGCATACAAGCACTGATTACCTTCCACTGTCTTGGGAGGTGTTACTGCTTTGCTTCTCTACTATCCACAATTCCCCAGCTTCCCCACATAACATCACTTATAGAATCACCTCTCTCCACCCACCTCTTTACACAAACCGCTCTCTCCTTACAGTCCCTACTGGACTTTCACTCCACTTATACACACATCTTCTCCAATTAACCTACTAGTTCTCTTACTCTACTCTATGCATCCTATACACCTCAGTTTTCCCATCTTAACCCGTTTCACCAATAACTTCCTCCAACTACAATTCTCAAATCCTAACTTGCCACACAGTTTTTTCTCCACTACTCAAATTAACACGATATTAGTAATAGCTCTATCACTGCTTGTACACATCTTTCCATAAACATACCCTGTATCACACTCGGACATCCCCTATTTAACATACAGCCTCTTCAAACACTTCTTCCTGCCACTTCTTTTAGCTGCCAATCTATTATCTTATGCTATTATGACCTCTTCAAAATAAAATGTCCAATATTCACTTAATACTCCCCTTAACAAATTTTGCCATACACCGACATACAAGTAGAAGCAGATCTATATCCACATGGGTCTACTGCACTACATTGAAAGAACAGTTCTTCTAAATAGAGCAGGAGACCCACACTTCAGTGAAAGTTCACTTCAACGAAGGTGCACTTTCGCTTAAGTCTAGTTCCCCGGGCGACCCAAAAAACCCCCAAAACACTAAAACATGCTTTTGCAGGGGGGGGGGGGCAAGTCCCCTGCAACCCCCCCCCACTTAAATATACCAACTTCGAGATCGCATTACAGCGGGGAAAAGGGAATATTCCCATTCCGTGCTGTAGTGTGACTGCCGAAGTCAATGTTCGAAGTTTCACTACTTCGAACAAGTGGACTCGGTGAAATGGGTTCGAAGAAGTGAAACTTTGAACATCTGCATGGATCCCATCCACATATACTTCACTCTGATTATCAAACTTTGCAGAGATGTCCACCCAAATTCAGGCCCACTGCACCATACAGTAAATACTCTCACTCTACCAAAACACACCCAACAACAATCTCTGGCCTACCCTTCATAAATGTTAATTTAAGAAGCATTTTAAACAAGCCAGCTGAAGTCAATGCATGGATAGCCCAACAATTCCCTGATGTCATTATAGTTACAGAAACGTATAAAAGGCAAGGAAATTCTCCCTTTTGGATACAGTGTCATCAGATCAAAAAGGGTAGAGCAGGCACAGTGGCAGTATTTTAAAGGAACAGTTGATTTCTCTCTCCATCATGTTAATCTCCCCAACAAAAATGCTGAAGTCCTCATATCTTCACTGAAAATCAAATAATAAACAGCAGGAATTTACATACCTATATACCCTAGAACCACAAAAATAGGTGTGGACCTCTTGGGCTTTTGATCCTGAGTGATGCCTGCCCGGAGGGAAGGAATAACCAATTTTACAATGCTTTTCAATCTTGATCTTAAACGGTGAACAGATTTCCACATGTAGTCGGTGGTGGAGCTAGCTCTAAAAAGAGCTGTTTTAGCCCTGTGGGCAGCTGGAGCTCTGTATAGAGCTGTTACAGATCTCCATGAGCTCTGCGAAGAGCTGTTTTGTGTTTTGAATGCAGATGTGGTAGCTCTAAAAAGAACTGTTTTGTTTGGTTCACCGAAGCTGTGTCTGTGCCTCCGGCTGGTCTTACCGGAGCTGATACAGATTTCTTTGAGCTCTGAGAAGAGCCGTTTTGTGTTTTGAATGCCCGTTCAGGTGTTGGTGGTAGCTCTAATAAGAGCTGTTTTGTTCTTCAATCTGCCTCCTGTTGCTCTTAGCTGAGCTTATACAGATCTCTGAGAGCTCTGAGAAGAGCTGTTTGGTGTACTGTGAGCTCTGAGAAGAGCTGTTAGGTGTAAGGTGCAGATCCACGTGAGCTCTGAAAAGAGCTGTTTTGTGTATGGTCACACTGGGCACTGGGAAGGGCTGCTGTTGTGTCCTTCGGTGTACCACAGTGGTGTCGATCTCAGTTGTCCTTCTACTTGAACAGATCTTCAGTTCTTTTGCTATGTGTGAGTCCTAAAAAGGACCATTAGTGCACTCCCCCAAGCACTGGTCCGAATGACCTGAGAGCTGCTGCTGTGCTGCTTTTATACTACTGTAGAGGGGGTATGGTTGAGTGACATCCAATGAGAAGCGACTTGTTGGGGGTTGTGGCCCTGGTAGGCCCATGAGGAGAGGACGGACCTGGTTGGAAGTTTCTCATTCCTCTTATTTAATTCCTTTTTGTTTTTGTCCGGCTTCTTGTTCGTATGTGCCGTACCTTACCTCTAGCACTACGTTGGAGCCTTTCCCTTTGTCACGGTTATACCTATGTTTGAAAAATTACAATAAAACTTAAATTTAACCAAAATAAATAAATATTTAACTGTAAAACAGAGATTCTGTGGTGGGTGGTTTGGAGAGTTGAGAATTCTTGAGCAATATTCTGGGGTTACTGACTATAGTTTTAGATTCAGTCTTGCCATTACCATCTGTAAAACATTGGAAGCAAGCTTGGATCTGAGAAAGATTCTGAGATGTCTGGTGCTTTTGGGGTAGATAGGGAGGTAGCCTGTCTGCCACTCCATCAGGGAGAATGTACATTAGGTAGTAAAAAAATGAAATGTAGTTTGAAATTAAAATTTTACCTTTTAAATTAAAAAAATAATTAAAAGTTGAGCTAACACTTGTAACTTTTGCGAGGGCTGATACAGTAACGGTTGTTACACTACCATCAGTTACCTTACTTCAATTTTAGCTCTGCTTTTAAACACCCATTGTTCAAAACATGAATACATTATGCCTTATATGTCTGTGAGAAAAAAATTGAGCGAAATAGATAGCATACCTTACTAGGAGCCGATTAGTTGTAGTTAGCATGGTTAAGTGCCCTGAGGTTCAGGACTGGGGTGATGGTCTCCATGTAGTTGAGACCCAGAGGGTGCCCTGCTTCAAGTTGTATATGACAGAGGAGATCTTTTTTTCTCTAGTCTTGAACTTGAAGCCTCCGTTGAAAGGGATCTTCTCCAGCTGTTGAGTATCAGGAACTTAAATCTTTCGTGTCCTGTTTGTTTTGTTGCGTGTGTTGCAGCGCTTGGACAGCGCACAAATGGTCCTTTTTAGAACTCACACATAGCTAAAGAACTGAAGATCTGTTCAAGAAGGAGGGAAATGGAGATCGACACCACCGACTACGCATGGAAATCTGTTCACCGTTTAGGATCAAGAGTGAAAAGCATATATACCTTCAGATAATAATACTTATAGGGCTAAAAAAAATGTTTTCTTGGGATTCCACTTCCATCCCTCAGAAAACCATAATGCAAGGTGATTTTAAACACTGACTGGCAAACCATAACAAATGAATCTACCCATAATGCCATCAACCTTTGTGGCATCTATTAAGTAATTTTCACATCAACTTGATATAACAAAAACACAGAGAATATGTACTTTAGAATGGATCCTAATACCCAAAGCAATATTACTTCCACAGACTCATTTCCTGACTCCCTAAGTGACCACATCCCCACTTTCAATATCAGACAGCATATTACTATTCATAAGTAATCACATATGTAGTTTTTCCAATTTCTACATAGATACTGTAATCTCCAATGTAAAATCTATTAAGTAGAGTTCTTTTAATATCTCAAAATAAATGCAGCAAGTATCCCTGTTCAAGACAACTTAATTAACTGACCCCTATCAGAACTAAAAGCATAAAATGTAATCTTGGTTCATGGCTAGCATGGCAAGATAAATAATTAATGAACCAAAGGGAGAGGACTTGGTACTACCAGAAAAAACAAAACTGAAGCTAACCTACTGAAATATAGGGTCTATATTACTAGAACGAACGCTTAAATGTTCGAATATGTAAAGGTCGACCTTTACAGTCCGAACACTTAAACGTTCGAAATAGCAAAACAGTATATAAAAAAAAACAAACAAACATGTAGAAAGGATTTAGGAAGGGCGGCAAGCCCCCCTACACCCCACGCCCCCACTACTTAAATATACCAACTCCGAGATCGCACTTCAGTGAACTACAGTGCGGAAATGGGAAATTTCCCATTCCCTACACTGTAGGGTGATCTTGGAGTTGGTATATTAAAGTGTGGGGGGTATGGGGGCCCTTTAGTTTTTTTTTTTTTCTATTGTGTATTTTTTTTTTTAATTTTTGTAAAATTTTGATCGCTTAACTGTTCGATCTCTAAAGGTCGACTTTTAGAGATTCGAACATTTAAGCAGTCGAGCATCTAATATAGATCCGAAATATACACAGTTGATAAACTCAGCTAAGAGCAAACTCCAATTAAACACAAATGTATTATGCAAACTTCTATTCGATTTAACCTTACACTACTCTGGTCTTCAATCAGCTCCTTCACCCAACCAATTCCTTCTCCAAGTAATTACTCTGAAAGCACTGCCAGCTAATTTAACTCGCATCTCATCAATGCTGCAGCCTCTCTAATAAAATCCCAGCCCTAACCTTTTCTCATCCAGTGAACCTGCTCAACACACAAACTGCATTTCCAGCCCAAACTTACTGAAACTATCAAAAGTCTTTTTTTTTCAAGCTAAAACCCACTACTGTTGTCCCAGACAGTCTACCAGCAAAATACATCAAGCTTGCAGCTGATGCTGATAGACTCAGAGAAAGTAATGTCCCAGAACTCTGGAAAAAAAAATCTTGTATATTTCCATGAGATAAAGGCAGGAATTCCATATATCTCTCCAGTCTTTGTCTCATCACCATTGTGCCATCTCTTAAGTACTAGAAAAATACATCCAAACCCAACTACTTACCTTTCCCTCTTATAATACTCTCACTACATCTCCCGCACAGCATGTTTTTTTTCACATCATAGTACTATCTCTGCCCTTGTCAACTTCACCAGCTCCATCAACCAAAGCAGAAGCAAGGGCAGCCTCATACTTGCAATACTCTTAAGACTTATCCACGGTATTTAATACTGTATCCTACCAACTTGTGCTAAACAAGCACTCTCTTCCTTTAGACTAGGCCTACCACTTCACTCCTGTTTAATAGCTACTTCACTAGCAAACAGGCCATGAAATAGCAGACAGACATCATCTCCTTTTTAAGTGCAGCAGTAGATGCCCCACAAGGGTCTATCATGAGCCTAGTCTTTTTCAACATATCTGTAAACAACCTCCATATGGCAAGTAAATATACTATCAACACCCATATGCAGATGACTCGACCCTAAATCTGCTCTATTGCGAATCTGGAAAAACTGCAATGGATAACCCAAAAATCCCTTCTATTTACTAAAAACTGGCTTCCTAACTTATCCTATCCCTCCCCAAAATATAAACTAGCTCTATTTACCCTAAAGCAATTATCTCATCAGAAGAATATCTTCCAAATGTACCGAAACTGAACTTACATCCCACACAAAACTTCTAGGTACCATGATCATGAAAATTTGAAATATGACTTTTGTCTTAGCAAGAAGGTAAATAACATCAAAAACTTGGTGCCCCCATAGGATAAAGACCCACCTTACAGATGACACTAAGAAACAAACAACCTACTTCCCTACCCATCTGTACAGTGCCTCCATTGTAATAAATCTGCAAGCCACTCAATCCCACTTACTTGAGCAATGCTACAATAAAAAGACTAAATTTGCTGCTAATACCACATATTGAGCACATGACTACTTGGCTCTAAAACAACTTCAATGGGCCAAACTAACTTCTCTCAGTTCGTTACTGCACATAATCAAAATGCCCCAGCATCAGCAACATGATTCATGACTACTCTCCCAAAAGAACTCTCTGTTCTACAGACTTGCCTATTACTTGTCACAAAATCTAATAACTCTGCAGGTGGCTCCCTCTACCCTTCCTATATATTCACAATCTGGAACTTCATCCCACTTATCCTAAAACAAACCTACAACATGAGGGATGAAACCCATAACTTCAATTTTAATTTCATGATGTACCTGATTAAATGTATACATTGTAATGGAGAATACTGGAAGAGAAGAGGTTAAGCTCAGCCCCAGCTAACGTTTAGAAAAATATATTAAATTTAGGTCATAAAAATTGTATCTTACAGTTCTGATTGCAGCCAGAGACAAAAGTCTGTGAAAACAAGGACTAGGAATCCTGTACTGTCCTTAGCAGTGAATTAATGGGTATCTTGGAAGGGTGGAAGTGTTAAAATGGTTTTCAGATACTACAACACATCTTAACAAAGCTCCATTAGTGTGTATGGTAACACAAGTGCAAGATTCTGGTTCAGTTTCCAGTAAAGGAGAGTAGTATGGGAACCACAAGTCAGATGACCAGATGTATGCAATGTCATTCTGTAATCCAGCACTGAAATTGTTTTAATACTAGATGACAGAGAAGTCTCAGGGCAGTCTGTCTATGAAATCTGACAGAGAAGGACCACTCACCCACTTCATCTTGCCTTCCTTTAGTAAGTAACCAGGGAATAGTAATTATTTAGATCAGTCAAGAAAATACAGTGAGATTAATTCAGTACTGTTTTTCTCTATCTGTGTGAATCTATCTGTGTTATGTTTAATATTTCCAGTGACTGAAACTTTGGTGTTTATTGTAAAAAGATATTTAGCATTATTATTTATCATTAAATACATTTCAACTTTTCATTGTGGTGACACTGTGGCCACTCCTGAAAAGCCTTACTGCATTGGTCAAACACTGCCATTTGTAATAATATTAATTTCACTCCGTATAATTGGGTACCCTTGTAAGAACCTTACAGTAGCTGGCTTTGGATTGTCCTGGTAGCAGTAACTACCTTATAGTCTGGGCAGAGTGGCATAGGTAGTAAATCCATGCCAGCCTTTGTCAGGGGTGTGTGTGTGTGTGTGTGTGTGAAAATCAAATCTCAAAGAGACTGTGTCAGCTACTTACAGCAGGGACACACAGCACTTGTTTTACAGACAGGGTGATGGAGGACTTGGCCTGGGACACAGCTGAGGACTCAACTCTATAGTTGTGCCAGTGGGGAGTCTTATTGGGGGCCTAGAGAGAGAGAGAGAGAGAGGGAAACCCAGACCCCGCATTGTGTGTGTTCTCTGTGTGCTCTTAAGGGAAACTGTGCTTGGTGCAGAGAGCTGCATCTGGAAATAGTGTGTGTACCTATCTTTGTTCCAAGTGATCGTCCCTCAGCAGTGTCAGTGGTGAGGATTCAGGCTCCTTGATTACTGGGCCCAGAGGGGGGACATCATATTTCCCATGACTTTCCTCTAGTCACCCCCCATATCTTTTCTCTCTCTCTCTCTCCATTAAACCTTCTGTCCCACACACCTTAAACTTAACTTCACTATGCTCTTATATTTCAGCTTAATACAGCTGCCTGTATTAATTCCCATTCTACTGTGCTTTACAATCTATTCTTCTATCTTGCAACTCAATAACCTGCCATCTACGTATCACCATTCTTCTGTACCGTGTAAGCTACTTCTTGTATCTCTTTTACCACAATTATAGCAGCCAAACCATTCATCTAGGAGTGCTGTAAATAAGCCTAACCTAGAACCATTAGCAATGTACACAGTTCTGTAGGTGCTCTACTTATTTGCTGTTGATTGTTCACACAACTCATTCTCTTCCCTCCTGTTGTCGATTAAGACCTTTATCTATGTGTATAACATGTACAATGCAAGTAAGGTATTTCTTAACTGCAACAGGTCTACTTAGTGGTTCTTAATGTTCAGTATATGCCATTTCTTTTCTCTTTCTGGTTTAACTGCTAAAACTGCCTACTCATTGCTGCAACATGCATTTTTTTGTCTTCTAACCATTAACTGATAATTGTTTTGTAATGTTTTTGCAGTGCGTGGAGCACTGTGATTATGTTCTGATATTCAGAAAAAGACAACTCAGTTAAGCTCTTCTATAGTACAAGACCAGAGCTTAACTATTAAGTACCCTCTGCTTCACTTATTAAGATCAGGTATCATACGCTGGGCAGCTAAATCTGCCAGTACTGACAAGCAAACTACAGCAGTAGAATTAAAAACAGAT
Organism: Protopterus annectens; assembly: GCF_019279795.1. NCBI lineage: Eukaryota > Metazoa > Chordata > Ceratodontiformes > Protopteridae > Protopterus > Protopterus annectens. Next base: position 830,973,500 of record NC_056727.1, on the reverse strand, counting down.
ATGTTTCTGCCTGCTGTCTGTGCCGGTAATGCGCCCCTGACTTTTTGTAACATAAAAAAAACCTTAAGTAGTCTTTCTGACAGTGCTCGCTAAGTGTTTTATAGCTTTCAAAGCAGGCAAAACACCAGAGCTTTTTCCTGTAACTAGTAGTATATTGAACAAATAAAGCTCTATGCACTACAAAGAATTATGATCTGATTGCTAATCCTAACACTTTAGTATGTGTTATCAACATGGATGCCAAGATTCACCCATTGAGCATATGTTTTAGCATCCATATTAAGAACACATAATAAGCCAGTTACGATCAGTGAACTGCTCATAAACCTCTATATTAGACTTGTACTCCTCTTTATTACTGTAACATGTATTTTGTGTATAGCTTTTCTCCCCAGGCTTCTGCTGAAAGGAGCGTTGTGTCCAGTTTATTACAGTAAACAAATTCTAACAAATATTTCACTGAACAGCTGAAAAATTATTCCCATCTGAATTTTTTTCTTCTTTTCTGGCCGATTTTCCTTCCTTTTCCAAGTTTCTTCATTGCCATCTTACAGGCAAGCATAACTACTAGCCAAAAAACTAATTTTTATCAAAATAATAACTTGTGCTGCCTTTAAGCAATGTTAAAAAATACAAACCTGTCACTAAACACCCATATAGGAAGTCCCACTATTCAGGTAACATGTTGAGATCTATGAAGGCAACTGCCTATTTCAGCAAAAGTACATAAATTGCCCCAAGAAGTGTAAACACAGAGTAGGTTACATTAAATAACATGGTGCAGGAGGTGAAGCTCCCTGTACTGGGGGACTGTAAAGGTCTTGGCCCCCTTTCATATGCCTTTTTTTTTTAAACTAAATTTCACTGAAGAGCACCATCGTTTTGCCAGGTTGCTGTGATCTGTTTATAATCAGTTACAGGCAGATTTGAAGAAACTTTATACATGTTCACAAAGCTTCATATGATCCTTATTTTTGGGGATGCCTATGTTTAACAAAGCGTAAAAGGACATACTTACTAAAATTATTAAGATGCCACTCAAAAAATATCAGAACTAGCTAGATTTCAGAAAGAATGGTATCTCCTTAGAAATCAGGCACTTTTCCATTATACCCCTACCAGCCCGCGGTGCTGTAATTTGCCGGTGTTTGCTCACACAAGCAAGGAGTTGTACATGTGTCTGTTTTGCCGGTATTTGATCACAAAAAGAAAGAATTTAGCATTTGTTCTGTATGTCATGCTTTAAGTACGTTAAACCCCTACCATGTGCTCGCTTTGCTGACTGTGTAGATTTCAAGGAAATCATGTGGACTGACAGTGTGTGCAGTGCAAGGAAGTATACAAACAATATTACGCTTCTCATGCATGTACCAGTTTTAATGATGTCCAAAACAAATCAGCAGTCTATACACATTTATTACATGTACTGGAAGGAACAGGGATCAGTAACAGAAAGAACTGTAAGTGGCAGGAATGCAACAGGAACAGTAAAGACATTTACACCACTTCTAACACTGAGTAGGGCTTAAGGCACAGGAAGTAGTCTAACTAGCAGGCTTGAAATTCCCGATGTCATTTAGGATACTACTAAACATTTCTCTTTTGTTATGTATGCGGCGCCACATAAACTCAATCAAATAGGACTGTAAATGTTGTTGGGCAGTCCCTCTTTGGCATTTATTGTGCCACTTGGCAGTACCCCACAGGTGCTCCACTTTCTGGGTATGTCAGCCAGTGTCAGGATCTATGAAGTTATAGGAGTGATTGACAGTCAGATGTCAGTATCCCGCCAATTCCAACTCTTCTGACTGATATCCTCTCCAGCAGTCAGAGAAGATAGTGCTTCCATCCTTCACATGTTCCTGGATTGTAGACAGTAATGTTTTGGCAGAGCGGTCATGGACGGCCACAAGGAAGCATTCATTGGATTCCTGACACACACAGCCAAGCACCCACTGTGGGGGCAGAACCCGACCTACACTGGCCTTCCTTTGGGTGAACAGGCTCGCATCATCTCCACCACTCTGTCTGGCCCACCTATTTTCACACTGGGACGAGATAGTAAGGCATACCTCTCTGAGGTAATTATTCCAGTCCACAGTTGTGTTATGCTCAAGTTGCAGCTGTGCTTCACAGAACTGCACAGATGATAAATTAATCGAACGGCAGTTAGGAAAGGGATCCGTAAAACCAGGTGTTTGTGTGGACACCGTTATCTTCCCGGCAGGACCGGCAGCTACATAACCACTTGGGGTTACTGGAGAATTTCAACCTCATCTGGTGATTTTGAGAACACAGTCGGACTTTGTGAACAATGCCTTTCTGCTGCAGGAAAGGAAGAGCCGCCTGTTCATCTGCTGGCAAGTCCCAGAGGATTATATCCATGCCGGCCATAAGTCGGAGAGGTGATATTACAGGGAAAAAACAAGGGCAGATGTAAGTAGTAGTGGTTCACGTGCTTCTAAACTCACAGGAAAAGCGGGAAATTGTATATAGAACACGGAGTCATATTTTACAGTAAGTTTGTGTAAACAGAATGCTGAGCGCCAGCTACGGCTGTGTATCCGCTTCAGGTTTCACTTACACAAAAAGCTGCTATCACAGCTACATCATGTACCAAAAATATTCCTACTAACAGTGGCTACAGACTGTTAAAGATGCACTGCTCAGATGGATAGTCAAAATGCAGCACATACCAGCAAAATACTGCCGTGGAATGGTAGGGGTATAACGGAAAAGTACCAGAAATCATTTCCTTTCTCCATCAGGGAGAGCCACAACTTAGTTTCTTTCAAAGCTGCATTAGATGGCATCTTTGATACCAGATGTTATGCTCATCAGACAAGCTATGGGGGCTTTTAGGTTGTGCTTGAGATTAAGTACGAGTGTCTATAGTTTTTCGTGATAAAGGAGTGGAAGGCGGGTGCTTCCAAGGTGAAAGAATGCAATAATTTAAAAAGACAGCCATATGGGGCTTCATCATGGCTTCTTCTTCTTCTTCACCCATAATAAAAGCTTAAATATTCCTGGGGGTGTTTTTTTTCCCTCTTGACAATAAATGTTTTTTGATATGGTTACTACCAACACTTGCTGGCTTTTTTGTTTGTTGCTAGTTATCCTGCTTTTGCCGTGCAAGGGTTCCACGGGCACCTGCCGCTTTGTTGGAAAGGAATTTGAGCCATGACTGCCCCTAAAGGGCCTTCTCAGCTTCAGGAATCTCTCAAAAGGTGGGGTGATCCAGGGAAGCTGTAGGGTGGTAGAGATGCATTGTCCCTCTCCACCACAACGATAATGGCTGCTAGCTCTCTGAACTCCTCATAACAGCCTAAGAGGAAAGGATTGCCCTGCAGAGGGACAAGTGTGTGACAGGAATGCACCAAATGGGTGAATAGCGTTTTGGAATGCACCCTTCAAAATTAGTGTATGAGCAGGACAGGCCTACTTCAAGACTAGCACTGGGTTCAAGGGCATGTCCAATGAAGGTATATTCTTGTACTTTTGTTCAGGCTCCCACCAGCACTCAAGCATCTGTTTGACACCCAGGTCCAGAACAATATGCTCTGCAGTGGGAAGGAACTGCAGACACCCTCCTTAGGTCATAAAACTTTGTTGACTCCAAGAGAAGATCCTAGGAGGGGAGCCCTCAGACTCAGGTACCCACTGGCCTACAGCTGAAAGACACCAGAGACTGCACACCAGAATTAGACTCTAACCCACTGATGGAGGCACAGATGACATCTACATCCCCTAGATACATGGATGTGAAACAAAGTTATTTACTTACCATAAAATGATACCTATGTTGTCTTCTTCAGTCCATCTCAACTTATGGGTATGTCTGATCTAACCGTATCCAATGCTGGCAACTTTCAGACTTTGGATCCAAGTCTCAGCCTCCTGCCCTTTTCCATAATTTTCCTCCTCCTAAACAATTCCACAGAATGAGTTTGCCCTCTTATACATCATGATCAAACTACCCTCCTACAGGGAGAAACTACAGGAAAGGACAAAGTATAGTCAAGGACTGTAAATATGACTGGACAGGTCCAGTGCGGTCAATCAATAGCCTAAGATGGTGATCAGGTAGATGGGGGATGGAGGGACAGAAGGTTGAGATTGAGAGTAGAAGACAACCCAGATCTAATGTTATGACAAGGGCATAACTTTTGTGTCAGAAGTTGTCTTTTCCATCTGTTGCAGCTATTGGGATATAGCTCCAATTACCATAAACCCTGGGGGGACTCTGGAAGGATATTCTGAAGAATGGCAGAGCCAAACAAAGCCCTAGACTGCAAGTCCACCTTGTAATAAGAGACAAATGTGTGAACAGTAGACTAAGTAGCTGCAGCACAGCACTCATCAATAGGTGCTCTAGAAAAAAGAGCTGTAGAGGTTGCTAATGCTTTTGTTGAATATGCGTTGTTAGGCAGTGAAAGTTCCTTGGCTATACAGACAGATGTGTTGCAACTGGACAATGTGACCTTGGAAACATTAGCTCCTAGTTTAGTTTTAGAACATGGGAAAAAAAGCTTCTCTGATTTCTTGAAATCCTTCATAGAATGCAAACCGAAATGTAACTGACCATGAACATCCAACAAATGTAGGAGATCGTCGCTTTTGAGTAACTGGAAAAAAACACAGGTAGATGAATAGTTTGATTCACAGAAGACTTGGAAGCAATCTTAGGAAGGAAATTAGGATTTGTTTGGAGGGACACCCTAACTTTATAAAAGGCAAAGTATGGTGGTTCACAGGACAAGGCTTGTAGTTCTGATATTCACCTCCACCATGAGCCTGGTTTTCAAAGAGACAGTTTCAGGTCTGATGTAGCTGCTGATTCAAAAAGGAGCCAAGTTAAGACCTGTAATAATATGGTAATATCCCAAGGGGGGAACCAGAGCCCTTAAAGGAGGATACAGAAGACAGGTATCTTTAAAATAAGACTTATAATGTTTCAGAGAAGCATAGAGGCTTGCTCATCGCCTACAAGACAATTTGAAATAGCTGTCATTTGAGCTTTAATCATGGAGTAGCTAGCTCCTGCAGGAAAAGGGCCTCTATGAAAGAATGGAACTGACAATAAGGTGGGCAAAAAAATGGGTCTAGACACTTGGCTGAAGGCCAGATAGAAAACCTCTTCCCATTGCCTTCTGTAAATTTTCTTGTGGAAGGACTCTATAACAAGGATAAAATGTAGAGAGCACTGGACAAAAGCATGGAATTTCTGAACATCATTAGAAGACAAGAAACTAAATGATCAGACTCGGGGATCTGAAGTCTAGGTGAGGGCTTGCCAGTTGGGTGAGAGATCAGATTTGGAAAAGGAGCCAGCATCCATAGTGAGTAAACCAGATGAGGTCACAGGAAGAGGAACCATATTTGAGTCCAAAAGGAGGCAATTAGAATCACCTTTACCATGCAGCTTTTTGAAGAAATGTACTTATCAGTAGAGTTGGAGGGTAAGTGCATAGGAGACGCAGGGCCATGTGTAGACCAAAGCATCCCTCTGGGACTGCCCCACAAAGATTTAGGACAAAGCAGCATTTAATGTTGGAGAAGTTTGCAAACAGATTGCAATAAGGTTGGTTCCTGAGGATGAAGACTGTGGTTGCTACTGTCTGATTGAAGGACCAATCAGGTGGCAGAAGAATCAACCTGCTCAACTCGTCAGCCAATACATTAGAGTTCCCCAGAATTTGCACTGCAATTAGAAAGGGATGGGAAGACACTGCTCACTGCCAGACCCTCATGGCCTTCCAACACAGGGGCAATTGTGGGTTCCTCCCTGTTCGTTTACAGAACAAAGTACTGACATGCTGAAAGTCTGGATAGCTATCACACCCATGGGAAAGGAGTCCTGGAAGGCATGCAAATCTAGGACTACCCTCATCTCCAGTACACTGATGTGAAGACTGGAGTCTGTCACAGAGCATGTGCCTTGGACAGTCTTCCCTTTGAAATGCACACCAATCCAGAATGTATGCTTCCTTGGTCCTGGAAGAGGGGGACGAAAAGACAGTGTAACAAAACCAGAGGAGAATTTAGGCACCACTGAATGTGGTGTTTGTAAATCTTCGTGAGTTTGATGAGATAGTGTAACACATGACAAAGAATGGACCATTGCACAGACAGGGTCCAATCTAATACCTTCATTAGGGACAAAAGTGACAGATACTGCCAGACAGTCCAACATGCAAAGGATAGATTTTGCTCGATGATTTTGATGAGACAGGACCCATGAAGCTTGTTTGCACAGAGAAACTATCCTTGACATCAGAAGCTTGGCTATCTGTGGTGTGGTGGTGTCCAGATGTCATCCTATGAATTCTATGGTTTTGACTGGCATTGGCTTGGACTTCTCAAGGTTGACTGTGATTCTGATGTTTGAGTAAGGAGTCCCTGGCTTGGATTAGCAGATCCTTCGTGGCAGCAGTTCTAAGCCAGTCACCTAGGTAAGGAACACTCAGAACTCCTGAACCGTGAGATGTCTTGCTACCATAATCATGCACTTAGTGAGCACCTCACAGATTTGTGATGAGTCCGAAGGGCAGCACTCTGAAATGAAAATGACTGGTTCCCAGCCAAAAGTGAAGGAACCTTCTGGATTGCCTCCCTGCCTTGATGTGGTAGTAGATGTCCTGAAGGTCCATCAAACACAACTAGTTGTCCTTCCTCAGGACAGGCAATATGGAATGAACAGTCAACATTCAGAAGAGAGACCGCTATGATGTCTAGAATGAGCATGAGGTCACAAGTTTTTCTTTGCAACCCCCAAAAAAAAATCTTGAGTACACTCTGGATGCTTTCTGGTCTGCTTGGACTTTTTGGATGACTAATTTGTCTAGCAGCCTTTCAACCTCTTAGGCTGCTGCCTTTTTCTATGGGGGTGGTATGTCAGGAAGGCTTCTAAGTGACAGTTTTGGAGAAGAAATAAATGGGATGTAGTAGCCTCCAGTTATTACTTTCAGCACCCATGAATTGAAAGTGATGGCTGACCAGGCACAAGGGTGCAGAAATAAACATCCCTGACTGCCTTCAGAGTGCAGCAACTGGGCAACCGTTCAAGAGCACTGGGTTTGTTAGTGAATAGACCTTTGAAATCCTTGGTTTTGAGGGAGACTTCTGCATCTAGGGCAACATCCATTGTTATTCCTCCATACCCCGGTGGGGGGGGGGGGTCTGTCTCCAGAAGTGTACTGCACAAAATCCTGAAACTTTTCGGAACCGTAACTACTTCCAGTCCATTTGGTATCTACAACTGGACCTTTGTTGGGTGGAGAAGCATATGCCAATGGCAGACATATTTGCTGCCTTGTTCACTCATGGTGACTGTATCCTTAATTTTAGGGCCAAACAAGGTAGACCCATCAAAAGGGGCATTCAAAAAGATATTTTGAAGTTTTCCAGAAAATCACAGAGATGCATCCAGGCTTGACTGCATATGGCAATTCCAGTGCCTGCTGCTCTTGAAGTGCCATCCCCTACAATAAACAGATGCATAGACACATTTGTAATGGACTGAATGGCTGCCAGTTACAAAATCCAAATTTTTGCAGGACTTCACTGTCATGATACCTGAAAAAGATTTTGAGAGCTCCTTGGTCCCTCCTCTGAAATCTGATAAAGTGGGCAAGGTAATTCAATGCAATTAAGACAATCACTGATGTGTAAATCTTCTTCTTCTTTCATCTTTTCTCGGTTAGGGGTCGCCACAGTGGATCACCTGTCTGCTCATAACTGGCAGTGGAGTTATACTGTGTCGAGCTGCCAGCCCGGCGCCCAACCTTCTACAGAAGGCACAAGCACACCTAGGGCCAATTTAGAGTATCTAATCCACCTACAGCATATCTCTGGGATGTGAGAGGAAACCCACGTGACCACAGGGAGGACATGCAGACACCGGACAGAAGGCACCCCAACCGAAAGTACCTCTTGCTGTAAGGTGGCAACTCTAACCGCTGCACCACCGCGGCCACCCACATCACTGACGTGTAAATATGCTTTCCAAATCTGTCCAATGCCAGAGACTCTTTGTCCAGGAAGTAAACAGAAGAACTTACCTGGAGAGTTCTTTCATAGCAGTTGCCACCACAATGGTATTTACCACAGGCCTTTTGCTCCAGTGTGGCCTATCTTGGGGTGAGAGCAACATTTTATCAAGTTTGCGGGGAATGGGCTCTACCATGTCAATTCATCCATGGGGGGACAATATCCATGAAGTAGATGCACCAGCCCCAAACACATGAGAAAACCTGACTTCTATAAAAGGGCATCAGTAGACCAGCACCCTCTCTTTGCCCAAGTAATTCAAGATTGTCCCCAAACAGGACATTTTGGGGGGGGGCCTTAATGATACCACCTCCTCATGAAGGTTGGTGTTGCCAGTGAGAGATTCCTGTGGGGAGTCTAAATGCTTCTTCCTTTTGCACAAATACTTTCTGTGCTATTTTACAAGGGGATGATCCGGGGATGAGTCAGAAATCAAGAGACAGCTCTCCGTATGAGCTCAGTCAAGGCTTCTTGGAGCTGTCTGCCCCAAAGGAATAGGCTAATGTTGAATTAAAAATGTAAACGCCAGCAAGGCTCAGGCTGGATCTGAATGAGAGTGGGTCACTTCTCTCAACAGGAAGGTGGCATTCTTAAAAGCTTTGGAGGCATAATCCAGGTTCTCAAGGTCCAAGAACCCAGATAAGGGGCCTTCATAAGCAGCAGCCTATTCTGGATTTGAAGCAGATGTCAAAATCAAACTATCAGAACTGAGGCACCAAGGGAAAAGGATGGATCTAGACTCTAACCCCTGCACCCAGACACCAAGCTCTTAGTTCAAGGATCCCCCCCAAAGATCCAATGCCATTTTCAAATGTGTGAGGGACTGACTACCGGCTCTGACAAAGGGACCTCATACAAACTTCTCAGATCCAAGTATACCCCCCAATTAGGAAGGGGAAACTAAGTGGGATGAGGAGGGGCCTGGTCTGTGGCAGTGGGAAGGACCCTTATCCGGATACAAGTCCTCAAATTTCTGCATCATATCCATGCCCACTTCCAAAAGCCTTCTTGACCACACTGACCTGAAAGAAGCTGAAGGTGGCCTAGGAGACCAATAGAAGAGTCTCTCCAAATGCAGAGTAGGAGACTGAAGTTGTGAAGGAATCTGCTCAAGGGAGAAGCACAGACCAAGAAGAATAAGAGGCATTTTACAAACTGATCTGGACTAGATCCTGCCATTATGAAAGGAAAGATGGCAACTTCTTGAGCTCCAAGGAGTCTGACAGATCTGGGGATATTTTCCTTTAGTCCTCAGGAGCATCTCTTTCTTTTACTTTCTCTTTCTCCTTATCCTTTTCTCTATCCTTTTCTTTGGATTTATTTTTTTCTGAATCTGTTGTGGAGTCTCTCTGAAGGCTTTTTGGCAAGTGAAGGACCTGCCTAAGAGAAAGGCAGTTCTCCCACTCAGGTAGGGAGAAGGCTTTTTGGGTAATAACTTAGAATGGTAATACGAAAGGGCTTGCAGCCCAAGGACATGCATAAATTGCATTCTTCCAAGTTTGAAGAACTCAAGCAGTAAACACATTTGGCGTGAGGCTCTTTGGGAGGAATTTTGTACCCATGTAAAGAGCATTTTTTTTTTTTAAAGCCAGTTGTCTTGTTAGGATACCACACAGTATGGCACCTACAAAGAAAACTGCACAATCACCAGAAAGTACAATTGTGTACACTTACCATAAATTTAGATGTTCGAGTGTATTCACTGTTTCAGTCATCACCTGTGGGTTTTACCTGGTGTGGTAGCCCTCGGTCAGCCCGAATACCAGAGTCAATGTTTTTGTGCGCCAGCTCGTCAGTGCTATAAAGCAAGGCAGGCGACGTCATTACATCAGTTTTCTTTGCCCTAATCAGTCAGACGCACAAAGGAAAAGAGAGAAGTGGCCCTAGTAGCTAAATGCCACCTTGGGAAGCTTGTGTTCCCCTAGGGGAAGATGTTAAATGGGGATGGAGGAAGGGAAACCAAGACTACAACAGTGAATACACTCGAACAATCTACAGTTATGGTAAGTGTACACAACTGTAAAATGTTCTTTGTGGTTCACTGTTGCAGTCATCACCTGTGGGAGGAATCCCAAAGCTGAGGAAAAGGGTGGAAGGATAGGTAGAGTCCTAGGTATGGGTCAGGAGGCCCTGCAGAATTGCAGAGGCAAACTCTGCCCTAGATTTAGAAGAGAGAGGTAGATGATAATGTTTCATAAAGGTATGGACAGTGGTCCAGGTGGTTGCTTCCAAGATGTCCCTGGTAGGTACTCCTCTTAGGAAGGCAGTGGAACTGGAGGCTGCCCTAGTGGAGTGGGGTACGGATATTCTTAGGGATGGGTTTCCCACATAGTCTGTAGCAAAAATGGAAACAGTGTGAAATTCATTTGGAAATGGTTTGTTTGGAGATGGGCTTCCCCTCTGCCTCAGTGGTCTGTTTTCCTGAATGGCTTAGTACCGTCCAGATAGTATCCGAGTTGTCTGTGCACGTCTACTGAGTGTAGAATGGTTTCCCCCTTGTTTTGAGGGTTGGGAAATAAGGTGGGAAAATGTATGGCCTGGTTAAGGGTCACATCAGATATCACCTTGGGCATAAAGGAGGGGTTAGTCCTCAGGGAGACTCTGTCTGCGTGGAACATTATGAAGGGCTTGACAGCCATGAGAGCTTGAAGTTCCGAAACCCTTCTGGCTGAGGTGATAGCTATTAGGAAGGCAGTCTTCCAAGAAAGGTATTTCAATTCTGTTGAACTGGCAGGTTCAAAAGGAGGTAAGGTTAGTTTAACAGATAATTCAGGTCACAGGGTGGCATCGGGGGCCTTCTGGGAGGACTGATATTAAAAGACCCTCTGAGGAATTGCTTAATCAAAGAATGAGAAAAGAAGGGTGAGTCTGAATCATAATGGGCAGAGATGGCCAAGGCACGGATTTTAATACAGGAGAAAGAGTCCACTATTGAGCAACTCTGCTAGGTAATCCAGGATGAGAGGGCTGGAAGGTTGGGAGGTACTGCCACCTTCTGATTGTTTCCAGGAGCAGAATCTTTTCCATTTTCCTGCATATGATTTCCTTGTGCTGGGCCTTCTGGGCTCTGTGATAATGTCAGGGACCTGTTTGCTTAACAGGGACTCCTTGTTAGTTTTCAGTGTGTAAGCCATGCTGAAAGTTTGAGAGTCTGTAGGTCTTGGTGCAGTCCTTCCCCCTCTCCTGGGTCAAAAGGTCTGAAATCAGGGGAAGCAGCTTTGGGGGCTGTAAGGTCAGACTGTGTAATAAGGGGTACCAATGCTGACTGGGCCAATCTGGAGCAATGAGGATGGCCTTTGGACTCTCCTCTCTTATTTTGATCAGAACCTTGGGAATAAGGGGCAGAGGAGGGTATGCTTACACAGAGGGAGCTCCAGGGGAAGGTCAAGGCATCCACCTTCCATGCTAGGAGGTGATACTTCCTGGTACAGAACTTGTGCAGCTGGTGGTTGAGGTGCGAAGCAAAGAGGTCCACTTCTAGGGTCCCCCACTCCTGGGTGATTTGCAGAAAGATTTCTCTATGGAGCTGCCATTCGTGGGGGTCCAGTAAGTTTATGCTTAGGTGTACTGCCAGTATGTTGCTGATCCCTGGTAAGTATTAGGCAATTAGGTGTAGCCCCATGGAGGTGGCTGTAAGCCAGAGACTCATGGCTAACCTGCACAGGGGGTAAGATTGGGTGCCCCCCTGCTTGTTGATGTACCACATTACTGTAGTGTTGTCTGTTTTTATAAGGAGGACCCCTGGCCTGAGATGGGGTTGGAAGGAAGTCAGAGCCTTTTGCACTGCCATCATTTCTTTTTGGTTAATGTGCAAGTGAAGTTGCTGGGCATTCTAAAGGCCTTGGGTACACTTGTCTGCTAGGTGAGCACCCCAAGCAATGTCAGAGGTGTCGGTGGTGATGGTCTGGCCGGAAGGGCGGAGGATGAAGGGAAGATCCTTGTTCATGGCACAGGCCTCTGTCCACCAGAGAAATTCAGCCCTTATAGAACGGATCAGAGGGAAAGTGGTCTCTAGGGACTGAGAATGCTGACATCAAAGGTTCTTTAAGTACCACTGATGTTTTCTCATGTGAAGCCTGATGAGAAGGATGCAAGATGCCATATATACCAGGGCTTGCAGGAACTTCCTCGCAGTGATGTGACTTCTGGAAGCTAGCTGGGTGAAGTAGAGAGGCAGGAAGCTCTGCTTTTCTGGGGATAGGAACGCCATTTGGGTTGCTGTGTCTAGCACAGCTGCCAGGAAAACAATTTTTCTGGTCTGGTTTTGCTTTGATTTTTTCTCATTGATGGTGAACCCTAGGGAAGTAGGGAGTGATTTGACGAAGTGATGGTCCTGGAGCAATTTTTCTTTGCAGTTGCTAGAATAAGGCAGTTGCCCAGGTAAGGGTAAAATCTGTACATTTCTCTGTCTGCAGAATGCTACAGCCGGTGCCAAGCATTTGGTGAATACTCTGGGAGAAGTAGATAAGCCAAAGGGCAGTGCAAAGAACTGAAAGTGTTGAAAGTCTGCTCTGAAGCGCAGGGATTTTCTGCACAATTTCCTCATGGGGATGTGGAGGTAGGCATGTTTTAGGTCTACTATCACAATCCAGGCATTTTGTGTGAGCATAGGCAGGAGCTGCTGCAAGGTCAGCATTTTGAATCTGGGGACCACCAAGGAGGTGTTCAGTTTGGATAGATCTAGGATGGAGGGCCAAGTGCCCTCTTTTCTGGGAAGAGGGAATAGTCGGGAGTAAAAACCTTTTCCTGTTTGATCTGGAGGGACAGGTTCTACTGCCCCCTGGGATATCAAGAGTTGGGACCTGTTTCAATGCCTCTGCCCACTGGTTTGGGGGAGGTCTGAGTACCCCCTTGGAATAGGGAGTTCACTGAAGGAGATTCTGTATCCCTGAGAAATTATTTTTAAGACCCATTGGTCCTTGGTTATAGGGACCCAATTCTCCTTGAAGAGGGTGATCCTAGTTTTTGATGAGTGAAAGGAGGGCAGGGGAGGGAGTGAGAGTCATTGTAAGTGCTTGCCATAGAAGCTTGGCTTACAGCTCAATGCCTTAGAGATGGAAGTGGTCCATTGTTTGTTTCTTAGCTGGCCGTGGGATAGGGACCTGGATGGACGGTCTCTGCGGGCTTACCTTGGCCCTGACTGCTAGGTGCAGGGAAGGCCCAGTCCTTAGAGGGAAAGTTCCTGCTGAATCTGAGAGGTTGAACTTGAAAGAAATCTTTTACGGTTTGTATAGATTTTGCTTTGTCTTCCATCTTTTTAAGCACCTCTTCTGCCTTTTCCCCAAACAGGCATTGCTTATCTAGGGGTGCATCAATAAGTTTAGACTTGACACGATCAGGGAGAAGTTGTTCTTTCAGCCATGCATGTCTTCTAATAACAGACCCTGTCACTGCTGCCATGCTAGAGGTTTCTAGGTCATCATATCCACACTGTAATGAGTGTTTGCCCACCTGACAAGCAGAGTGTAGTAATTCTGCCAGCTCTTTTGAGTTGGCACAGTCAGGAAAGGGAGCAATCTTCTGTTTTAATTGTTCCAAAGTGTGTTGTTGATATTTTTACATATGGAACTGACAACTGAGTGCTCGGATAGCTAAGGTTGCAGAGGTGTATACTTTCTTACCCTATCTGTCCAGAGCTCTGGAGTCTTTGTCAGAAGGAAGAGGATTCTTGGCAGAACTAGTCTTAGCTCCTTTGGGTCCCTGTGTAATGACCTCAGGGTCTGCAGCAGGATTCCTGTACAGGTATTAGTTGGAGCAGGAAGCAGGGCATCAGGGGCTAAGGGGATTCATGGAAAACATCATCCACCACTTCCAAAATAGGTGGGATGGCCAGGGGTCTGTGCTGGGGCAGGTCCAGAAACTCTTAAGTTGTTTCCTTGACTGTGGGAAGTCTTGAGATACCCACTGAAAATGTTCCCTGAGGGAGTGAAGGGTTTCCCCAAAGGAGAGGTCCTCTGGAGGGGAGCCAGAAGGGATGGATTCCTCTGCATCTGAATCCTCAAACAGTTAAGGGATGTTGTTCTTCTTCAAAAGCAGAATAATCAGATTCCTCAGACTCTTGGTCTGTCAATTTCTGGAGAAAGATACCTTTTCCTTTTCGGAGTGGGGGCCTGAGTACCTCAGATAAGGGAGATGAGATCCGCCACCATTTTAAGCATTTGAGCTTGGGGTGGAGGAGCAGTAGGAAGATGTTGGCTAGAAGCAGATTTCCTACAAGTGGTCTTAGCCTCTAGGGCTGAGAGAATCCCTCGGTCTCTGAGAAGCAGTAGTCAGATGCAAAGACGTCATTTTTTTTGTCTAGAATCGGTAGTGTGAAAGGCATCTTCGGAAGCTGGTGCCTGCGTTACTGCTCTGGACCCATCTGAGGCAGAGACAGCCAAAGGCTCGGAAGACTAAGAGGATTTCTGCGGCATACCGGACTCTGACAGGGTCTCGGCAGACGCTTGCGTAGAAAGCAAGTCGGGAATCAGGGGCTGCGAAAGCACCTCACTGAATTCCAGAGAACTAATGACTTGCTTAGCGGTAGCGTCGTCGGAAGGCTTAGCCTTGTGGGGCCTGTCTCTATCTTTATCTCTACATTTTTTCAGAATGTTGACAAATTATTGGCTGACAGACATCATATTGGAATTCAAAGACAGAGCACAAAAATAACAGTCTACAAAAACAGATTTACAGTGAATGGTTCTCGCATTAAAGAGGGCACAGAACCAGCAACGAGGGATGTCGTGGTGTGGGCCTAAACAAGTGATGCAGTAAGAATGAACGTCTCGGTGTGGGATCTGCTTTCCACAGGCAAGACAACTTGTTAACCTTTTCGGACACTGGTTAAAGCAAGAAAAAAAAAAGAGTCCCCAACGGGGTACTTAGCTTTAGATGTTTTCTACTGAAATTAAACTTCTGATGGTGATCAATCGGCACTCATGCGAACCACTTCTGCTATGGGCTCCACGGCAAGAAAGACTGATGTAATGACGTCGGCTGCCTTGCTTTATAGCACTGATGACCTGACGTCAGACTACAGGTGATGGCAGCAGGCGCACAAAAACATTGACTCTAGTATTCGGGCCGACCGAGGGCTACCACAGCAGGGATAACCCACAGGTGATGACTGCAACAGTGAAACACGAACATGTGTCCAGAACTAGGACAGCTACAAGTTATCATAGAATTATTATAGCTATAAAAGATCAGAAAGCTAAACAGACTTTTTTTTTTTTTTTGGAAATGGGAGAAGAAAATTGGGAAAAGGGTGGGAAATATCCAACAGCTAAGGTAAATAAAATGACAAGTAGAACACCTGAGGGACCAGGCTACTCTAATTTCACCCCAAAGCAGCAAGGTTATGACTAAGAAGCAACACTGGAAAAGGAAAGCTAGACTTATCTGGACATCAAGATAAAGAATTACCACTAAGAACACTGAGCCTCAAGATTGTGTTGGACTTCTTCAAATGGCAAATGAGATCTGAGAAACTGTTAGGCAATGGAGAATTATGGGAGGGGGAGGAACCTGAGCCTTGGATCCAAAGACAACATTGGATACAGAAGTATATTCTTCTGAGCCCATCATCATCCAGTAAAGAACAGGAGACAAGCTCATACCCTCAGGAAGAGAGACCTCAGTCCCTACAAGAACTGTAAAGTCATTTTCTAAAAGGACTTATCAGATCCAGCTTCATATAAGCCCATTTTAATTCCAAACCATGATTATAAAGTGCTTATGTCTATAATGGCTAAACAAATGGCAAAGGTGATGCCAAAATTGATAAATACGGATCAATGTGGTTTTGTGGAGGGGAGGCAAACATTTGACATTAAAAAAAACAATGATGATCCAGCGGGAAGTAGAATGCAAGAAAATACCAGTGCTGTTTGTAGGTCTTGATACAGAAAAAGCATCTGACAGCGTAAGCTGAGATTTTAGGGCAACTGAACCATTTGCATTCCCTGACACAATAATGTTACATAGGAGGCTATATGAGGGATTGGAGGCGAAAATTAGTGTGTGGGTGCTCCTCTCTGATAAGTTGTGCTTGAACAGATAAGGCAGGTAGGGGTGCCTTCTTTCCTTTTTGTTATCTGTGTTGTATTTAGAACCATTGGCAAAAAAAAAATACGGAACTCGGACAACTCAAGGATGTAGCTAATATGGTAATCAAGAAATGTTAGCTTTATTTGTAGATGATATTATTTGGACTTGGAAAAAAAAAACAGAAAAGGACATTTCAGTGGTATAGAACATTTTGAAAATGTTTCAAGTCTTTTCAGGATACAACATTAATGAAGATAAAAGGCAACAGCTGTAGACTAGCTACCCCCAAACAAAGTGGTTCAACAATACCCATATGTATGGGGACATAATAAAATTAAATACTTAGGAGTATGGGTTAAAATGGATTCTTGTATGTCAGCTAAGGATAAATGGGAATAGACTAAACAAAAAACAACACAAAGTGAGAAAATGACAGTTCTGTTTTAAGGATAGCAAGATACAAGAAGTGAAAACGTTTTTAATCCCTTCAGTTTTATACATATACACAGGTCAGGTATATTTTATCAACCAGAGGAGAAGTTATGGATAGCAATTAATAAAAAGTTGAAGGATTTTATCTGAGGGAGAAGAGGGCAACAGTCAAGTTGAACAAATTGATCCTTCAAATACAACAAGGTGGTTTGGGATATGCCTGATTTGAAGTGGTACTTCGGAGCTATACAGTTAAGGCTCCCATACACTGCCCAAGCAGAAAGCTATAATTCAAAGTGGAAAGAGATGATTATGAAACAAGGGTGTAAGCTCACAAAATATGTATAGGCAGGAATTTTGGATGCAGATCCTTAATGATAATAACAATAACCATACAGAGTGTTAGAATGATTTTGCTACTTTATGAATGTACGTACTAAGCAAAAACGAGAATGGAAAAAGAAGATTCTGCCAATAGAGATGACTGAAATTATGGGTACAGAGAACAGGCAACAGAGGGCTTAAATTTACTGCAGAAAACAAACAAATAATTAAAGGAGGAAAGATAACAGAATGGGAAGAGGCCGAGAATACACTTGGACTGCAGGCTAGAGACTGCCTTACCTATCAAGGATTGGTATCAGAATATGGGCAAGAAAAAAGGGATCAGGTGAATCCTAAGTGAATGCCACCACTGGTACAGTTTTCAGTAGAAGCTGCTATTAAAAAGGGATAATTAGTAGGGAATATAAAATACTGCACTGATAACTACAGGAATCAATCTGAGGAGGTTAAAAAGGACTGGCAAAAGAGAATGGATAAGCAATTCACAAAAACAATGGGAAGTATAGTACAGATTTCCTAGAACTATAACCATTAAGGTACAAAATTACAAATCAAATGAGCATCTATTAGATTGACTCTAGAGATGAAGCAAGGATTTTCTGTTAAATGGAAAAAAGGGTGCTTGTTAACCAGGATTACTCTACTGGGATACATTTAAAGAAAAGCAGATTTATTCGGCATTTGAGAACATGCAAAAGAGTGGGACTTAAGTTATTCCATCCAGCCATATTAAATTGTTTCCCATTGGGCACAAACACTTTCATGGATCTGGAATCTGCACACATTGAACAGGACTCTATCAACTATTGGCACAAAGAGTATTCACCACATTATCGTTCCCAGGACAGGAAGGTGCAGACTTGGAAAGTGGGCAGCCCCATGAGAAATTGCCAGTGAAAAAGCACACTAGAAAACCCAGACAGTCACTGAACAAAGGACAAAACTCAGTAACTGCTTTATGTGTAATCTGAGTAAATATAAACCAGCTGTCACAATTAAATAGATACAATAAATTTTATGGGCATTAAGGTTAGCAGTTTTATCTTTTCAGACAAATTACGTTCAATAACAACACATCTACACAGTTTGAAGTAAAACAACTGGAAAAATTGTGGGTTAGTTACAAACATTATAAAGTGGGGTAAACAGGTGGGGATAAAAATGATCTCTGGATGTCTTCAGTGCTAAGAGCTGCCATATTGGTTAAAGAAAAGACAGAGAGAAAAGGGGACCATACCTGCCTTTTGGGTGGGATGGCAAGAAAAAAGTTGCACTGTTTGGGCACTCTACTTGAAGCAATGAATGAGACAGGCACTTACCTCTGGATAAATGTTCCTTAAAATGAAGTCCAAACAAACAGCTTAAATGACTCTTAGAAAGCGCATATCCATTTCTACTTAAAGGAACAGGACAAAGTAATGTGTGTTACTATTACTATTAATAGACTTTATTAGCATTAGACTCCAAGAAAAATATGTTACACTAATTCAAATGGTACAAGTTAAAAGAGTTGAGGCTATAATACAGCATTTTAATCATAAGAAATAAAGCAGAAACTGAAAAAAGGTGAAACACAGCTTGGGAATGAGGCCAAAATGCATTTTTTTTGGTGGGGGGGGACATTGAGAAGCGTGATTATGCTTATGTTCGAGAAACACAAAGAGAATACTGGCTCACACAAATCAAAAGAATGCTATATTTTGTGGCCTGCACTGTGGTGGCAGGACAGGTAGCTTACATCCTTCTAAGTTGGGAACTGCTGATTGAGAGCTCAGTGTCTGTTATTCTAAAAGTGTATTAGTTCTGGTTTAAGCACTTGGGCTTCAGGCCAGTTATTTTACGTTAAGAAGGATTGCGGTCAGCACTCTTGTGGGAGGAGAGGCTGGACTCTGCCCTTCTGAGCAGGGAATTTCTGGTTAGAGGCTTATAGTGCCTGCATATTCTAACTGTTTCTTACTGAAATTGGTACACCTTGTTTGCTGTAGCATAGACTAGATCCAGGCCTGCTGAATCTAGCTTTATTTGTATGCTTGTTGTTTGTTTATTTCCCTGAAACGCTTTCCACCTAAAACGCTGCCTTTTAGCACTTCTGTGGATCCCTAGTGATATCTGCATTGCTTACTGTACTTATTTCCTTGTTTCACTTGAAAGAAAGTTACTGTTTGTCATTTTTGCATTTAAGTTACCTGTAACACATTGCATTTAAGTTACCTGGCACTTGCTCACTAAAGCAATTATATAAGTCAGCTCTAAAAATTAAAAGCACTACACCCTCACAAACTCCCCTTGAGTACCTTGTTCCCCATTGGCCCTTTTTTCAATTATAAAGGAATTCCCAATACTATTCTAGCATGTCCAAAGGTCAGTTGTCAATCTCCTCTCGGTCCAGCTGGTGAATCTGGGAATCTTGAGGCAATGTTACAACTGCCTCATGTACACAGACAACCCTCTCCTCCTCCCAACAAATTCCAACACATGTGAGAGATGCAACCATATAGCCAAACTGCAGGCTAAGCTCTCTCAACTCAGTACTGGCGTAACCAGTCAGGAGGAGAAGGAAACCACACTCACTACAATTCCAGTCTCACATAGACCTACCACGACAACAAACCAAACACATAAACACACAAAAACATACTCGGAGGCTCTAAATAAAAATCTGCCTAAGCAGCAGAGACCTCCAAAGCAGACACCCAAGCAACCGCTACCCCAAAACAAAACACGTGCAACACATAGCTCACTAAGCCAGTGTGCCGAACAGTCACAGCCCTTAAGGCTAAACAACACACCTGATACACTTCTAATAGGTGACTCTATCGGCAGGCACACTGACGTCCCGCTCACCAGGCTGAACAAGGAGAAGGTCACGGTGAGCTGCCTGTCGGGCGCTAGGATCCGCCACATAACACAAGCACTCAGGTCACTCCAAGGCAAGTACAAATATGACTCAGTCATTGTCCATGCTGGTGTGAATGACCTGAGGCATACCTCCCTGGACTACATGATAAGAGACATAGAGGAGCTCTCTGAGCATGTAGCCCAGGCAGTATGACCCTGACCTTGAGTAGCATCTTACCCTCACCAAGAATGATGCCACAATATGAAGACAAGACGATCAATTTCAACAATTGGCTTAAGTGTTGGTGACATTCAAAGGGGATCAATGCCTGTCAGCCTGGGATGACATGCTCGACAAACCACGATGCTTAGCTAGGGGCGGCTTGCACCTGTCACCCCTGGGCTTTCGGATATTGGCAAAGGCTCTTGCTACCCCCATAGTGCCTTTTTTAGGCAAGGCTCAAAAGGCAAACCCACCTCCATAGGTATCACAAGGGATAAGAAACTAAGAGTAATGCTACTCAGCCAGAAGTCTAAACCTCAAGATGCACTTTTCGAAACTCTCCTTAGCATGGAGAACATCGATATCTGTGCAGTAACACAAACCTGGTTCAAGGCTCCCGAGAGCACCCCAGCACTACCAGGTCATACCTCATACCATGCTTTTCGGCCCCAAAACTTGGACCGAACCACAAAGGAGGGAGTATCAATATTAGATCAAAGATACCCACACCTCCAGGTTGGTGGCACAACACGAAGCATCAGAGACTATCCATGTGCAACTAACTGTGGGGTAAAACTGCCTTCCAATTTATAGCCTGCTACAGACCACCCTCCCAAACACAGGAACCCCACTTGGCCTTCCTGAGAATACTGGAAAATATGAAGGTCTCTCCAACCACCATTATATTGGGCGACTTCAACTACCCAAACATAGACTGGGAGCATTACTCTAGCTCCAACACCCTAGCCCAAAGGTTCCTAGAATTTATAAACTCAAATGCTATGGAACAACTTGTTACCACTCCCACAAGAGGGAAAACATACTGGACCTGATCATCACCAACATGGGGACACTATGCTCCAGACCAGAAGTGTATCCCTCACTGGTAAGATCAGGCCATAAACTAATCTCACTGGATATTCACATCCCGACCCCACCCCTGCCCAGAAAACCACAGTGAAAAACTTCTCTAAAGCAAATTTCACACGCCTCAAAACCGGTGAAATCCTTCAAAGCCCCGGGCCTGTGGAAAATACGACCCAGACAGAAGAATAATTTATAACCGCATTCTATGAACACCATCAGGAATGCATGGATCATCACAATCCCAAATAAAACCAAGACCCAATCCTCCAAAGGCAGACGTCCTGTCTGGTGGACCCCAGCCATAAACAAACTATACAATAGAAGGAGGAAGCTACTACATGATAGAGCAAAATCCCAAAAAGGGAAGGCATCTCTGATCAGTATTAGCAAAAACTACGGGCACTCATAAAATCGTCTAAGGCCAGCTTCGGGAGAAAAATTGCACAGGACACTAAGGATAATCACAAAGGCTTTCTTTAGTTATGTTAGGAACCTGGGTGGGAATTCCCAGATATGCTCAGAATTAGTCCAAAATGACAAAAATACACGAGCCCACAGACATTGCCAACATCCTAGCTGACAGGTTCAGTGCAAACTTCTCCCCTCTCCCCACCAAAGGGCAAATATCTATCCCAACAGAGTGCTGCCCCCCTGACATCTCAGATGCTCAGGTAAGAGCTGCCCTCTCCAAAGCAAAAAACACAGCATCACTGGGACCAGATGGTGTCCCGGGCTCGTCCTACATGAACTCCAAGAAGAGCTAAACCCAAACATAAAACTACTGTTCAATCTTAGCCTTACTACAGGATATGTACCCAAAGAGTGGCGTACAGCAACAGTGGTCCCTCTCCACAAAGGTGGTGCCTCAACGGATCCTGTAAACTATTGCCCCATAAGCCTGACTAGCTTGGTCTGCAAAGCTATGGAAAGGATCATCATGGACCTCATAAATAAAGATATTGGGGACCTACAGACACTGGATCCTACCCAGTTTGGCTTTGTTAAGGGCAGATCCTGCCTCTTAAGCCTGGTCGATTTCTTTGAAACAGTCACCAAGGCCATTGTGAGGGAAGGTGGTCCACACAGCCTACCTGGACCTCAAAAGCCTTGATACAATACCCCACTTGGGCATTATAGATAAGCTCACCAGCTTAAATATAAACCCCTATGTCACTAGATGGGTTGCAAACTGGCTCAAGGACAGAACCCACATGGTTAGAATTGCTGGAGCCATGTCAGACTCCAAACCAGTTACAAGTGGCGTCCCACAAGGCTCAGTCCTGGGACCTCTCTTGTTTGGTATATATTTCTCGGCGGTACAGGCCAACACGGAAGGACTGTGGCTGACCAAGTTCAGATGACTGCAAACTGGGCCATAATCGACTCTCCAGCCGACACAAGCATCCTCCAAAAGGGCCTCATAGAAACAGACAACTGGTGCCAGAGCCATGGCCTCAAGCTAAACGCCAAAAGTGTATAGTCATCCCCTTTGGCAAAAACAAAGTGCCCACAAATTACCACATAGGTGGTAATCCATTAAGTACAGAAGAAGTCATTAGGGACCTGGGGACCCAAGTTGATAGCAATCTCTCATTTGACAACCACGTGGCCAAAGTGGTTAGAAAAACATTTTATATAGCCCACCTAATCATGAAGGGATTCACATCTAGATCAGGGGAGGTCATCGTACCTCTTTACTCATCCCTCATCAGGCCCATAATTGAGTACAATGCCCCTTTTGGGATGTACCTTACCAGACACCTGCAGCAACTGGAAAGACCCCAAAAGTACCTCACCAAGAGGATCAAGGGCTCAAACAGATGCCATATGCTGTCCGGTTAAAGAAACTCCAGCTCTACTCAGTGGCATACCGCCTGCTCAGAGGCGATCTGTGCCTGGCGTATAAAGCCATGTCCAACCCGGAATTAATGGACATGCTGCAACTCAGAAAATCCAAATCCCATCGAGCTCTGGCTCGAGACTTGAACCTCAGCACTGAAATAAATAGGACATGCTGGAGGGACAGATTCATAACCCAGAGGCTCCCTTCACTCTGGAATAAAATCCCAGTCCAGGTTAGGCAGAGTCCCACATTGACTCTCTTCAAGAGGAATCTTGATGAGTGGATGGGAGATCGTAGGTTTACCCTGGCTATCACTTCTGTGTCACTGTTAGACAGAAGCACAGTATACTAACCTCAAAAAAAGGCATAGCAAAATTAATTTAAAATGGGTGGCGAAAGCCAAACACACTCTGGCTAGGCTTATAAATGCCCTAGGGCAGATATAGCCTAGTATGAACCTATGAACCTATTTATATAAGATTATTCCAAGATTTATATTATGTATAAACTGCGGTGGTGGTGCTGCGGTAGCGTTGTCGCCTCACAGTTAGACGTTGCCCGTTCGATTCTCAGTTAAAGCGTCTACTGTGTGACGACATGCGTGAATGGGCGTTCGCCGTTGAAGGTTGTGCGTTAGGCCCGGCAAGCCAGCATGTAAAACTCTACTGCCAATCATTAGCGGACCGGAGTTCCGCTGTGGCGACCCCTAACCGGGAAAAGCCGAAAGACACACACACACACACATAATTTATATACAAGAAGTTGTACGCCTCTGCTTGTGATGAAAAAAACTGTATTTTTCCGTTATCAGGGCAACAGGTATAATGAGCAGTTGCAATGTTAGCACGCGGTCGCAATGATCCTTAAAGTAATGTAATACATGTATGTATTATTTATTTAAATTAAAAGCATATCTGTCAGTAATGAGTTGGTGGCTGTATAGTGTGTGTTTGTGTGTGCGTGTGTGTTTGTTTGTGTAGTCGTGGGGCATCCTTTTACTGCCGTAATCATTAGAGTAGACAGTTTTGACTAAAGCGAAAGCGTCAGGTTTTCTATTGCTTATCATATCTGATTCAAACTGTGTGCCATTTCATTGCATAACTGTCAAATGTTACTTACAACATTTTCTCTCTCTCTCTTTCAGCTACACGCATGGGGTTTTCATTCCGGGCTGGGATTCATCTGTCATATTTCTTAATACAGTCTTAATGCATATGGATTACATTAAGGAATACGACGCTGTCTGGTATGTGCAGACATGGCTGTAAAACATATAGGACTGAAAAGAGTTGCATATTTGTTTTGTGCAATCTAGGCGGAATATTCAGAACCGTATTTATCGGTCAAAAGTTGTGATTGTCTACATTCTCACGGAAAATCCTGATTTCTGCCTCATAACGTTTGGTGTACTTCTCATGAAATGTTTGTCTTTCTGTCAGATCAGTGAGTGTTGAACTCGGAAAATCAACTACACTGTTTAAAAAAATTCATGGTAATGCAAAATCTGTGATCAGCTTACTAAGTTGATAAGAACCATATTGTACATTTGTTCCTATGTATGGGCTTTCCTCCCCTCGTTATTTACAGTTTTGTCCAGATGTGTGGAGGTAAGAGGTTAAGAGGTACAGCTCCCATATGACTGTTTTGCGGTGAACTTATGTTGGTGTCACAGTTAAGCTTTGATGCATGACAAGAAACAGAGCTCCTATACCTTAAAACCTGCAGACATTCTTTTTTGAGGGCACTGAGAGGTGGGTTTTTGCAATTAAGAGAAACCAGACTGGTATATACATCAACGGCAACAGTGTGATCATTGCAACTGCTCATTAGACCTACTGCCCTGATAATGGAAAAGTACCAAAAAAACAAAAAATAAGCAATTATCCTTATGATGCTGCATCAAAATAAAAAGGAAGGATAAAACAAAAAGGACTGAGCAAAGCATACAATTTAGACAAAAACAGTTTACCAAAAGGAATGACATTATAACAAATTTCTTGGAACATTAATGGCCTTACTGACAGTAAGGAAGTAAATATGGTTTTGATGCATCTGTGACAATTAACAAAAGTACAGTTGTGTACACTTACCATAAATGTAGATGTTTGAGTGTATTCACTGCTGCAGTCATCACACTTGGGTTATCTGCCTGCAGGTAGCCCTCAGTCGGCCCGAATAGCAGAGTCTTAGGATTTCTGCATTGGATGCTGTCGCTTCTTCCATGACGTCAGGTCGTCAGGGGTATAAAACAGGCAGCCGATGCCATTACATCAGTTTTTCTTGCCCCAAATGTCAGGAGCCCCCAAATAGGAAGCTAGTATATGGTGGGGAACACCACCAGTAAAAAGTAAATACCAATGCCATTAGGAATAGCCACAGAGAGGAGAGAAAGCCAGGGGGCTGAAGGGAGGGAAACCAGGAATGCAACAGTGAATACACTCGAACAACTACATGTATGGTAAATGTACACAACTGTACTATGTTCTTCTTGTTTCACTGTTGCAGTCATCACACTTGGGTTGACTGAGGAAGGGTGGAGGCAGTCAAGAAGTGTTAGGGCTGGCTAGTAGGCCTTGTAAGACTGCTGTAGCAAATCCAGCTCTGGATTTAGACAAGATAGGTAAATTGTAATGCTTGGTGAAGGTGTGTACAGAACTCCAGGTTGCAGCTTCCAGAATGTCCCTGGTAGGGACTCTCCTGAGAAATGCTGTAGAAGTGGAAGTAGCCCTAGTGGAATGTGGTCTGATCCCCTGTGGGGTAGGTTTTCCATGGTGTTTGTAGCAGAAATGGATGCAGTGTGCTATCCATTTGGAAATAGTTTGCTTTGAAATGGCCTTACCCTCTCTGTCCCTGTAGCAAAGCTGACTAGCAGCTGGTCAGATTTTCTGAAAGGTTTAGTCCTGTCAAGGTAGAACCTGAGCTGTCTGAGGGTTAGGAAAGAAGGTTGGCAAATGGATGGATTGGTTTACAGCCACACTGGACACCACGTTAGGCATAAAGGACGGGTTAGTCCTGAGGGAAACCCTGTCAGCATGGAAAATAAAGAAGGGTTCCAAAGCCATTAGTATCTGTAACTCACTCTTCTTGAAGGTATGGCTAAAAGCAAGACTGTTTTCCAAGACAGGAATTTGGGGGAAGAGTGAGCTTTTCCAGTACAAAGTTAAGGTGCTAGGCAGGGGTGGGTGCTCTCCTAGGGGGCCTTAATTTGTTACCCCCTCTTAGGAACTGTTTGATGAGAGGGTAAGAAAATAAAGGTGGTTCAGTATTATAATGAGCTGAGATGGCAGAGGCATGAATCTTAATGGAGGAGAAGGATAGGCCTCTGTGGAGTAGCTCTGCTAGGTAATCCAGGATTAGAGGTAAGGAGGGCACTGCTGTGTCCTTCTCTTGAAACTGATTCCAAGAACAATATCTTTTCCACTTTTCAGCAAAGGATTTCCTAGTACTAGGCCTTCTGGCTTCAAGAATGACGTCCAACACCTGCTTGCTGGTGGTATATTCAAGGGATAAGCCAGGCTGCAAGGTTTAGGGTTTGCAATTGTGGATGCAAAATCTGTCCCTCCTGTTGAGACAGCAGGATAGGGGTCTGGTGAAGGTGCCACAGTAGCACTGTTGTCAGACTGCATAAGAGTGGGTACCAGTGCTGGTGTGGCCAGTCTGGGGCAATATGAATTGCCCTTGGCCTGTCCTGTTTTATCTTGAGTAGTACTTCTGAGAGGAGGGGCAGAGGGGGGAAGTCATACATTGAGAGGTTTTCCCACTGAAAGGATAGGGCATCTACCTTCCAGGCCCTGCTGTGAGGGATCCTGGTGCAGAATTTGCTCAACTGGTGGTTCTCAGAGAAGGCAAATAGGTCCACTTCCATTGTCACCGACCTCTGTATCAGAAGGTTGAAGGTGTTGGGCTCCAATTTCCACTCGTGTGTGTCTAGGAGATTTCTGCTCAAGTCATCTGCCAGTGAATTTTGTTTGCCTGGCAGGAATTGAGCTTGTAGATGCACTTGGTTGCTCAAGGCTATGTTCCACAGGGCCATGGCTAACCTGCAGAGTGGGTAAGAATGGGTTCCCCCCCTGCTTGTTTATGTACCACATAACTGTGGTGTTGTCTGTTTTTATAAGCAGTTGTCCTGGAAGGATTAGGTATTTGAAGGCTGTCAGAGCATTCTGTACAGCTAGCATCTCTTTATGATTGACGTGCAGGAGAATCTGGGCTAGGCTCCAGTATCCCTGAAAGCATTTGCCTGCCAAGTGAGCCCCCCATGCATAGTCTGATGCATCTGTTGTCAGGGTTTGGGTGGCGAGGGGTTGAGTGAAAAGCAGTCCCCTTGTTGTGGTTGCAAGCTTCTGCCCACCAAAGGAACTCTGCCCTTAAGACAAGGTATGATTGGAATGACTGTTTCCAGGTCCTGAGAATGCTGGCACCAAAGACTTTTTAAGTACCACTGAAGTTTTCTCAAATGCAGTCTTGCATATGGAATTAGAAGAATACATGAGGCCATGAACCCTAGGGCTTGCAGTATTTTTCATGCAGATAGCTGGGTTCTCGTGGACATTTGTCTGAAGTAGTTTGTCAGTTAGACCTGTTTTTCTGAAGTCAGAAATGCCATCTGGGAAGTTGTGTCCAACCTTGCTCGCAGGAATACAATCTTTTGACTGGGCATCAGTTGTGATTTCTTTTCATTGATGGTGTACCCCAGTGAAGTGAGAAGGCTTTTTACAAAGGCCAGGTGCTGAAGTAGCAATTCTTGACTGTCCACCTAAATCAGGCAGTCATCCAAGTATGGGAAAATTTGGATATTTCTCTGCCTGCAGTATGCAATGGCTGGAGCCAGGCACTTTGTGAATACTCTGGGTGCAGTAGATAAGCCAAAGGGAAGTCCAGAGAACTGATAGTGCATAGAGCCTGCCCTGAAGCGTAGATATTTTCTGCATTACTCCCTTATGGGGATGTGCAGATAAGCTTCTTTTAAATCTAGAGTGACTAACCAGGCATCCTTGGCTAGCATAGGGAGAAGCTGTTGCAGGGTAAGCATCTTGAATTTTGGGACCACCAGAAAAGTGTTGAGAGTTGACAGATCCAGGACTGGGCGCCAAGAGCCCTCTTTTCTGGGCACCAGGAAAAGTCTGGAGTAGAAACCCTGCCCCCTTTGTTCTACTGGAAGAGGTTGAATAGCTCTGATATTGAGCAGGGAAAGTACTTGCTTTTGAGCCACTGCCCACTGGTTTGGAGGAAGGTCTGGAAACCCGCTTAGGGATGGCAGTGTATGGAAGTAGAATCTGTATCCCTGGGATACAATGTTTAGGACCCATCGGTCCTGAGTAATGGGCATCCAGCTTTTTGCATGAAAGGCAAGCTTTCCTCCTAAGGGCACAAGTAATTTGGCAGGGCTGGGAAGGATAACTGAAAAGTCATTGTGAACTTTTTCCATAAGGGGGGTGGCTTACCATTCCCTGTTTTTGAGGTGGGGGCACTCCATTGTTTAGATCTCTGCATACCCTGAGACTGTAGCCTGGGTGGCCTGTATCCCCTGAGTTTGGTCTCAGAAGGCTCGGATGGGGCTGGAAAGGACCAGTTTTTAGAAGGCCAATGCCTACTGAATCTAGGTGGCTGCACTTGTAAGAATTCTTTAACAGTTTGCATAGATTTAGCTTTTTCTTCCATCTTTTTAAGAACCTCTTCTGCTTTGGTGCCAAATAAACAGTTATTTAAAGGAGTGTCTAGTAATTTGGATTTGACATGATCTGGCAAAGTTGGTTCCTTCAGCCAAGCATGACTTCTCAGTACAGACCCAGTGCTTGTAGCCCTGCAAGATTCGAGGGTATCAAAGCCACACTGCAAAGTATGCTTAATAACTTGGTTTGCAGAATGCATTAGCTCTTGTAAATCTTTATTTTCTGCACAATCTGAAGTAACACCATTTTTTTGTTTAATTAGTTCCATACTACGTTGCTGGTACTTCAACATGTGAAACTGGCAATTCAATGCCCTGATGGCAAGAGTTTCAGAGGTACATACCTTCTTACCCCATCTGTCTAAAGCTCTGGAATCCCTGTCTGAAGGGGTAGAATTTTTGGCTGTAGTAGCCTTAATACCTTTAGGTCCCTGGGAAATGGTCATGGATCCGCAGTAGGATACTTGAAGATAAATTTGTGGGAATCAGGTACTCTGTAGTACCTGTCAGGTTTCCTAGGGGCGGGGGGTAAAGTATCTGGAGTAAGACTGGATTCCATAAAAACATCATCTACAACATCCAGGACAGGGGGTATAGCTAGAGGCCTGTGCTGAGGCAACTCTAAAAATTCTCTGAGTCTCTTTTTGGACTGATGGTAGTCCTGGCATTCCCAGTGGAAATGCTCTTTTAAAGTATGCAAGGTTTCACCAAAAGAAAAATCCTCTGGAGGGGAGGCAGAGTGGGAATGGATTCCTCTGCATCTGAGTCCTCATAGGTAGATAAGGGCTTGTCTCAGAGTCATCGGACTCCTGGTCTGTAGAATCAGAATGAAACTCAATTCTTTGTCTCTTAGCAGGGGAAGACTGGCTTCCCCTAATTAGGGTAATAAGGTCTTCAGCCATTCTAAGCATTTGTTTTTGTGGCATAGGAGCTTGAGCATGCGGTTTGCTTATCGATTTTCTAGGCGTAGTGCATACTCTGGGCCTAAGAAACTCAGTAGTTTTAGGTAAAAACAAAGTCAATGGTTTAATTCAAACATCGGTACATCGGAATACACTCTCAGAAGCCAGTGCCTGCACAGCGGCTCCGGACCCATCCAAGGTAGAGACATCTGCAGGTTCCATAGTTGAAGAAGCATCCCGTGGCATACCGGACTCCGAATGGGTCTCAGCAGAGGCCTGCGAATCTGTAGAAGTGGGCATCAGGGGCTGGAAAGGTGCCTCACTGAGTACCAGCGGGCTGGCGACTAGCTTAACGGAAGTGTCGTCGGCAGTTTTCAACCTATGTGGTCTGTCTCTGTCTTTATCTCTACGTTGTTTCAGAAGATTGGTAGTCGGATGGCTTATCGAAGCCATTTTGGAATACAGAGAATGACAGCAAAAGAATTTAGCGACAAAGATTGCCAGATGACAAATGGTTCAGGTGTTAAACAAGGCACAAAACTGACAGCGAGGGACATTGTGGTCTGGGCCTAAACAGGTGACGCAGTAACAATGAAAATCTCTGTGAGGTATTTGCTTTCCACAGGCAAGACAATTGTTAACTTTTTCTGACATCGGTTATAGCAAGAAAAAAGGATCCCCAATGGGGTACTTAGCTTTAGAAGACTTCAGGATTACAAAAGTACAGTTGTGTACACTTACCATAAATGTAGATGTTCAAGTGTATTCACTGTTGCAGTCATTACATTTGGGTAATCTGCTGGCAGATTGCCCTCAGTCGGCCTGAATTCCAAAGTCTTGGGTTCTGCGTCAGTTGCTGTCTCCTCTTCCATGACGTCAGGTCGTCAGGGGGTATAAAACAAGCAGCAGACGCCATTTTCTTTAGTTTTTCTTGCCCCAGATGTCAGGTGCCTTCAAAAAGGTAGCAAAAATATATATGTATAAAAACTATATATACATGCATCAATATAAATTTTACCTTCATCTACAAACAAATACACCACATAGGCTGTAGAAGATAGAGAAGGAAAGATAAACTCCAGAATGAAAGGGGGATGGCGGGCGGGTAACCTGGACTGCAACAGTGAATACACTCGAACATCTACATTTATGGTAAGTCTACACAACTGTACTATGTTCTTCGTGTTTCACTGTTGCAGTCATTACATTTGGGTAGAATCCCAAAGCTATGGTTGGGAGGCTGGAGCTAAATAGCATTAGGTGCAGCTATAAGGCTTTGCAGAACTGCAGTGGCAATGCCTGCCCTGGACTTGGAAGAGAGAGGCAAATGATAATGCTTTGTAAAGGTATGAACAGAACTCCAATCCAAGTAGCAGCCTCTAGAATGTCTTTGGTTGGTAATCCTCTGAAAAAGGCTGCTGAAGTAGCTGCAGCTCTGGTGGAATGAGACCTAATGCCCTTGGGCACAGGTTTACCATGGTGTAAGTAGCAGAAACGAATGCAGTGGCTTATCCACTTTGAAATAGTCTGCTTTGAAATAGCCTTTCCTTCTGATCCTGCAGCATATGTCACTAGTAATTGCTCAGTTTTTCTTAGAGCTTTAGTCCTGCTCAAGTAGAATCTTAGCTGTCTGTGTACGTTCAAGGAATGCAAAATTTTCTCCCCCTTGTTCTGCGGATTTGGATAAAAGGTTGGCAGATGAATAGTTTGGTTAAGAGCCACACTGGAAACCACCTTAGGCATAAATGTTGGATTTGTCCTCAGACACCCTGTCTGGGTAAAGTATGATAAACGGCTCCACAACCATGAGGGCCTGTAGCTCTGAGACTCTTCTTGCTGAAGTAATTGCTAGTAGCAGAGTTGTTTTCCATGATAAGAACTTTAAATCAGCAGTAGCAGCTGGTTCAAATGGATGCAGGGTGAGCTTTTCCAACACATAATTGAGGTCCCATGCAGGTATTGGTAATCTTCTAGGAGGCCTTAAATTTTTGGCTCCTCTAAGATACTGCTTCTAAAGGATGAGAGAAGATTGGTGGCTCTGTATTGTAATGAGCCGAAATGCCAGAGGCATGGATTTTAATTGATGAGAAAGATAAGCCTTTGTCAAGCATCTCAGTCAAGTATTGTAATATCTGAGGAATATTTGGTTCTGCTGTATCAGTTCCTTGTGTTTGATTCCAAGCACAGAATCTCTTCCATTTATCAGCATAAGATTTTCTAGTACTAGGCCTTCTGGCTTCCAAAATGACATCCATCACAGCTTTACTGAGAGGTGAGGTTTGTATGACTACATGATCAGCCATGCTGCCAGGTTCAGTGTCTGGAGTTGATTGTGCAGGATGTGATTGTTTTGCTGGGACAGTAGTTGAGGTCTTTGAGGTAAGGTCCAAGCTGGGTATTGAGACAAGTTCCTTAGGATTGGGTACCAGTATTGGCGGGGCCAGTCCGGGGCAATTAGTATCATCTTTGGTTTCTCTTGTCTGACTTTTAGGAGGACCTTGGGAAGAAGAGGCAGAGAAGGAAAGGCATAAACTAATAGGTTTTTCCAACTGAAGGATAGGGCATCCACTTTCCATGCTTGTCTGTGATAAGTCCTTATGCAGAATCTTT
The DNA here is from genome assembly GCF_019279795.1 of Protopterus annectens. Lineage (NCBI taxonomy): Eukaryota > Metazoa > Chordata > Ceratodontiformes > Protopteridae > Protopterus > Protopterus annectens. The sequence continues at coordinate 830,941,689 of NC_056727.1, read as the reverse complement.
TCAATTGATAATTTTGAGGAGAGGCAAATAGATCTATGTCTGGCCTCCCCCATTTCTTTGTTATCATACTGAAGACTTGTGGGTCTAGTTTCCACTCATGAGGACTCATAAGGTTTCTGCTTAAATCGTCTGCCAGAGTATTTTGTTTTTCTGGCAGAAATTGAGCTTGAAGATGTAATTGGCAAGTCAAAGCTGTGTCCCACAGTGCCATGGCTAATCTGCAAAGGGGGTATGAGTGCGTGCCCCCCTGCTTGTTTATATACCACATGGCCGTGGTGTTGTCCGTCTTTATCAGTAGTTGTCCTGGATGAGTAAGTCCTTGAAGGCTGTCAGGGCATTTTGAACAGCTAGCATCTCTTTCTGGTTGATATGTAGATGCATTTGTTTTGGGGTCCATATGCCCTGAATGCATCTTCCCACCATGTGGGCCCCCCAGGCATAATCTGATGCGTCTGTTGTTAAGGTTTGGCTGGCAGGGGGTAGAGTGAAGGCCCGTCCCATGTTTTGGTGACATGCCTTTGCCCACCATAGAAACTCCTGTTGTAGGCAGGGAATGAGAGGAATCATTGTTTCCAGACTGTGACAATGTTGACTCCATAAACTTTTTAGGTACCATTGAAGTTTCTCATATGCAGTCTTGCATATGGAATCAGTAGGATGCAGGATGCCATGAAGCCCAAAGCCTGCAGAATTTGTCTTGCAGATAACTGGGTTTTTGTTGCCATCAGTTTGAAGTAAGTAGTCAGTTGCCTTTGCTTGTCTGGCATGAGGTAAGCCATCTGGGCAGTTGTATTCAAGCTTGCACCCAGGAATGTTATCTTTTGAGAGGGTACCAAGTTGTGATTTATTTTCATTTACTGTGTACCCTAGGTATGCTAAAAACCTTTTCACAAACGCCAGGTGTTTAATTAGAATGTCCTTGTTCTCTGCTTGAATGAGACAGTTGTCCAAGTAAGGATATATTTGTATACTTCTTTGTCTGCAAAATGCAATTACTGGTGCCAGGCACTTTGTAAAGACCCTGGGCGCAGTAGATAAGCCAAAAGGCACTGAGAGAATTGGTAATGCATTAAGCAAGCCTTGAATTTGAGGTATCTTCTGCATGATTGCCTTATTGGGACATGCAGGTAAGCCTCTTTTAGGTCTAATGGCACCAGCCAAGCATTCTTGCCCAGCATGGGCAGAAGCTGCTGCAAAGTCAGCATTTTGAATTTTGGAATGTCCAGGTATGTGTTCAAAATCGATAAATCCAGAATTGGCCGCCAGGCCTTGTCCTTTCTGGGTACCAAGAACAGTCTTGAGTAAAAACCTTGTCCTTTTTCCTGGTCTTGTACTGGCTGAATGGCCCCCATATCCATCAGGGCCATAACCTGTTTCTGTGCCTCTGCCCATTGATTTTTTTGGCAGATCTGGCCAACCGTTTGCCATTGGCAGAGTATGGAAATGGAATCTGTATCCCTGTGATCCTATGTTTAGCACCCACTTGTCCTGGGTTATTAACTGCCAATTTTGAGCAAAAAGTGCTAATTTTCCCCCTAAGGGTGCTGCCAAAAGATAAGTGCTTGGTGAAGGCAGAGGGAAGTCATTGGGACTGTTTTCTGTAGGTTTGCACTTTATCTCCTCCAGATTTGGAGGTAGAAGTGCCCCATTGCTTTGACCTGTATGAATTTTGCACCTGGTATCTGGAACCCTTAGGGCATCTGGATTTGCCCCTTTGAGCTCTGTCTGACACTGGAAAGGACCAATTTTTTGTAGGCCAATGTCTACTGAATCTTGGTGGCTGCACTTGTAAGAAGGCTTTTACAGTTTGCATAGACTCAGCTTTGTCTTCCATTTTCTTTAAAACCTCTTCTGCCTTAATACCAAACAGTATCATGCTGTAAAGGTGCATCTAGTAATTTAGCTTTAACATGATCAGGCAAATTTTGTTCCTTTAGCCAGGCATGCCTCCTAATCACAGACCCAGTAGCTGAGGGCCTGCAGGAGGCCTCTAAGGAATCAAAACAACATTGCAAAGTATGCTTTCCAACCTGTTCAGCTGCATACAATAATTCCTGCAATTTTTTACTTTCTGCACATTCAGAAATCAACATTTTCTGTTTCAGCAATCCCATAACATGTTGTTGATACTTGAGCATATGAAACTGGCAGTTTAAGGCCCTAACTGTCAAGGTTGAAGACGTATAAACCTTTTCCCCCATCTATCCAGTGCCCTTGAATCTCTGCCAGAGGGGGTAGGATTTTTTGCTGTTGAGGCCTTAACTCCCTTTGGACCCTATGAAATAGTTTCAGGATCAGCAGCAGGGTTTCTAAATAAAAATTTTTGTGAGTCAGGGACCCTGTAATATCGGTCAGGCTTGCTGGGAGCTGGAGGTAAGGAGTCAGGGGTCAAGCTTGACTCTGAAAACACATCATCCATGATGTCTAAAACAGGGGGTATGGCTAAAGGCCTGTGCTGAGGGAGAAGAAGGGAATTCCTGAGCCTCTTTTTTGATTCTGAGAAATCTTGACTCTCCCAGTGAAAATGCTCCCTCAAAGTATGCAAAGTTTCTCCAAATGAATAATCCTCAGGAGGTGATTCAGATGGTATAGACTCCTATGCATCAGAATCCTCATAGGGAGATATAGATAATTCCTGATCAGAAGAGGAATCAGAAGAAATAGAAACCTGATCTGAAGAATAATAATCAGTGTCTTGCCTAGGCCTCTTATCTGGATGGGGATGGGAACCCCTGATCAAGGTAATAAGGTCTTCAGCCATTCTGATCATCTGTTTTTTAGGCATAGAGGCCTGTGCACGTGGCTCAAGTATCTTTTTTTTTTAGATTTAGAAGTTGTTTTTGTCTTTGGTTTTGCAGCTGTCGTCGGTTTGATATAAAAATGTTGAGGCCTGAATACACCCTCAGAGGCCAGTGCCTGCTCAGCGGCTCCAGACCCATCCGAGGGAGATACATCCGTGGGTCCAATACTTTGAGTATCTCGCGGCATGCCGGACTCCACATGGGTGTCGGTAGGGGCCTGAGACTCGAAAGCAGCGGGTATCAGGGGCTGCGAAAGCGCCTCACTGAGTACCGATGAACGGCTTAGGAGAAGCTTCGTCATCAGTTTTGGACTTCAGCTCTCTCTCTCTGTCCTTTTCTTTGCGTTTGTACTCCGGTAGTCAGATTACTATCCAACGACATTTCTGGGTAGTTAAATCTGTTTCCAAAATACTTTGAGGCAAAAACATACCGAAGCTTAATAGTGCGTTGGTTAAATCTAGCACAAAACCAACAGTCAGGCACGCTGTGATTAGGGCCTAGGCAAGGAATACAGTATAAATGTAAATCCTTATGAGGTATTTGCTTCCCACAAGTAATACAATTATTAACTTTTTCTGACATCGGTATGGAGCAAGAAAAAAAGTTTCCCCAGCGGGGTACTTAGCTTTAGTGAAGACTTCGGTTCTGAAACTGAAACTCGAATATTTCAGGTGTCGGCCGACCGACACTTGCGAAATGCTTCTGCTTCGGGCACCGCACGGCAAGAAAAAAAAAGAAAATGGCTTTAGCTGCTTGTTTTATACCCCTGACGACCTGACGTCATGGAATCGGAGACAGCAACTGACGCAGGACCCAAGACTTTGGAATTCAGGCCGACTGAGGGCAACCTGCCAGCAGATTACCCAAATGTAATGACTGCAACAGTGAAAAGTACAGTTTTGTACCTACCATAAATGTAGATGTTCGAGTGCTAATACAGCTGCAGTCATAACAGATGGGTTGTCCTGCCGTCAGGCGGGTCCTTGGTCGGCCGAATTCCAAAGTCTAGGTCCGGCGTCGGTTGTCGTCGCTTCTTCCCTGACGTCAGTGCGACAGGGGTATAAAGGAACCAGCCGACGCCATTTTCTTCAGTTCTTCTTGCCCCAGATGTCAGGTGCCCCCAGAAGGAAGGCAATACATAAATTTGTGTGATAATGCAGTGCAATATAATCAAAATACAGTAGTTGCAAGCAAATACATCATAAATGAAAACCCCAATCAGGTTGTATGAGGATGTGTTAGCCTATAGGCCTGTCCCAAGAGGGGAAGGAGGGAGGAAACCTGGACTGCAGCTGTATTAGCACTCGAACATCTACATTTATGGTAGGTACAAAACTGTACTATGTTCATCGTGCATACAGCTGCAGTCATAACAGATGGGTAGAATCCCAAAGCTAAGAAAGGGGTGGTAGGCACTAGGTGGAACTAGGAGGAGCCAAAATGCCCTGCAAGACTGCAGTGGCAAAGCCTGCTCTAGATTTGGAGTATAATGGTAGGTTGTAGTGCTTGGAGAAGGTATGTACAGAACTCCAAGTGGCTGCTTCCAAAATATCCTTGGTAGGAACTCCTCTGAGGAAGGCTGCAGAGGTGGCTGTGGCCCTGGTGGAATGAGTTCTAATGCCTGTAGGAACAGTTTTGCCATGAAAGGAATAGCAAAAGCGTATGCAGTGGGCTATCCATTTTGAGATTGTCTGTTTGGAAATTGGCTTCCTTGAGCTCCTACGCATAGGCCACAAAGAGCTGTTCTGATTTTCTGAAAGGCTTTGTTCTGTCCAAATAATAATGCAGTTGTCTGTGGATGTCCAAGGAATGTAGTAATCTCTCCCCTTTGTTTTGAGGATTAGGATAAAAAGTAGGTAAATGTATGGCCTGATTTAAAGCTACCCTGGATACCACTTTAGGCATAAAGGATGGGTTGGTTCGTAAGGAAACTCTGTCCTGATGGAAGATGATAAAAGGCTGGACAGCCATGAGAGCCTGTAGTTCTGAAACTCTACGAGCTGTGGTGATAGCCAGAAGGAAAGCTGTTTTCCAGGAGAAATATGGCAAATCCGATGAGGCAGATGGCTCAAAGGGAGGCAAGGTCAGTTTTTCCAGAATGAAATTAAGATCCCAAGCAGGTATTGGTTGTTTCCTTGGAGACCTTAAATTCTTAGCCCCTCTGAGGAACTGTCTTAAGAGAGGGTGAGAGAATAAAGGTGGATCAGTGTTGCATTCTGCAGAAATGGCTGAGGCATGTATTTTGATGGAGGAGAAAGAAAGTCCACTGCTTAGCAGTTCAGCCAAATATTGTAGTATTTGAGGTAAATTCAGTTTTCCAGGATCCTGGCCCTTTTTCTCATTCCAGACACAAAAACGTTTCCATTTTGCGGAGTAAGCTTTTCTAGTTGATGGCCTTCTGGCCTCCAAAATGACATCCTGTACCTCCTTGGAGAATAAGGCCTGTTGTGATGCTAAGGAATCTTCCATGCGGCTAGATTGAGTGTTTTTAGCTGGCTGTGAAGAGTTTTGAAACTGTGCTGAGTCAGAAGAAGAGGCATTAGAAGCAGGGTCCATGGTGGGGAATGCGTCAGGCTCCTCAGGAGTGGGTACACCAGTGTTGCCTTGGCCAGTCCGGAGCAATGAGAATCATCTTTGGTCTGTCTGCTTTGGTCTTTAATAGAACTTTGGGTAGCAGAGGAAGAGGAGGGAAGGCATAAACTTTTCATTGATGTCCAACTGAAAGAAAGAGAGCCCACTCTCCAGGCCTTTGGATGGAAGATCCTTGAGCAGAATTTTGTCAATTGATGATTCTTGTGGGAGGCAAAGAGATCCATGTCTGGCCTTCCCCATTCTTGGATTATTTCTGTAAAAACTTTTGGATGCAATTTCCATTCGTGTGGATCTGTCATATTCCTGCTTAGGTTGTCTGCCAGCGTGTTTTCCTTGCCTGGCAAGTACTGTGCTTGTAGTTCCATTTGTAAGTCCATGGCCATGTTCCAAAGTGACATGGCCAGTCTGCATAGGGGGTAAGAATGTGTTCCTCCCTGTTTATGTACCACATAACTGTGGTGTTGTCCGTTCTTATCAATAGTTGACCTGGTTGTAGAAGGTCCTTGAAAGCTATAATAGCATTTATTACTGCTAGCATTTCTTTTTTGATTGATGTGAAGGTGTTTTTCTTTTTGGGACCATTTGCCCTGAATGCACCGGTCTGTCATGTGCGCCCAGGCGTAGTCGGCGTCTGTTGTGATGACTTTATTTGCTTGAGGCTTGCTGAATGGAAGACCTGTGTTTGTTTGACATGCTTGAGCCCACCACAGAAATTCCTTTTGCAGACATGGAATTAGTGGTATTATTGTTTCCAAACTGTGGCTGTGTTGAGACCATGTTTTCAGGTACCATTGTAGTTTCCTCATATGCAGCTTTGCACATGGGATTAGTAAGATGCAAGATGCCATGAATCCCAGAGCCTGCAGGATTTTCCTTGCAGTCAGCCTGGTGCAATTTGCTAGTGTTCTGAAGTATTGAATTAGTTGCCCTGCTTCTCTGGCGTGAGGTAGGCCATCTGGGTGTTTGTGTCCAAATTGGCACCCAGGAAAATTATCTTCGAGAGGGTATTAGCCTTGATTTCTTTTTGTTGACTGTGTATCCCAGAGAGTTCAATAACATTATTACATAAGCCAGATGTTTCAGAAGAATGTGCTTGCTGTCCGCTTGGATCAGGCAGTCGTCCAAATAGGGGTATATTTGTATCCCTTGAAGTCTGCAGTAGGCAATTACTGATGCCAGGCATTTCGTGAATACTCTGGGCAGTAGATAAGCCAAAGGGCAATGCAGAGAATTGATAATGGGTTGAACCTGCAAGAAATCTGAGGTACCTTCTGCAATTTTGTCTGATTGGGACATGCAGGTATGCCTCCTTGAGGTCCAATGTTACCAGCCAAGACTCCTTGCCCAGCATGGGAAGAAGTTGCTGTAGAGTGAGCATCTTGAATTTTGGTGCAGTAGAAATGTGTTTAGGATGGATAGATCCAAAATAGGTCTCCAATCTTTTCCCTTCCTTGGTACCAGAAATAGCCTGGAATAAAAACCTTGACCTTGTTCATGCGTAGGTACCTCTTGAATAGCTTTCATGTTTATGAGATCTGTAATTTGCCTTTGTGCCTCTGCCCTTTGATTGTGTGGCAGGTTTGGCATGCCTCATTTTTGGAAGGGTGTGAAAATGGAATTTGTAGCCTCTGTTTATAATGACCAGGATCCATTTGTCCTTTGTGACAACATGCCAATTTTTTAAAAATAATGCCAGTTTTCCTCCTAAGGGGGCTGCCATTTGAGACCTGGTTGGCATGCAAAGGGGAAAGTCATTGGGTTTGCTTTCTGAAAGAGTGTGAGTTGTCCTCACCACCTCTTTGTGTAGGAGCTTGCCATTGTCTGCCTCTATACGATCCTTGGGATTGTCCTCTGCCCCTCGGGCGCCTGTATCTGCCTCTTTGGGGTCTGTCTGTGGCAGGAAAGGACCAGTTTTTGGAAGGCCAATTTCTACTAAAACGTGGTGGTTGAACCTGTAGAAATTCTTTCACAGTTTGCATTGATTTAGCCTTTTCCTCCATTTTCCTTAATACCTCCTCAGCATTAGCACCAAATAGTACATCCTTTTGAAGAGGGGCGTCTAGTAATTTAGCTTTGACATGATCAGGCAAGGCTTGTTCCTTGGGCCAGGCATGCCTACTTATGACTGATCCTGTAACAGCAGCTCTACATGAGGCCTCTAGAGCATCCAAACCACATTGTAAGGTATGCTTACCCACTTGTTCTGCACTATGCATCAAATCCTGCAACTCCTTCAAGTCTGGTTGTTCAGGTTGTGACATTTTACTTTTCAATTGTGATAACAAAAACTGTTGGTATTTTAGCATATGAAACTGACAGAAGGCCCTCATGGATAAGGTAGCCGAGGTATATACCTTTTTTCCCTACCTTTCTAAGGATCTGAATCTCTCGGAAGGCAATGGATTTTTGGCAATGGAGGCCTTAACTCCCTTGGGGCCCTGTGAGATGGTTTCTGGGTCAGCAGCATGGCTTTTGTATAGAAATTGGTGTGAGTCAGGAACCCTGTAGTACCTGTCAGGCTTAACTGGAGCTGGAGGCAGAGAGTCTGGGTTAAGGCAGGCCTCGAGTAAACATCATCTAGGATGTCCAAGACAGGAGGTATAGCCAGAGGCCTGTGCTGAGGTAACAAGAGAAATTCCCTGAGCCTTTTCTTGGAATCTGAATAATCCTGGCCTTCCCAGTGGAAGTGTTCCCTTAAGGTATGCAAAGTTTCCCCAAATGAGTAATCCTCAGGGGGGGATACAGAAGGGATGGACTCCTCCATCAGAGTCTTCAAAGGGGAGTAAGAATGTTCCTGATCATCAGAGTGCTCTGAAATAATGGAGCCCTGATCAGAGGAGGGGAATCTTCCTCCACTCTGGGCCTTTGTCTGGTGGGGGCTGAGAACCTCTGATTAGAGTAATTAAATCCTCAGCCATTTTAAGCATCTGTTTCTTAGGCATGGGGCCTGGAGATGGGCCCTGTGTAGCTGGTCTCTTAGAGTGCATGGTTGCTTTAGACTTTGTGAAAGCCTTGATGGAGAAAGAAGAGGAAGGTCTGAAGACACCTTGAGTGGAGGTGGACCTGTCCACATTCTGAGTTTCAACGCCAAGAGTGGCTTCGGTATCTGTAGTCGGGGTGTGGGCCGAGGAGCCTGCGACCTCGGGCACAGGAGACACCGTCAAAGAAGTGTCATCGGTAATCAGGGGCTGCGTAGGCGCCTTGCTGAGACCACGTGTAGTCGGCTTTGGCGTGGTGTCGGTAGAGGCCGCGGACCTCGTGTGTCGGTCCTTGTCTTTGCGGTTTTTAGACAAAACCGGAGTCGGAGTATCCGACGACATAGTATAGTTAAATGCTTTCCCAAAATAATGCTGGGCGAACTCCGCCCGATGCTTAATAGTGCGTTTCTTGAATGTAGCACAAAAGCGACAGACCAAGACGTCGTGGTCTGGGCCTAAACAAGGTATACAGAGGGAATGGAAATCCTTATGCGGTATTTGTTTCCCACAAAAAATACAATTATTAACTTTGTCTGACATCGGTCTGAGGCAAGAAAAGTTTCCCCAACGGGGTACTTAGCTTTTAAGAAGACTTCGGTTTCCAAATTTTCGTAATCTCAGGAGCTGGCCGACCGGCACTTGCGAACTGCTTCTGCTTCGGGCATCGCGCGGCAAGAAAGACTGAAGAAAATGGCGTCGGCTGGTTCCTTTATACCCCTGTCGCACTGACGTCAGGGAAGAAGTGACTACAACCGACGCCGGACCTAGACTTTGGAATTCGGCCGACCGAGGACCCGCCTGATGGCAGGACAACCCATCTGTTATGACTGCAGCTGTATGCACGATGAACATCATGAAGAACATCTCAAAAATGAAAATTTCAGGTAGTGGCTGACGGGCACTTGCGAACTGCTTCTGCTTTGGGCTCCTCCTCAGCAAGGAAGATTGATGTAATGGCTTCGGCTGCCTGTTTTATAACACTGACGACCTGACATCATGGAAGAAGCGACAGCATCCGACGCAGAAATCCTAAGACTCTGGTATTCGAGCCGACTGAGGGCTACTTGCAGGCAGAGAACCCAAGTGTGATGATTGCAACAGTGAAACACGAAGAACATCAGATAGTTATGCTATAAGAGACTCGTTTAAGGAAAATTGAGTAAGCGGACCTATTATGGGTTTTAAAGGAGGATGGTACTCGAGCTGTGAATGGAAAAGTAGAGATACACTACTGCTGTTTAAGAAAGGGGCCCCAGAAGATCAGATACACAATGATCGAGGGAGGTATTTAATGGTTAGAGGGACACAGAATTACAACGGCAAACATATACTTACTTCCCAAGTCTAAAAAAAAAAGAGATGAATAATTAACAGGCTTTCATCAAGGAATATCAATACTAGGTAGAGATTGGGAATTTTGTAACTAGGGAAAACACGGTATCATGGGGACCAAGGGTTAATATGATTTCCCCAGAGGGTAAGCTCCTGAACAACTGCACAATAGTATATAGCTTTTCAAACATATTAAAATGAAAAGGGTGTCACAATGAGCTTCCCTGTACCTGACTTGGACTCATGTGACTACAATACCCATGGATTAATTCTAAGTCATCACTGGACCTAGAAAGCTGATAAAACTTTTTGCACTTTATCTCAGTGCTATTTAACAGATCTGGTACTGCACTTATTGATTTGTTTGAATTTATCACTGTTTTTCCATCCTGCGCTTGCTAAAGAAATGCTATCCGTTTGTTACTGTACAGATGTCGAGTTATTTTAACAGTATCCTGATATTTCCTAACCTCCTCTGATACTGTAAATGCTGTTCTGAGCTTACAAAAACTTTTCTTGAATTTGCCAAAATATTTCCAAGTTTTGCGAAGTTTTTCTGTGTTTCGGGAAATTTTCCGACATGACTGATAAACCACGATGCTTTGCCAGAGATGGTTTGCACTTGTCACCACTTGGCTTCCAGATACTGGCAAAAATTTTATCTATACCCATAGTGCCTTTTTATGGACGTGCCAAGTTGTTAAACCCTCCAACATTAAAAAAATCACTCACAAACACTTAAAGGTACTGCTGCTCAATGGTGGGAGTTAAAAAAAAAAATGCATTCCCTGTAAGCATTCCTCACCCAGGTGAAAAAATAGTTGTGTAAAATCTTACCATAACCATAGATGTCCTTCTCTTCCATGTTGCAGTATTCATACTGTGTGATTTTCCGCCTCAGGTGACCCGATGTCGGCTCCTATACAAAAGCTTAAGCCTGGCTGCTGTAGGTGCCTGGGATGTCACACTCAGGGCCATAAACCAGGGACCATAAATGTGATGTCTGCACATACAGACCTCAGAACTTGAATCCCAGGATGTTGCTTTTTGTCTTTCGGCTGTTCCCGGTTAGGGGTCGCCACAGCGGAACTCCAGTCCGCTAATGATTGGCAGTAGATTTTGACGAACGCCAAGGTGTCAGCTTGACGTTCAACCTTCAACAAAGGCACGCCCATTTACGCATGTCTTTTGAACGCCCACCAAACCGCGGGGAGGACATGCAGACTCCACACAGAAGGCACTCCCCGCACTCCAGCCAGGTATCGAATGGGAGAACCTCTTGCTGTGAGGCAACAATGCTACCGCTGCACCACCGCAGATGTACTCAAAACTTGAATCCCAGGATAAGGCACAGAAAAGAACAAGTTGAGGCTAAGGAGCAAATGCCGCTGAAGGGTTGTACAGATTAGCCGGTAGGGAGTGGATAAAGAGGTCAGAGACCCACCACCCAAAGGAGACAGAAAAAAGGGGGTATGGGAAGAAATACTGCAAAATGGAAGAGAAGGACATCTATGGTTATGGTAAGATTTTACACAACTATTCTATGTCCTTCTATTCCTATGTTGCAGTATTCATTCTGTGGGAGAGTACCACAGCTAGAAGGGGTGAAGGGAGGGGGCAGAGGTAGATGACTCCAAGATTCCCTGTTGGACTGCCCTGGTAAATCTTGCTCTGGCCCTGGAGACCTGGTCTAACTTGTAGTGTTTTATGAAAGTGTGAACTGTAGACCATGTAGCTACTTCCATAATGGAGGCTGTGTCCAGCCCTCTAAGAAACATCTTGGAGGTAGCCATGCCTCTAGTGGAATGAGGCTTAAACTCCTTGAGGCAATTGTTTGCTATGAAGCAAGTAGCAGAAGAGAATGGATTTCTTGATCCAAGAGGAAATGGTTTGTTTGGAGACTGTCTTACCCACAGCCCTGGGGTGAAAGGAGATGAAGACTTGGTCAGATTTTCTGATGGACATAGTTTTGTCTAAGCAGAATCTCAGTTGTCTGTGTACATCTAGGGAATGAAGGATCCTCTCTTGTGGTATTAGTTGGAGAGGGGAAGAAGGCAGGTAAGTGAGTGGACTAGTTTAAGAATAGTTTGTTCACCAGTTTGGGTATGAAGGAGGGGTTTTGTGTGCAAGGTCACCCTGTCATTGTGGAAAGTGGTGTAAGGAGGACAGGCCATGAGGGCCTGTAGTTCAGACATTCTTCCAGTGGAGGCAATGGCCACTAAAAGAATGGTTTTCTATGTGCACACCTGTAGAGACGCTGTGTTGGCTGGCTCAAAGTGAGGTAAGGTGAGTTTTTCCAGCATGGAATTGAGGTCCCAGGGAGGAGGGATGGGTTTTCCTGGAGGTCTGATATGCAAGACCCCTCTCAGGAAAAGTTTAATGTCCAGTCTGGAAAGCGGAGGTGACTGTAAAGACAAGCAGGCTGAAATGGACGAAAGGTGGACTTTCAGTGAAGAATATGCTAGTACTTCCTTAATGAACTCACATATATAGCTAAGGACAAGTGAGGGATCCACCTGAAAAGGATCCTTGCCCTTAAGGAACACCATTTTGAGAATCTGTGCCATTTAGACAAATAGTTTTCCTAGTATTTGGTTTCGTGGCCTCCCTCAGGACTGAGAGCACGTCCTCTGAGTACTGCTGTCTGAAAAGGATCAGAAGTTGATCACCCATAGAGTTAAGTGCAGCAGAGACAGCCGAGGGTGAATGAGAGTTCCTTTCTGTTGCGTTAATAGGTCCACCTTGTGGGGTAACTTGTGGTGATTGCCCTTGGCTAGGGAGTGAAGAAAGTGGAACCAATGGTGCCTTGGCCAACAGGAGGTCACCAGCAAGATTTTTGGTTGTTCCTTCTTGATTTTTAGGAGGACCTTTTGTATTAGAGGGAAGGGAGGGAAAGCGTACAGGAACATTCCCTTCTAAGGAAAACTGAAGGCATTCACTCTGCAGGCTACAAGAGTGTAATCCCTGGTGCAGAATGTGTGTAGTTGTCTGTTCTGGGGGGAGGCAAACAGATCTGCTTGAGGTGTGCCCCACTGGTGGATAATGTCTAGGAAGGTATCCCTGTACAACATCCATTCATGTTGTAGAGATGATGTTCTGCTGAGCAAGTCCACTTGTTTGTTTTCCTGAGAGGGGATGTAAGAGGCCTTCAGGAAAAGGTTGTGGTGAACTGCCAGATCCCAGATTTGTAGGGTTATCTGGTATAACTGGTAAGCCTTTGTCCCTCCTTTTTTGTTTAGGTGCCACATGACAGTTGTGTTGTCTGTCACAATGTGGAGCAGCCCTGGTTGCAAGATGGGATGGAAAGCTTTTAGAGCCAGCAAGACAGCAGTCATTTCTCTAACACTGATGTGTTGCTTTTGTTGGGCAGGGGGTCCAACTGTTGTACCCCGAAATCCTGTAACACTGGCCCCCATCCTAGGTCTGATGCATATGTTTGCATTGATTGGGTGGGAGTTGTAGAGGAATGCCTTGGTTTTGTAAAATTTGCTGAATCCACCAATGTAGTTCTCTTTTTAGGCAGGGCAGAAGTTTGTCTAGAGGATGTTGGCTCAGACCACACATTATATAGGTACCATTGGAATTAGGTACCATTGGAATTTTCCCATGTGCATCCTTGCAAATGGGAGCATGGGATTAGTGGCTGCTATGACACTTAGAACTTGCAGAAATTGTCCAGCAGATAGGTGAGATACTGAAAGTAGGTTTTGAAAATGGGAGTTGAGAGACTGCACTTTGTCTGACGGGAGAAAGGATCTCATCAGATCTGTCCTGATCCTGCAGCCTAGGAATACTTTGTCCTGCTGAGGAAGCAGAGAGGATTTTTGAAGGATCAGGGTGAATCCCAAGCTGTATAGGAGTGACATAGTGAACTTGAGATGGGTCTGTAGGGTGGACTACGATTCTGCAAGAATGGGAATGTCATCCAGGTTAGGGCAGATTTGGATTCCCTTGGTTCTGTAACAGGCAATGGCTGGGGCCAAGCACTCTGTAAAAACTCTGGGAGCTGTAGACAAGCCAAAGGGCAAGGCTGTAAACTGAAAGTGTGATGAGTGGCCAGTAAAGCGCAGAAATGTCCTGTGGGATGGCCTGATAGGAATATGTAGGTAAGCATCCTTTAGGTCCAGAGTGACCATGAGGGTTTGGAAGGGGGTGGGGGTTGGAGAATTTGAAGGGAAAGCATCTTGAAGGAAGGAACCTTCAGGAACAGGTTCAGATATGACAAGTCTTGGACTGGTCTCCAAGGGCAATCTTTTTTGGAACCAAGAAAAGATGGGAATAGAAGCCTTGTCCTTCCTGTCCTTAGGGAACTGGTTCTATAGTTCCTTGAGTCAGGAGTTCTTTCAGAATGAGAGGGAATACATGAAGCTGATTATTTGGAAGGAAAAGGATTCTTTTTCGTTTTGGTCTTTCCTTCCAGGATAGGAAATATCCTTTTTGGATGATGGAAAGAACCCAAAGATCTGCTGTGATGGATTTCTAGAAGGGAAGGCAGTGGGGGTAAGGCGGGCGGACAGAGGCAGTAGAGCAGGACAGTCATGCTGAAGAGGGGCCCCCTCTGTCAGGAAACGGCTGTTTGGCTGGTGGCTGAGAGTTGGGGGATCTGGAGTAAGGATGTCTCCTGGATGCCCTACGGGGCCTTGAGGAGGAAGGGCGTGATGCTAAAGGAGTCCTTCAGACAAAGGATGTTTTTGCTGGGTAGTTCCTATAATATCTAGAGAAGGGGGACAACAGCAGATGCTTAATGTCCTGTAGTTCTTTGCTTTTCTCTTGTATGTTTCTGAAAAGTTCTGCTGAGTTTTTCCCAAATAAAAGGTTGTGGTCCAGAGGAGCATCCATGACTTTGGATTTAAAATCCTCTGGTAGAGGTTGTAGGCGAAGCCAGGAGTATCTGTGCAAGGCCAATGCAGAGGCAGCTGATCTGACTGAAGCCTCTGCTACATCGTAACTGCACCTGATAGTGTGTCTGGCTACTTGTGTAGCTAGAGACAGTTTTGATGAAATGTCAGCTTTGGTTGGACAGTGAGGGGTAGAAGCCAGCAAGGTGGAAACCTGGGAGACTAGGTGCAGGGCGCATTTAACCATGTGGGTTTGGTAATTGATAGCCCTGAAGGCCGGGGTAGAGGAGGTGTACACCTTTTTACCCATTCTGTCCATGGTTTTGCTGTCTTTATCTGTTGGCAAAAGTGAAGCAGAGGGTAACTGCCTAGACTGTTTGTCTGGAGACACAGAAATTACTGCTGGGTCAGCCAGGGGAGGTTTCAACAGACATTTCTGGTTATCAGGCACTTTGTAAAATCTATCCGGCCTTTTAGGGGCAGGAGGTTGTGAATTTGGGTTCTTGAAGACAGAATTAAAGGCATCCAGGAAAGCTGGAAGCACAGGAGGAATAGCTGAAGGGGATGGTGACTCAAGTTGCAGAAGTTCAAAACGTCTTTTTTGGGTATCTGACATTAAGGCAGTATCCCACTTGAAGTACATCATTTTTGTAATATAAATATATAAAAATATTTTGCAGAATTGTTTTTTGCCACATTTTAACAGTTTTATTTGATTTTATGTTTAATATGGTATCTAGTTGCCAAGATTTTTAGAAAATGAATTATTTTTAATGATAATAAGAATGCATTTTAGAATTTCCTTATATGGTGATTTTCCTGTTGGGAAAGGTTCACAGGAAGTCATGTGATGATTCTGGAAGTATTTAATGTGAATGAACTTCCAGCAATGTTTTTTGCCTTGAAAAAGCTAAAGCGCTTGGAAGAAATTGTGGATTTTACTTTGCCTTGTTATATTAAAGGATCTTTTTGGAGATCTAGCAGCTGTTTGATTTCTTCATCTGCTTATTTTGAAAGCCTTTGTTTACGTGCTTCCGGGTCCCAAGTGGTTTTTATTCTTGGTTGGATTTTGCTCTTAGTTCTGGTGTTTTTTGGTCGATTTTTACACATGGCAGAAGGAACGGAAGCCAGCGGCTTCACCCACACTCCGGCAGTACTGAGAGCCAATTGTGAAGATGCTGACACAGCCCCAGTTTACTAGGGCTGAGTTTAAACAGGTTTTAACACTACTGACACAATTGACTTCAATGGTTGAACAGCGGACACAACTAACAGCTTCCCAGATACCGGGGAATCAACAACAATTTAACCATTCCCCCAGAACACTTGCTGAAGTGGTTGGGGTTGGAAATGCTACAAGGAACGCTGAGAGAGGGTGTAACCACAGTAACTTGAATTCGAACTGTTTTGACCAAGTTAAAACAAACAACCAGGCTGCTTCTGGATCAAATGAGCAGACGAAGTCCTTTGATTTTAAATCTTGGACAAAACAACAGTTTAATTTCAGAAAAGGTACTGTCCTTCATGATAATTACAAAAATCTTGAAAATGTGTTTTTTGACTTTAAAGAAACTGTATTCTTTTAAGAACAAACAGATGGAAGTTGATTATCTAAACGAATGTATTAATGTACAGAGAATTCCTAAGGGCTTGAGGTTTTTTAAGTTCCCTAACAACGTACAACATGGTTCTGTCTTATATGACCAGCTTTGTGAAATTTTCAACAAAGCAGATTTGGACATGTTAAAATGTATGGTGATGGACTATGAGAAAAAAATGACTGTTTTGTTAAAAGATTTAGATGAGCTTAACATAAATATGTTAAAAGATGAAACTTTTAGCTCAGTTAAGAGGGACTATGACAAGTTGTTTAGTGATGTAGACCAGCATTGTTCTAGGGTACTTAATCGAAAAATTAGGAAATTAGAGAGACTTAACTGAATACAAGGAAGGTAGAGCCTATCCCCTCCCAATTATAAAAGGAAGAAGTAACAACAACACTACTGAAAATGTCTTTCATGAAAGGGGTGAAAGTAATAGGCAAGGGAACCTATAAGGGGAGGAAACGAGAATCTCAGAAGAAGTGAGAGAATAGCACAGAAGAACAGGAATCCGTCTACTCAGGATTTTTATTATCCCCAGAGGAGAGGGAGGCGAGGAACAATACAACAGTTGGAACCATCCAACAAACTAGTTTTAGGATCTATAGTTGATGAGGGCAGTAGTACCATATTATTTCAAGGTAAACAAATTAAATATAGGAAAGGCAATTTTACTATTTTTAATTACACTGACCTATCAATAACGGACAATTTTTTTAGTTTACTTTCCAAGGGTTTTCATTATGTTCCCCTTAGGCCTTCCCCCATAGTTACAACCTTGATTGATTTAAAGCTTTTCATGAGGCAGCTTAATTTTAATTTATTGTTCAAAGATGAACGAAACTTAGAAAGGACCCTCACAAGAAAAAGCACCTTTAACCCCCCGGTTCACCCCACCATCAACATTTTTGAGGAGTTCGTTGAGACTGACATTAGGAAACTTAAAGAGAAAGATCATTGTGAAACATCTGACAACATTACTGAGGATGAGTTGACTCTAATTAAAAATCTTAAAATGGAGGGGTGTAGGGTTATGAAACCAGACAAGGGGGGAGGGGCTGTCTTGATGTACAACTGGGATTATGAGGTTGCCTTGCACACGGTGTTACAGGATACCGATCAATATGAACTTGTCTCAAAAAATGAGATTAATATAGCTCAAGCTAAAATAAATTATTCATTATATGACTATTTAATGCAGAATGCTATTAATGAGAAGTTATAGAACTACTTAGTAAAAAAACCCAAGGTTGCCCAGATTTTTGGAATTCCAATGACACATAAGAATTTGAACTCCCTTAAATTTAGACCTATAGTTTCAGGAGGTGGAAGCGTCACAGAACCCTTAGCTAAACTTATCGACTTCTCCTTAAAACAACATGTAAAGAAAATTAAACACATATGTAAGGATTCATGGGACTACCTAAAAGGAGTGGATCAGAGTTTATTTTTATCTGAGATGTTTATGGTCACTGTTGATGTAGCCGATTTATTCCCTAGTATTCCACACAACACGGGCCTGGAGTGATTAGGTACTTATTTATCTAATGAAGTCCAACTGGGGGCCAAGTTCACTAACTTAATTTTGGAATTTATGGATTTAGTTTTAGAAAATAACTTCATTCATTTTAAGGGGGAATTTTATCGTCAGAAAAAAGGTGTAGCAATGGGTGCCTCTTGTGCTTCCATGTATAATCTGGTATTATACCAATGGGAAAAGAAATACATTTTTACTAGTACATGGTATCAGGACATCTTGTACTATAGGAGATTTCTGGACGACATCTCCTTTATGTGGATGGGAGACTAAGGAAGTTTAATGGAATTTATGGATTACATCAACATGACCACCACATGTTTTAGGTTCACCTATAAGATCAGTAAACATCAACTTGATTATTTAGACATTTCATTGGTTAAGGACTATTCAAATATGTGTTTCCAGTCTAAGATTTACAGGAAAAGCACTTTTTCAAATGCATTCCTAAATTATCACAGTGGACATCCCTTCTATCAAAAGAAGGCGATAGTGAAGGGTCAACTAATTAGGGCTTCACGAATGTCCAGCACGGACAAACTTTTCAATGAGGAAGTTTCCATTTTAAAGAGATTCTTTAATGAAAAACAATATCCGGAAGCCCTGGTAGAAGCACTAGTTACAGAAATTTCCGAGAAGAGGGCTAATAAATATCCCCTTTTATTGGGGGTGGGTGTTAATGAGAGGTTACCAAACCCTTCAAAGACATTTCACAGTCAAAAATAGTTTTATACATACTTTCTCTAACAACTCAGATCAGATCGAGAAGATTATTAAAAAATATTGGCCCATTCTCAGACTTCAGGAAGATCTCAAGGATTCTATGCCCAGTTTCCCTTCTTTTGTTAGGAAAAGGGGCAAGAATTTGAAAGAACTTTTAGAAATTAGGTTAGAGGATCCACAGAATCAGAATAGAAAGAAATTAGGCACTTATCCATGTGGGATGTGCAAGCAATGCCACGCTATGCTGAATTCGGGGTCCTTCTACCTTCCCTCTAGAAGATTCAAGTTCCACGCTAACAAACATTTTAATTGTGGATCTAAGGGGGTAGTCTATCTTGGATGCTGTGGCACGTGCCATAGTTTTTACAATGGGAAAACTGAAAGGGTGTTTAGGAGAAGGGTTTATGAACACTTCAATGACATTAATGTAAGGAAGGAAAGTAATGCCTTTTATAAACACTCTTTGACATGTAAGGACATGAACATAAAGTTTATGGTTTTGGAACAGGTACAACCGGATATAAGAGGGGGCAGTTGGGAGTCAAAATTAGAATACCGTGAGCTATTTTGGCAGCTCCGTTTAGACGCTACTAGATACCCAGGTCTGAATGACACCCTTAACATTAGTAGTGTTCTGAAATTGAGGCAAGCCCGTTTATAACACAGTTTGGTACAACATGACATTTATTGTTTTACTCATTTTTGAATTTACAAAATCTTATAATAAGATATATGGAATGTCATGTTATATATTTGAAACTTAGGAAAGAAATGTTTTACAATGCTATTCAGTAACTCTAGGTTTCAATTTGGAGTTTTGATTTTACCCCCGAGGGTAAAGGGGTCACTGCTTTTATTTGTGATTATAAAAATATTTTGCAGAATTGTTTTTTGCCACATTTTAACAGTTTGATTTGATTTTATGTTTAATATAGTATCTAGTTGCCAAGATTTTTAGAAAATGAATTATTTTTAATGATAATAAGAATGCATTTTAGAATTTCCTTATATGGTGATTTTCCTGTTGGGAAAGGTTCACAGGAAGTCATGTGATGATTCTGGAAGTATTTAATGTGAATGAACTTCCAGCAATGTTTTTTGCCTTGAAAAAGCTCGCAAGTGGTCGAGTGAAAGCGCTTGGAAGATATTGTGGATTTTTACTTTGCCTTGTTATATTAAAGGATCTTTTTGGAGACCTAGCAGCTGTTTGATTTCTTCATCTGCTTATTTTGAAAGCCTTTGTTTACGTGCCAAGTGGTTTTTATTCTTGGTTGGATTTTGCTCTTAGTTCTGGTGTTTTTTGGTCATTTTTGTAATAGTTTTCCCAAAGGTAATGTCCTCTGGTGGGAATCTTCAACAGAGTCTTCATCTGGGGAGTAATAATCCACAGGGGATGCAATTTGTGAGACATAGAAAATCCTTAAAAGAGGAGTAGGACTGCTCTGGTTCTTCACCTCCCTGATGAGTAGTGGTTAAAGGAAGGGAGGAAACAGAGGCTGGCCTGGGGCTCAGCACAGGAATGTTGGTAAGTGCAGGGCCTAAGAGCCATAAAGGCCTGCATTAGTGAGTTGGTAAATGGCTGCCAATCTCGAGTTCCTTGAGGCGTGGGGCTCAAGTGTTTAGTCTTTTGTTTTTTCTTTGTTGGCGTGGGCTTAGAGACTGAGGCCTGGGCTGGAGCAGGAGAAGTCTTGGTTGGCTGACAAGTATTGGTTCCCCCTCGACGTCGGTTATGGCCGGTGTCTGGCTTAACTCTGCAGACATGCTTTCTGTGGCTGCAGAAATGGCCTCTTTCTGGGGAACCATCGAAGCTGACAGACTAATCGGGTGTCCCTCTGCCCCTATATCGGTAGATGGCAGGACATCCGATGGTGGAGCGGCATCGGGAGCAGGCCTGGAAACCTTGGCCTTTTTCCTCATTTGTTCTGCTTGGGCGGTCAACTTGGGTTCCATCCTGAGAGTGAGGTGTTTTAGTCTCTGACTTTCCAAATACAAGTTAAGTGCAGCCAGTCGGCTGCGTAGTGTCTCTGGCATGAAAGACTGACAAACGGGAGGCAGGCCTTATGGTCGTGCTCCTTTCCTAAGCAAAACACACACCGGTCGTGAGAGTCTTTGTGTGGTATTTGACACCCACAGTTACATTTGCTCTTTTTCTCACACATTGGCTAAAGGGGAATCTACAGCAACCAAACTCAAGCGTAAGCAAGAGAAAAAATCCCCAATGGGGTACTTATCTTTAGAAGTCTTCGGTCGTAGCAGCGAAGTGGTTGAAGTAACGTTGTCTGTGGCTAAAAAGTTCTGGGATCTGTGCGTGCAGACATCACATTTATGGCCCTACGTGTGACGTCCCACGCACCTACAGCAGCCAGGCTTAAGCTTTTGTATAGGAGCCAAAGTCGGGTCGCCTGAGGTGGAAAATCCCACAGTATGAATACTGCAACATAGGAATAGAAGGACATCACAGACATACATGTGTGTAATCACAGAAACATGGTTCAGAACTATGGAGAGAACCCCAGTTATCAAAGGCTACAATCTCTTTCATACGTTTTGACTCCCCTAAGCTCAGGATGAAACAAAGGGAAGAGGTGAATCAGTGTTCATAAAGGACAAGTACATTGCTAGACTGGTCCAACAATATGACTTACTTGAGCTGCTCCATGGCCAACTAACCATACTTGCAACCCCCTATCATATCCTTGCTAGCTACAGATCCCCCAACATTAGTCTGGAAAACCACACCTCCTACCTAACCTACTGGAATCTCTTAACATTCAGCCTAACACCGTACTTATGGCAGACTTCAACTACCCCTCTGTAAACTGGGAAACTTGTATGACCCATAATTCAGTTGCTTGGAGGTTGTTGGACTTCATAAACACCCTGGAGCAACTAGTTAGCTCCCCAACTAGAGGTACAAATATCCTAGACCTGGTACTCACAACCATGGGGGGGATGCTGCTTCCTCCCATACATTAAATCCTCCCTAATAAAATCTGACCAAAAAATTATCTCCTTTAGTATTAAAACTAACCTAGAATATCCATCAAACTCCAAACCTGTTAAGAACTTTGCTAAGGACAATTACCTCAAACTAAGTGACAGCTTATTAAACTTCCAAGCCCCTCCGAACCCTGATGACACTTAGGCCTACTCTGTGCTGTACACAAAAGCACTGAACAACCACATTCATAATTGCACAGAGGAGGTAGTACCTGTCAGAGTCTAACCTACGATTATTGGCAAAAATAAGCCACCCTGCTCATATACACTATTCAACAAAAGGAAAAAAATCCTCTCCAAAACCAAGAAGGAACAGACAAAAAAAACAAATTAGAGAGCTAGCCCAATCTGCCAAAGCACTCACACCAATTGAAGCGGCCACAGAAGCTTTTCACTAAAATACTACAACACATAAGACATCTTGTGCAGATTCAGCCCTGATGAAAATGTTACATATCTGCAAGAAAAAGTATGCAAGGGTTACGAGTTCCATGGACCTGAAACTATTTATTACTCTAACAAAACCTGCATCCTAAAGGCTACCTAGTCTATGTAATAAACTTCCCATCTTTGTAAAACAAGCCCATTCCTCATTCTCTTCAAAACTAATTTATATAAATAGATGGGGAACCATAAATTCACTCCCAGGGTACTGCCCATGTCCCTTATGGACAGAGGCAATCTGTAAAATGACTCGGGGCTCCAACATCCAAAGACTCACTACCCCAATAATGCCCCATTCCATATCTGCGGAATTAGGACATAATATTGTCATATCCTGGGTACTACTGCTAAGCTTATAAAGGCTTCTTGCACCATTAGCCTAATAATCACTTATGAACATATTTCCCAGGAGGTTTGGAACTTGGTCAAGGCTTGACAGACCATGTGATGAAGGAACACAAATATTTGCTTAAAAAAGCTCACACACATCCTAGGACTTTTACTGCGCCAAACATTACTGTATGTCAAAATAAGTTCATGGGAGATGGTAGAGAGATCTAGATACTGTCTTCTTCTAAGACAATGACTGAAGTACAACAGTGACAAGAAGGAAATAGGTATATAAACACAACACTGCAGAAAATAACACAACGAGATTTGGATAAGGGGCAAGAATAGGATACAATTAAAGGTGACGAAGAGATTATAGGAGAGAAAATTCACTGGAGGGAGATTAAGCAGTTTAAGATGAACAGGCTACAAAGAATAACAAAACTACAAAGAGGAGGGTAGAATTTATGCAGAGCAGAAAGTCAGCAGCTGAAAGACTTAAATAACTTGAGCAATATTTACTAGATTTAATAAAAATGTTAAGTGGCGATTACACAACTACCTTTTGAGAATACACTAAAACTTCAAAAACTGTAAGCATAGAGATTCAGACAGCAAGAGGTATAGAGAAATATAATAAGATTAACTGCAAGGAACTGTATACAATTAAAAAAAATTACAGACTGGTGGGAAAAAGTAGGAAGATTCTTAGCTCTGCAGGCAGAGAGGGATACAGCCCCGACTACAGCCCAGGACACCTGAGTTCGATTAGCAGCATGGGAGTCTGATGCTGAAGCAGGGAGGGATGGGAGGGAGCCCATCCAGGGGTGGGAGATGGGTATGTGAGCATTCCCCTTAATGTCCCTGGCAGAGGCTAGAGTTTGTACAGGGGAAGGCATAATCTAAGAGCAGATGGGTGGAAGTATTGGTTGAACTCCTGCAAAGGTGGACCAAGATGTTGCACACTCCCACTGTATGCACGTCTCCCATGATGTTAACCACGTAGCCAAGGGACAGATGGGAAACTAGATGCAAGTCTTACAGGAAAAACAGATGTAGGACAGCACTGCCTCCCCAAGACACCCTTAGAATCCATGTTGGCTCAGTCAGGAATTCGATGATAGTCTGGTGTAGAGGAGGACCAGTAGACCAGGAGCTGGACATGGGGCACTTTAAGTGGCTGTCATACTGAATCAGGGGTGAAGTATCCCATTGAAAAAAAGTTGAAACATTCTTGAATGATGTGGTTCTGCATAAAATCCCACAGACAGAAATAACTTAATAAGACCTGTAAGAAAAGAACAAACAGAAGACTAGCTAAAATTCAAAAACTAGGCAAGTAACCAGGGGATGCATGGTTTACCAACAGAGCTATAAAGGGAGGTTAGGGAGATTATATTAGCAAAGCACAAGTCTCTTAGCAAGCTCATGAACAGCAAGATGACTCCTGGGTCTTAGAAGAAAGATGTAATCACTGTGTTATTGAAAGAGGGGAGGGAAAGACCCAAATAATTCAGCACCATACTGCCCCATTTCAGTTTTAAATTATGATTACAACTTTTGCAAGCATATTGCTAAAAGAATGGAAATATTACTGAAAAATATAACCAAAGTGGATTTATATAGAGCAGGAAAATGTGCAACATACTGAAAACCTTTATGATTCATCAGGAGGCTGAAAGAAACACTATTAGTAAGTTTAGACGCTGAAAAGGTCTTTGATAAAGAAAAATGGAACTACCTATGGGTATTACTGCAAAAATGGAATTTCCTAAAGAATTCATTCTGTTAACACTGAATTTATATAAAGATTAATTTAGCAGTAATTAAAGTAAATGATAAGATAACCAAATTCAGGATAAAGAGAGGAACAAGATGTGGATATTCACTCTCCTTTTACTGCTTGCAATTTACAAATCCATGGTTGGGACTTCTACAGAAGAAAAATTAGCTCTATTTTGATATAATATTTTGTCAAGATCTGAAAGTGCTATATTTAATTCATTCAAGGTATTTAAACAATTTGGGAAGACATCAGGTATAATATAATGAAGAGAAAACCAAAGCCCTAGGTGCAAATGATTTTTCCACTCATCAAATGGCATAGTCGGCCTTAGGCATAGGCCAACTAGGCGGCCTCCTAGGATGCCGCTCTATCAGAGGCGCTTTTCCAGTATTTATTTGGTGTAGGTAGACCAGGATAGGGGCATCAGGTGGTGTGTGTGTGTGTGGGGGGGGCGCCGTGGAGCCCTTTTTCCTTGGGCACCAGTTGACCTAAGGCCGCTCCTGTCAAACAGTTCAAGATTTTTGATACCTATGGGGTCATTACAAAATGAAATACTTAGGAATTTAGATAAAGTAAAGCAGCTGATTCCCCTAAATAAGCATGAGTTTATATAAAGGAGGAATTCTAAGACAAATAAGGAAACAGGAAACTAGTATAATAAACCTAGATAAAAAAACATCAAGCTCTAAAATGCTTATTGTTCCTTCGACATTGTATGCAGGGCAAGCTTTTCTATGTGAATCAGGGAAATCTTTCTGGAATATTCTTCAGAGAAATAGTGAAATATATTTGGGAGAACACAGGGCACAGGGTTAACTGGGGAAAATGATATTGCCTATTCAAAAAGGGGGACTAGTATTACTAGGTTATTTATTTCAGAACAACTCAACTGAGACTAACATATCAAATTTAAAACAATTAATACCCAAATGAAAATGATAACATTAACACAATAAGCATACAATAAATTAGTTCAGAAATTAAATTTATGGTCCCAACAAATAAAATCAAATGGCACAAAGGAAAATTTAATCAACGGTTCTAATATAAAAATGTCAATGAAGTAAAAGCTGACGAGCCAAAACAATGAATAAAGTACCCAAAACACAGAAGGGCAAAAAAGTGGATATTGTTTTCTGGTGGGGTCAAGTCCCCCGCCCCCAAACTCATATTTACTAATGCCATCAACTACAAGAAGGGAGAAATCTCCCAAAACAAGTGAATTACTGCCAGCGCACAAACTGTACCACAATTATTTCCTATGAAATCAACATTCATCTTTATGCTGTTTATTTTTTTCTTTCTGCATGCTACTGACGCATTAATTTTAACTTGAGCATGTATCAGGGAAACTAAGAATCATTTGTAAAAAAAAAAGCAGCACCTGCCATTAGAGATCTGAAAAGTATTCTATTAGGTTAGCAAGGTCAAAGTCAAAACAAAAGTGCAAATTTAATAAACAAATGTTGAAATACAGAAAATTAGGAGTTGCATATTTACCATAATTTGGTATCTGTGTTGTCCATTTTTCATTCTTCCTCACTGATGGGTTATGGATCCGATCCTTGGATAAGACTCTGACACATTTTCCAGACTTTGGATCCTATTCTCGAGTGCCTCTCTCTTCCCATAATGCACTACACTACCTCTAACTCCTCAGATTGAGTTTGCTACCTGTGTCTACAGAATTATAGAGACAGGACAGAAATGGTAAGAATTACAATTTAAAAATGGAATTTGTGTAACATCCAATATCCTTCAAGAAAGGTAAGCCCAGGGGATGGTTGGGAGGTGAGGAAGAATGAAAAATGGACAACACAGATACCAAGTTATGGTAAACTCCTAAATCTGATGTTGTCCTTTTTCATTCTTCCTCGCTTATGGGTTACAGTCCCCAGCTAAGTAATTCTTGGGAGGTCCTCAAGTAAGGATATGTAAGAGCCCTGTCAAACTAAAAGAAGGTCTGCTTCTGGAGACAATGCCCAGATTGCAATGCATCTTAAGGTTATGATTTGTAAACAAAAAACAAGTGACTGTATTAAAGATATCAAAAAGAAATTATGGTAGAACAGCTAATGAGGTGGTCAGTTTTGGTAGCATGGCACTTAGATGAGAGTGGGCTTTTTGGAGGATGGAGCAATTGTAAACCTTTAAATGAATAAATAGGTTCATATAATGAGAATACTATACCCAACATGGACTGGGATGTTCCATAGTGTAGGAGTCTCTGGGGGGTGAATCTGTTTTTTGAGGTGGAGCATGTCCATTAATTCCGGGTTGGACATGGCCTTGTATCAATC
The DNA here is from genome assembly GCF_019279795.1 of Protopterus annectens. NCBI lineage: Eukaryota > Metazoa > Chordata > Ceratodontiformes > Protopteridae > Protopterus > Protopterus annectens. The sequence continues at coordinate 830,915,427 of NC_056727.1, read as the reverse complement.
ATTGGTCTGATAAGAGAAGGTCTTCCTAACCACTTTGGCAATGTGAGTGTCAAAAGAGGTTACTGTCAACTTGGGTTTTTCCCAAAGGGTATGGCTCTGGCACCAGTTATCCATTTCTATGAGACCTTTCTGATGGAGTGTCAATTATGTTGCCCAGTTGCAGTCATCTGCAAATTTTGTCAATAATAGAAATACAAATCAGTAATCCATCTAGCTAGTGTGACTTTGGACACCGCATGATCTAAGCGATTGAGTGAAAAGGCTATATATAAATAGTTAATCAGATTTTCTGTACTTTTTTTTTTTTTTGCAGATAGAAACGCAGCTGTCTATGAATGTCAAGCAGGTTTAACATGCATTCACCATTATTGGAACAATTTGGAAAGAACGGAATTGGCTGGTAAACATTTGATTCTGTGGTTAGTTTAGGCATAATGGTAGAAATGGTCTAGTTTAATAGTAGAGAAAAACACGCCTTCTCCTTAAAAGGGTTAGCCAGAAAGGCAAAAGAATAGTAGCTGAGAGAGAGGTCCAATATTCAAAATGGAAGCCCATATGGGCAATCTAGTTGACATTTCTTTACCGGGATAGTCCAATTGGGTTGACAGAACCAATTTTCAGCAGAGACCCAGAGAAAAACTCCAAATGCATAAGAACATAATATTGCAAACATAAGCATGGCAATCAATATTTTACAATAAACTTCTCATAAGGCCATAAAGGAGGAAGAGAGATTAGAAGTGCACCTTATAATGTCAGGATAAGAATGATAACGTAGAGGTCCTGAGCCTGCTGGCTAATGCCACAAACAAGGAAATGAGCCTGCACCATCTTACAAGCACCAGAAAGAGAGAAACCATATGGTCATTTTGAGGGCATGGGGATCAGGATGCTGGATCTCCTAAGGGTGAGATGAGAGGCCCCCAATTAGGTACCAGAAAACATTGAGGATATTTAAGATGAGAGAGGGGGAAACCACACTAGATGAGGCCAGAAAAGGGAGAAAGAGGATGACAGAGCTCTTCAACCTGCTGAGTTTTTGTAGAAATTTCAAGATCAATGAAACAGGGTGATAAGCATAAAAGAAACTGGGGGGGGGGGCAATCGTGAAACCAAACATCCCTCAGGAATTCCCCCAGAGGTGGGATTAGCGTGAAGTATCTGCTGTATTTGTTGTTTAGGGGAAAAGCAAGAAGGTTGTAACAAGGGTGTCCCCTATAGCTACAAATCAGGTTTGTAACCGACTGAGGGATCACTCATGAGAAATCAGACTAGATCTACTGAAACTGTTTGCCAGAGCGTAGGATTTCCCCAGTATGCGAGTTGCAATTAGAAGGCAGTTTGAAGAAACTGGCCATTCCCAAACTCTCTTAAGCCTCTCTGCACAAGGGGTAGGAACGGTTTCTTCCTTGTTTATTGATATATTAAGTTACTGACATACTGTTGGTGTGCACTGCAACAGCCCCCAGATGGAGAACATCCTGAAAGGCTTGCAGCGTGAGTAGAACAACTCTCATCTCTAGGATGTTTTGTATGCAACCTAGTCTCCAGAGAAGACCACCTACTTGGAACCATCTTTCACTTGAAATGCCACCCCCCCAACTCCGGATGGGAAATGTCTGTGGTCACTGTGCCTGCCTAGGAACAGGTCATGCGGCTGGATCTCCCAGCTAAGATGACGTTTGTAAATTAGTCTTACAGGAACAGGTAGAGGCTGAAAAGGAACAGAGTCAGGAGCTTGTAGAATTAATCTTACTGGAGGGGGATGGAAGTGACAGCAAGTCCCACACTGACTTCTTAATAATGTGATGTGGTGAAGAGTTGAAGAGGCTATCTGGTTTGCGGCATTCAAGTGAGAGCTTATGAATTTCAGATTCTATACAGGGGATAGATTTGATTTTGCCAGATGTATAGTAATGCCCAGGGATGTGGAGACGTGAAACAGGTAATTCTGGCTTGTAACAGCTGATAGCTGGTTGGAGCAGTAAGGGGGCAGTCGTTCAGATATGGAAACACTTAAAATCCTTTGAGCTTCAGGTGACCAGCCACTACTACCATACATATGAAAAAACATCCTGGGAGCTGTGGTGAGTCTGAAGGGCAGAGCTCTGAATTGTTAGTGACTGGCTCCCAGCTGAAAGTGCAGATGTTTTCTGGAGTGCTTGTTCAATTTGATGTAACAGTACGTGTCCCAAAAATGTACAGAGTACATCCAATCCTTGCACAGAAGCGGCAGAATGGACTAAACCATTACCATCTGAACTTTAATCTTTCTACATATAGATCTCTGTCTCCATAGATGGGCTGTTGGGCAATGCTTCAGGAGCGCTAAAATGGTCTGTCAGAGAAGTTCTCTGAGGCCCTGGCACTACGGAGCACCTCTGCTTCTGGGGCCCAAGCTCCAACACCTAGTCTGCTAGGAATGTTCGCATCCTGAAGCAGACAAGCATATTCATCGGGCACATTCATGGAGTCACCAGTGTGTGGAATAGGCGAGAAGTCCAAGTGGGTCTGACTCTGAGAAGCCAACGCAGGGTTTCACTTCCCAAGAGACCCTGTTCTTCAAGAAGGAAAGTGAGTAAAGATAAGACCCAAATGGTATGTTCTGGCCCCGTACTGAACTTATTTTTGGAGATGGAGCATTAGTCTGCCTGGATCCTATACTTATCTTGTAATCATGGATCCAGTGGGGTGGGCCCGCAATGGTAATCTAGGTAGTGTAACTATGCCAATTTTGGTTCTGTGAACAAAACAACTAATTGAACAGGATGGCTAGCAATCCAAGGCCTTGAAGGAAGGAGTGCCTGGGTCAGAAGAAGCTGCACTGTCTCAACAGTTTGAATTCTAAGGGGTCCAAATTTGAGAAATGCCAGATACTTAACTGTTGGATCCTAGGCTTAGGATCCAAAGAATTTTTTATTTTTTTTTACCATCATTCTTTGATGGAAAAAGTACCACTAATGGTAAAGTCAGACTGGAGGAGTGCCTTGGATCCTAAGAAATATGTAACTGTGCAAAGGTTTGGATTCAAAGGATGGAAGGCAGGATTCAAAAAGTTGATCAAGTTTTGGATGCAAATGTGTCAGATATGAGAGGTGACCTATTCTCCGTGGGTATCTGGTGTCTGTCAGATCTTAGACTAGGCTCAGTTCTTTCTGGGTTACAGTGTCTGATCCTAGGATTAGGATTTGTGGCTAGATTAAGAAAAGTGTCAAGCTCTTTTTGAACATCTGGCAGCCATAGCGCTGCTCTATACTTTAAGACTGCAGTCCATGCCGTCGTTGGATCCAGAGGTCTGGGATCCCAAGAGGATAAGTAGACTAGTGGAAGAACAATACGGTGCTGTATCTCATAGATCTGAGGGTACTTTGGATATGAAGGAGTTTCCAGGGGCTACGGGTCTGACAGATAGGGTCAGAGTTCCTTTTTGAGTCGTTCAGCTTATTGTACATTTTTTTTTGGGAAGGAGAAGCAGCCAAAGGTCTCCGACACACGATAAATTCCAGCCCTCTTGAATCTAACGAAGTTGGTGAAACATGCCTCCGTTCTGCAAAGTGTACTGCATTCGGTCAGATCTGGAGAGTTAGGATCTGATGCAGATGGCGTCTGCTCTGTGAGAAGTACTGCACTCTGTTGGATTCGGAGACTATCTGATGTAGCAGGCATCGCATCAATATAGGCAATCTCATTCGAAGAAACCTATCAGATCTGAGAGAACTGGGGACCTGGAGGAGGACTTAAAAGATTCAGGTCCAAGATAGGGTTCAAACTCTTGTGTAGTGGTTTTGTATAATTTTAGAGGGGATTTGAACCCCTGAAGGAACCACCGACTAGTTTAGGAGGAGTAAAAAGCAAGCCATGAACTCCCTCGACAACTCCACTAAAAAACAGACAGATGACAGCTGCTGCTAGGAAGTCTGAAAGTTTAAAGAAGCACACCACACTGCAGCTTAACTGGAAGACAAATGAAAAACAACGGCCAGCACTGCAAAGTGGAAAAGACCATATTTATTGTGGTCACACAGTCAAAGGGTATGTGCAAAGCACAAACCCCAAAAATCCAAACTGGTTTCAGCAACTAAGTTGCCTTCTTCAGTGAATACAAGTAAAGGGAATAATGCACATATTTATATACTCAGCCATTAACAATTAAAGTGAATAATACACATTTATATACTGAGCCATTAAAACAACCAGTATGTGATTGGACTCACTGAAAAAGGCAACTTAGTTGCTGAAATTGGTTTGGATTTTTGGGGTTTGTGCTTTGCACATACCCTTTGTCTGCGTGACAACAATAAATATTGTCTTTTCCATTTTGGAGTGCTGGCCGTTGTTTTTTGTTTGGATTCTGTTTTTGGCCGTTTTGCACTTGCCATACTTGTGGAGGCTTTGGTTGAAGCAGTTCTGGTTTGTTTCAGCTGTTGGCATTCGTTGGGTGGATGCTCTTTGTATCACTGGTGGAGACACTGTCCGTAAAGTTTGTTTTTAGGCCATTTTTTTTTAGGGTTTGTTCCCTTTTTTCTTTTTGAATAATCGAACAGACGTTACGTATATTACATAGGTTTGGTCACTGCATTGACCTGACATATTTTAATCGTGCTGGTGCTGTTTAATCAAGAACATTTAGATTTCTGTTGTGTAACCATGATATTGTCATTTTTGAATCTCGAAAGGTACAAGCTACCTCTGAACTTCAGTTACACTCTTGTTTGAAGGTGGTGAATGTCATTTTTTTCCCAAAGTTACTGTTACATTTACTGAATTGACTTTCTACTTAGTTTGATGGTTTGTTTTCGTGACATACAGAGAAACGAGGCCTTGGTGCAGGACTTAAGACATTTTTTCCCCTTTTTTTGGGTCCATAGTCCATTTGCCTTCGGTTGTTGGACAGAGTAACATCTTTGGACTTTGTATGGATATATACAGACTGCATTTTTGTGGTTTTCCAGTAGTTCCTATTGAATTTAAGTGAAATCGACAAGCCTCGGTGTATGTAGAGAGACTCCCAAATTATGTAAATACATGCTTAATTGCTACTGCAGGTTAAAAACTTGCGAATTGGGACATTCTTTACCTAATTTTTGTGTTGATGTCAATCTGTTTATATTTTATGTTGTTTGTTCATATCTTGTGAATTGCATTATACTATCAGCTTACATTTATGCACATCTTTTTGTATTTTACATCAATCTTGTATGTTAATTTATGCATTTATACAATTTTGGTGTAGTAGCTCAGGGATTGTGTTAATTGATTCCATGGTCTGTTTAGTTTGTAAAGGTTTAGGACCTCTAATGGTGTTCTTACTCAATCGAGGGTTTTGACAGTTTTTTGCTGGCAAGAGCTTGGGTACGCACATGGATTTGTTGACATACTACAAAGCCTACTGGCCGAAAAAGATGATTTACAGGTGTTTGGGTTAGGCTCTGGCACTAGTGTTACATCTGAGGTGGCTGAGAGTAATCCAGAAACTATATGTAATCAGATTTTTGGGAAGTTCATTAGATCCATGAAGGGTCTATGTACTGTGTGGCATCTTAAGCTCTTTAAAGCATACAAAATTAAAGGCATAACACCCAGGGGCTTACGTATTCGTACCCAACCTTTAGTAAGTAACATTGATGAGATACTGCTACAAGACTGGGCCATGGCACAACAGAATACTTCTATGCATTTTGTTGAATTGTTAATCTCATTCTACGAACGTATGATTGTTAAATCGACATTGGAAGTTAAGTCAATTTGTGAGGAAGTTAAATCTTATGAGGGTGAATCCTTTTATGCTACTTGTTTTCAAAAACTTACTAAAGAGCTTACTGTCCTTTTTTGAAAAACAACTTAAGGAGAAAAAAATTCGTAAGTTTAATAGGGATGTAGGTGTTACAGCAGAGGTAAGCCTTTTGGATATCAAAAAAGTGTTAAATTTGCTAGTCAGGATTTATCACACCCATCCCATAAGAGAAAGAGAAACAGGTCCTTATTGAAGAAGACCATGGCAAATACTAGTGAGACCTCGGGGGATGACTCTTCCTCCATAAATGATACTGACGGAGCTTGCCAGCCCCCAAAAAGCGTACTGTGAGTAACCCTTTAGAGTTAGGAGATGAAGGGGTGGAAGGAAGCATAAATCAGTCACCAAATGCAGACACACATTTGCAACTACTGATACCACGCTAAATGGGATTGTGCAATGCACACGATATTTCATCAGTGCAATTGTCTAATGCTGAAATACAACTACTGAACAAAGGTCTCAGTTTTGTGCCTGGGTTTTTTGTTCCTGAAGATGTTATGGTTAATGATGTTATCCCTTTTTGTCGTCTATTAAATTTAAGATTACATTTTGGTGGGGATACCCTCTCTCAAGGATCTGTTGATTTTAGATTTCATAAATCATCATTTATGCCTCCTATGAATAGATATGTGGCAACTTTCCAGGAGTGTGTTCTTAAAGATCTACACTTCAGGGCATCTAATTATATGTTACAACATAACTTAACATCTATTGAGTTGCAGGCTTTGACCAACCTTCAAAATAATAAGAATTTAGTAATTATACCGACAGATAAAGGAGGTGCCTTTGTCATTATGGATTGGTCTTTATATCTTGCAGAAACTGACAGACAGTTGTCAGATTGTATGTTTTACATGAAAATGCCCTTAGATCCCACTATTTGTTTTAAAAAACAAATGAATACTTTTTTAAGGCTAGCTTTGGAAGAGGGCATTGTTAACAAGTCAGTTGTCTTTCATTTAACAGTACCTGACCCCCAACGTCAGTATTTGTATCTTTTACCCATGATACATAAGGATTTACATAAACACCAGGTAGACCGGTTTCAGGAAAGGGATCCCTTACTGAGCCATTATCAGCCTTTCTAATCAAATACCTGAAACCTTTATTAAGCACTGTCAGATCTAGGCTACAGGATACTACTGAATTTTTGAACTTCATATCTGATACACAATTAGAGCCTGGATGTATTATGTGCACACTTGATGTAACAGCGCTATATACAAATATACCTCATTGGGAAGGTCTTGCAGCGTTGGAATACTGGCTCAATCGGGTTTCCCTTTATACCCCTGGCTTCAGTACCATTCTTACATGTCTTACTGAAAACATTTTGACTAAAAATTTATTTTATTTTAATGGGAATTGTTATTACTAGGTCAAGGGTACAGCGATGGGGGCTTCTTTTGCCCCCATCTATGCAGGTTTATTTATGGGCTACCTGGATGAACAACTTATTTATGACGTGAATCATAATATATTTATGGGGGAGACTGAAATATGGCGCAGACAGATACTTGGATGATTGAAGGATGGTATGAAGGTCTGACACTGTTAATTTAGAAGAATTTGTGGATTACTTGAATGACAATAAGTGGGGAATCCATTTTACTTTACACCATCATGCCACTCAGATAAATTTTTTAGATGTGACTATATCGAGGAATCAGGACAACACTTCGAATAGTACAGTCTTTTGCAAACATCCACAATTGAATACATTATTACATGCTACCAGCTTTCATCCCCATCATATTATTCACAATATCCCAAAATCTCAAGTTTTTATGGATGAGGCGTGTTTGTTCATCAGATGATTCTTATGAATATAACAAAAGATTTAGTCAAGAGGTTTGCAGTACATTGTTACAAACAGAAGTGTAGCCTGGGCCAGCAGTTGGGCATTGAGGCAACAGAGGAGTACACTTTTAGATTACAAAGGTAGGGATCAGAATTGCAACTTAACCCTAAGGTTAGTCACCACCTTTGGAAGGAATACTAATATGTTTATGGAAGTCATCCAAAAACATTGAGATGTTTTACATGTGGATGATAAGCTGTCTGATATGCTTACAAAGTGTTTGTTTTCTTTTCATAGAGGGAAAACATTAGGATCTTTTTTTAGTCATTATAAACACAAGAACAGTTCATCATGAGCAGGGTTATCAGGTTATGTTGGATTGTACAAGACTGATTGGGTGTGGTCCTTGTGGACATTGTTCATTGTGTAAATATGTATTGCAATCTCAGCAAATTACAAGTCAAAATACTTCAAAGTTGTATGAAATCAAGTTTTTGTGTAATTGCAGTACTGATTGGCTGATTTATTTGGCGACATGTACCTGTTCTGCGTTTTATGTTGGACAAACCTCACGCTCTTTGAGAATCCGTATTTTGGAACACATGAGTGCTATGATAAATAAGAGGCTTTCCAATGCATAATATAAACATTCTATTAAGCATCCTACAGCACAGTTTAGATTTATGGTTGACAAAATTGATGGTGACAGGGGAAATAAATTGGCTGGCATGGTATACTTAACAAAAAAGAGAATAGTTGGATCATTAGACTTGGTGGGTTATTTCCCCCTGGACTTGATGAGCATTTGTAATTTTCCAAACACATACTGGTTGTTTTAATGGCTCAGTATACAAATATGTATATTATTCACTATAACTGTATTATTCACTATAACTGTATTGATTGAAGAAGGCAACTTAGTTGCTGAAACCGGTTTGGATTTCTGGGTTTTTGCTTTGTACATACCCTTCGACTGTGTGACCACAATAAATATTGTCTTTTCCACTTTGAAGTGCTGGATGTTGTTTTTCGTTTGGATACTGTTTTTGGCCGTTTTGTATTTGCCATACCTGCGGAAGGCTTTGGTTGCAGTGGCTTAACTGGGAGACCATAAAGCAACCACCAGAGAACCACAAAAGTTAGAAAAAGAAATCCACACATCCTGCAGTTAATACTTCTCTTTCTTTTTCTCTTTTTATAAACAGGGGTGTGAGGCCCGACAGAAGCAGAAAGTTGTCTAAAAATCTAGTGAGAGACAGCCATAATTCAAGCAAGTAAGCCAGCAGAAAAAACAGAACCAAAAGGAGCCAATGGCCATGCACTGCACTAAATGAAGTCTGTCATCATTCTTCCGTCCCACAAGCAACTGTTTCCAAGCTGAGCAAAAATCCCTCCCAGTGAGAACAAAACACTGAACCCTGAATCAGAGGCCATAAAACCAAAACTTCAGCAACAAAGAACAACTTTACAGGGGAAACAGATCAAGTACAAGGGCAAGAAAGAACACAGACACATCTAGCGACTTCCCAGAGCAAGACGTCACCATCAATAGAACTAGAGTAAACTAGCAAATCAACAAAAGAAGAGCCAAGTATGTGATGACAAAAAGAAGGGAACGGCAGAAGCAAAAACTCCACATACCTTTCAAAAGTAAAAAGATTAAACAGCACACAAAAAGAGAATGGGAAATTAAGATTCCAGCCACTAGTGGCTACCAAAGGAGGAAAGAGTTATATAACAGAGGAACTTGTACATATAAAGGAGATATAAACTTATAAAAACAAACCTAACAAACCTAATAGCTCAAGACTGAAATCCTCCATCTGGCCAAGGACAGCGGCAAATAAGATCTGAGGAGTTAGAGGTAGTGTAATGCATTATGGGAAAAGGGAATAGCTCCAGAATAGGATCCAAAGTCTGGAAAATGTGGCCGAGTCGGATCCAGGATCGGATCCGTAACCCATCAGTGAGGAAGAATGAAAAAGGAAAACATCAGATCCAGGATTTATTATGGAACAAATTAGACATGGGGAAAATGATGGAGTGGACTAGGTTTTAGATAGTTACAAACCACAGCAAAAAGATGTTTTAAACTATAGGGGATTATTGGCCATTTTAGATACATGTGATAAAGAAATAAAGAGAAAACACTAATTTACTAACAGAATAAAGGACACAAAGTGAGTAAAAGGAAACTGATAAGCAGACTATATGCAACAATAAACAACTCTAATAAGAAATTAGTACACAATCAAAAACAGAGTAGGGAAAGGATAGCAGGTGGTCAAATTTTGGAAATGTATGTGGGACTCCTAGAATTATAATTAAGTCAAGGAAATTTAAAATATTTGCTTGGCAGTGTCTACACAAATACTTTTACACCCTGGATAGACTGAAAAAAATATTTCCAGAAGCAGGTCATATACGCTGGAGGTGTAACAAGGATCAGAGAGGGACTTGGCAGCACACATTTTGGAGTTACTACAAGCTAGTCAAGCTTGACTGATTTACAGAGTTCAGCTGAGAAACTGCTAGGATATCAATGGAAAATACAGGAGTTGAACTACTATTTAAAATGCATTGGGACCATGGATGATCCATGACACATGAAGGCAATGGTGGCTTAATCTTGCTATTAGTAAGAAAACTAAAGTTATAACTAAAAAATGGAAAACTGTAGGTGAGCCTAAGAGAAGCGAGTTTATAGTACTTTTACAGAAAAATATGGAACTGAGGGACCTAGATGAGAAGGAAAACAGATTTCTTAGATAAATGGAGATTATGGGTTCAAGTTGTAACAGGGATTTGACAGACCAATGAAGAAATAGAGATAAAGAGAGGCAGACATTCAGCTTCTCAAACAATCTGGAAATGTAGAGCTGATAAGCATATTTTTGGCACTTTGTTCAGAGTTTTGTACTGTCTTATTTTTGCTTGACTGAATTATATATTTGCTGGTATTTTATTCTGATCTGTGCTAAAACCTTTTTTTCCCCACCCTTTTGCTTAGTGTTCTTAAAGTTGGTAAAATTGGTCTAACAGCTTCTGTGTTATCTGACTGTCTCAAGGCTTGCTGGTATAAAAATATTCTTTTTTTAAATCTCTGCATATCGTTGGTAGAATTTTTTTCAAATCTAGGTGATTATGACCTGGTGTGACTTTGTTTGAACTCTACAGTTCCCTACAAAACGGTGTCTACAGGACTGCAATCTGTTTCTCTCAACATTTAAACAGATTGAACTCTACAGTTGACTGCAATCTGTTTCTCTCAACATTTAAACAGATTGAACTCTCTACAGGACTGCAATCTGTTTCTCTCAACATTTAAACAGATTGAACTCTACAGTTTCTGTTTCTCTCAACATTTAAACAGATTGAACTCTACAGTTGTGTCTACAGGACTGCAATCTGTTTCTCTCAACATTTAAACAGATTGAACGACTGCAATCTGTTTCTCTCAACATTTAAACAGATTGAACTCTACAGTTGTGTCTACAGGACTGCAATCTGTTTCTCTCAACATTTAAACTTACAGTGCTTTGTAATTAAGCAGGTCACCATCTTGGTCAGCCATAGAGCTCTTTGTTTCTACTTGAGTGGTTGCCTCCTTCCCCTGTAACTGCAGTAAATTGACTCTTGCATTAGAGCTGTAATACTTACCTTATAGCTTTAGGACAAAATTTATAGTACTATAGCCACTCGCCCACTTTCTAGATGATATCTGCTGGCATCTGAGATAATGCCACCCACCCCTATTCTACTACCTACATTTAATAGCACATAGTAGCTTTCATCTGGCATTCTCCCATCCCCTTCCAGTACCTTTACCTCACCACTCTATCTTCTGGTGTTGCATCACCAGGTAAAACAGACCTTCAACCATACTTACAGTACCAGATCCTAGCCAACATCTTGTTCAGTCTATCAATATCTCAACCCCAGGCTCTCCTAGTCTGTCATCTCAATATTAGAAGCATTAATAACGATTCTCTGTTTATCTGAAACCGGCTGAATGTCACCATAGATGTAATACAACCTCCACAGATTAATAACTCTGAGATTCTTGCCACCAAATTGCAACTTAATAAACATAAATGCATTAATATCATCTGTATGTACATTCCCCAGGTAACAATATATCTACATTTGAAGATATCCTGCACTGGTTATCATGTCACTACCCCAAGAAACCCTAGTACTTGGAGACTTTAACATAGACTCAACCACCCATATTAACCTGCATGCATTTACACAAATCATATCCAAGTATACTTGACTGGGTACTCATAAACAGTCATCTCACATATGTAATTAAGCACAAAACCATTAATTCCCAACAACCCTTGCTCAGAAAGGTTAGAAACAATAAAACTTTGACAAGATCACATTAAATACAGGCAATCCAGGAAAATCAATTTTACAAGACAAAAACAATACTACTGTAATTTACAAACAGTAAATCAAAATAACCCTCAGAAGTTTTGGGCAGGTTTAAATAATCTACTACATCCTGGACAAACTTCAACCCCAATCCCTGCTGCTACTATTGATAAAACCCCTGAAGATGTTTCTGATAGTTTTAACCAATTCTTTACTGAGACAATTCAAGCCCTAGCTAGCCAACTACCTCCCAGCTCCTTCAGCTTCCAACCAGTTGCCACTTTATCCGTACCTTGATCATAAAATTAAAACCCACTACACTTTCTGCTGATCAACAAAATCAGCTGATGCTATCTCAATACTAATCAATCGAACCATAGTAGAAGCTAAAATTCCCACCATCTGGAAAATATCCTATGTAATCCCACTTCACAAAACTCATGCACCACCTAATCCAAAATTGCCTTATGGCAGACACTCAGCATGGCTTCATTATATATCCTCAGCCCTCTTCTTGGATCTTTCCAAGGCATTCGATATGGTTTATCACCAACTTTTAATCCACACCCTGCAAACATTCTGTCTAGATACTGGAGCAATGGTTTCAATCCTATCTGAATGGTCGACAGCAGGCTGTCCTCTGGCAGAACAAACTCTCTAACCTTCTATATCCATCTTCATTAATGACCTTTATACTGTCATCCCAAAAGTCAGCTGTATCCAATATGCTGATGACTCATCTTCAGTGACCACCTTTAATACAATACATTGTCTGATCCTAAATCCCAAAAAACTAAAATGCTGTTATTTTCATTCACCTGTACCATAAAATCAAATGATGGCACAATAATCTCCCTGACCCATCTACAAAACTATTAGGTGTCATCATAGACAATAATCTCAAATTTGACCTACATGTTAACCAAACTATCAAAACCATCAAAAAACTAGGGTCACTTTACAGAATAAAAGCCTTCCTAACCCCTCCAGCTAAAATTGCCTCACCTTCTTTCAACCCTTCTGATTTGAACAAGACTGTCCTTAACAAACTCTCAATTTGCTACAACCACACTGCCAGGTTTGCCACTGGGCTGCCTTTTAGGACACATCATTGCATCAATCTAAATCAGCTTGGTTGGCTTGAACTACCTAGCCTAATCCAGTATAACCAACTGATTATGGCCTATAAAATCCTCTATAATCCGGACAATACTCCTGCACTTAAAAATATTATCACCCCTATAACAATCCTAGACCGCTTGATCCTCTAACAAACTACTAATTCAGACTAGCAAAATTAATAACACAGCGGTGATTCTCTCTTTCCAAACTCTGTAAGTAGATCCTGGAACTCTCTTCCAGCTGATATTACCTTACTTTCCACCTTAGCTCAATTTAAAACTAGACTCAAACAACATTTGTCACTTAACTCGCTATGTCAATGTATCAAAAATCTGTTAACCAGTTTACTGTGTAATTTAATTTAATACTGACTTGTGCTCAGGACTAACTGTAACCTGTGGAATTTGTTTAACTTGCTTACTTATGTAATCTCTGTAAATGGTCTGTTTGTAATATGTAATGCTGGTATTATGTAATGCTGTATCTGCTTATCAAATGGACATGCATCCAGTCGGACTATCCCGGTCAACAAATGTAAAATAAAAATAAAAAGAAAATAAAAATCTCCTTGTGTTCTAGTAGGGCTTGCCAAAGAGAGGTTGCCGGTCACCTTGCTTTTGCAGACCCCCTCTGCCGCATGGTCGGTGTCTTCCATTATTTCCCCCTCCTCTGACCCTAGAGGAAGGTTCACAATGTATGTCTTGAAAGGCTCTCTGGGATTTTAGGAAACCACATTTTTTCACCTTTTTGACCCTTGGGATAGGGTCTAGAAGGAGTAGAAAAATGGACTCCAATGGCAGAGAGAGCCTTCCCTTCCTGCTCACACCTGGTCAGTGTTTCTTTCACTTTGGGCCCAAAAATTGTTGAGCCATCAAAAGGGGTGTTGATGAAGGGTGACTTAAAGGTCACCGCAAATGAACACAATGCATCCAGGAAGGTCTCCCAAAGGCAATTCCAGAACTCGCTGACCTGCTCGCTCTGTCGGCTGCTTATGAAATGAGCCTCTTGGAAGAGTTGACTACTGCGTTTATGGTGGAGAGCTGGGCAGTTACCTTGTCTGAGACTCCCACAGCTACATTACCCTGGAAAGCATCTCCAAGCTCCTTTAGGAGATCTCGCTGTAACCTTGTAAAGTGAGTTAGGTAATTCAGAGACCGCCATGTAAAGTATGCGGAGGAGAACATGCGCTTCCCATACCTGTCCATCCTACACGACTCCTTGTTCGGTAGATGGACAGATGTGGACGCCGCCACCACCATAGCATCTACAGGCAGTCTTTTACTCAAGAAATTTTTATACCTCTGGTGCAGTTATGAATTTATTAAGCCTCCTAGGGACAGGTTCCACTGTATCTGGAGACTCCCATGCCTTTCGACAAACTAATTCCATAAGTTTGTTGAAAGGCAGAGAAACCCAAGAGGTGGAAAGTCGAGAACCAAAAGCCTTCATATACACAGACTCCTCAGGGTTAGTGGACTACCAGCTGCCGCTCTGCTTAAGGACATCCAAGATGTCTGCATATGAGACATCTTCAGAAGTCGACCATGGGGACCCATCTGATTCATCGAGGTCCGTGTCTGATGTCAATGACTCCTCAGAGGAGTCCAAATGTTTCTCTTACATAGCCTTTTGGGGGGTGCCTCCTCAGATGGGGCTTCTGGAGAGGTTCCAGAAGAGAGGGGCTCGCCCTGTGAGGCCTCATGAGGCTGTGGGTCACGCTGTGCAGAAGCTGAAATCGAAGCCCCAGGGGAAGGAATAGTAGGGTCTGATATACTGGATGCCCGTGGGGAGAAGGCTCTCATGACTGCAAAAGCCCCTCTCCCATGGCCCAAGGAGAACTCCGGCTCCAAGAAACCAGAAGCTCCCTCCAGAGCCACAAGAGACAGCTCTGAGTTCGAGGTAGGAGCCAAACTCATCCGAGCTGAAGCTCCGAGAGGTAAAGCTGGAACCGATAAAAACTCCGTCTGGCTATCCCCCACGGAGCCCCTCTCCCATGGCCCGAGGAGAACTCCAGCTCCAAGAAAGCAGAAGCTCCCTCCAGAGCCACAAGAGACATCTCCGAGTTCGAGGTAGGAGCCAAACTCATCTGAGCTGAAGCTCCAAGAGGTAAAGCTGGAACCGATAAAAACTCTGTCTGGCTATCTCCCCACTGAGCCAACTGGAGTGCATCAGCCCCGAGGTAGTCTGAGCAGTAGGAACCGAAGAAACTGAAGCTGGTCTCGGTGCCGTGGGATCTGTAACTATCAGCTCCATACAATCTAGCTCCGAAGCCACAGTAGAGGTCGAAGGTGGAATCGAAGTAGGGAGAACTGGTCTAGTCAGATCCGGAGCCTGGTGGGTCATTTCCGACAACATTTTTAACAAGGCCAGTGCCCTCAGAAGCTTCTGCACCAAACGATCCAAGTCCAAATCCAAAAGACTTCTGGAAGAACAAGAAGATGGTGCTGGTGATGCAACAGACTGTAAAACTGGAATTTGGAGCGTAGGAGACACTGGATCTAAAACTGGTGATCGGCTCCTAGCTCGAACTATCGTTGGCCCTGACACACATGGAGCCGAGGTAGAAGTCTGAGTCGATGTGGTTGGTACCAAGAATTTTTGAATCTTTTTTTGATGGCTCTGAACCACCTGAAGAAGCAGAAGATGGTCTCTTTGAACTCTTAGAAGGCGAAGAAGTCTTTTTCAAAGGAGTTTGACCCTTCTCTAAATCCTCAGCAAAGGAAGACTTCAATAATCCCCTTAATATCAAACTTATTCTTTTCACTCTTGAAGCATCCTTGAGCTGAAAGAATGGCAAATGGAAGAACTTTCCTACAAATGCAGGGCTCCTACACAGTATACACATTTGATGTGCCCATCAGTGACGGACATCTTCTGTGAGCACTTTGTACACCTTTTAAATTCTGAGACCTTGGTCTCCTTACTATCTTTAGTTTGTTTACTTGCCATCATGAATACAAAATCAGAACAAGAGAGGACAAAAGCCTTCTAACTTAAACAGACCATCAAATCTGTAAGAATTTCACAAACTGCAGAACCTGAAAAGATGCTATTAAGGTTACAATAATTAAACAGTAAAGAACCCTCTAATTTAAATAGGTAGAAACAGTATTCAGCTGACTATATCAATATAATAATGCTATAAAGGGAAGAAAAGAAACACACAAGTTATAGCCCTTGATTAAAGCTAGGCAAATCTTAAGAAAACTAAGCACACACAGTAAAGCCTCAAAAACAAGGCTAGTGGGGAGAAAATGTAAGTGAAAAGGCAGGTACACACACACGCTAAAGCCTTGAAGCACAGTATCCGTTTAAAACAGTAATATCAAAAAATTTTTAAACAGCTATCTAAATTTTTATATGCAAACTATTCAATCCTAAAACTAGGCATAGGGTTGGAGAAAAAAGGCCTATACAAGGCCAACTAGCCAAAGTTATATAAGAGAGAAAATTACAAAAAAAAAAAAAAAACATTAATTCATGTTATAAAGAGGTCAACACTCCGCTATAAACAAGTCAAAGTAAATAAATTCTTAGAAATATCAAAAAAAGTTAGTGAAACTTAGCCAGAGCTAGCTTGCGAAGCTCAAAAATATTCAGTGGCAAGCGAGATCTGGGGAATACCCTACTGCATCATGGGATAGGGATGGAGTCATGAGATAGCTGAAGACCTCAAGCTTTAGAAAGTGGCCGAGTCGGAACCGAGGATCGGTTCCGAACCTATCAGTCAAGAATGGAGACGAGACAGAACAACTTCACATATAAAGTTATAACTAAACAATAGAAAACTATAGTTGAGCCTAAGAAAAGCGAGTTTATAGCACTTTTACAGAAAAATATGGAACTGAGGGACCTAGATGAGAAGGAAAACAAATTTCTTAGATAAATGGAGATTATAGATTCAAGTTGCAACAGAGATTTGAGAGATCAATGAAGAAATAGAAAGAGAGGCAGACTTATTCAGCTTCTCAAACAATCGCGAAATATAGAGCTGATAAGTATACTTTTGGCACTTTGTTCAGAGTTCTGTACTGTCTTACTTTTGCTTGACTGAATTATTTATACATTTGCTGGCATTTTATTCTGATCTGCACTGAATTTTTTTCCCCCCACCCTTTTGCTGTAGTGTTCTTAAAGTTGGTAAAACTGGTCTAACAGCTTTTGTGCTATCTGATTGTCTCAAGGCTTGCTGGTATAAAATATTCCCTTTTTGTAAATCCCTGCATATCACTGCTAGAATCTCCTTGTGTTCTGACCATGAGGGCTTCTCAAACAATCTGGAAATATAGAGCTGATAAGTATATTTTTGGCACGTTGTTCAGAGTTCTACACTGTCTTATTTTTGCTTGACTGATTTGATGGCATTGTATTCTGATCTGTGCTGAAACATTTTTTCTCTCACCCTACTGCTGTTGTGTTTTTAAAGTTGGTGGCTCTTGCAGTTGCCCGCCCATTCTGTAAATTTGATATGGGACACTCCTCCCAGTCCCATCTCTTTAGCTCATTCTCCCTAATACATAAATCATTTGGGGAAGGCTAAACCCCTTAGTCCCTTATACTTGATTTATACTCTGTTCCTGCTCTCTCCCTTTTTACTTTATATAAAAATAAATAAATGAATAACACTTTTATTCAGCTGCTTATATTTTTCTAATCTGTGTTTCTTCTTACTACGCTGTTACTTCATCTTGCTATGCTTCTTCCTGCTACTTGCCTGTTTTCTAAAGTGTTCAATTGCATCTTTTCTGTTGCATTTATTACTGCTTGTTTATAGTCTGTCTAAACTGTTAAGTATTATTCTTAAGTGTTATTCTAAGCTCTTAGTTTTGGTTTAGGCAGTTACCCCTTAGCTCTACCTGGCCTTTCTCCCTCAGATGCTGACAAATATGGATGGACAATTTCCTACAGTTTCTCCTACCAGTCTGGTTAATATGGGCATCCTGAGACAGAGTAGCAACCGCCTCATGTACATGGACTACCATCTACTACTACTACTACCTAGGAACACAACTTGTGAGAGATGCGATTACATTAGGAACCCGAGTCCAAACTCTCTCCCCCTCAAGCCAGTATATCTGGCACTGAAAAAGTTGTCAACACAATCACTACACCTCAACCACCTACACCCGGCAAAACACACACCTACATATGAGGAGGTCCTCAATATAAACATACCCAAACAAAGGAGACCTCCAAGGCAAAAACACATGCGATTTTCACAGCCCTCCACACCACATACCACGCATAGTCCACACACCTGTACCTCAACCACTAAGGCTTCACCATAAACCCAACATATTAGTCATAGGAGACTCCATTGTGAGACACAAAAATGTGCCTCTCACCAGGTTGGATAAGGAGAAAGTCACAGTTAGTTGTCTGTCAGGTGCCAGAATCCACCATATCACACACTCAAGTCTCTCAACAACAGGTATTGTTATGACTCTGTCATAGTCCATGCGGGCATCAATGACTTGAAACGTACCTCTCCAGACTATATGAAGAGAGAGACATGATTGAGCTTGCTGATTATGTGTCCCAAGCAGGTATGTCCCTAGCCTTAAGCAGCATTCTGCAGTCACCCAGAATGCCTCACGGGTTGGGAGGGTGGCCTAATGGTTAAGGTGTTTGCCTTACAAACACAAGGTGCAGGGTTTGGGGTTTGAGTCTCACAATTGGCTATTGGCTTAAAATGAAACTCATGGGCAGTTAGCTTGGTACTAATCTATGAATCTATGAATACAAACAGAAAATTATTGACTAACAATTGGCTTAATTTCTGATGTCATTCCAGGGGGATCCGGTATGTGACAGCCTGGGAAGATATGATCGACAGACCACGATGCTTTGCCAGAGATGGCCTGCATCTGTCTCACCTGGGCTTCAGGCAAAGGCTCTTCCCTCCCCCCTATAGTGCCTTTTTTAGGAAAGGTAATGAGGTTAAAACTACCAACATAAAAATTTCAACAAAACACAAATTAAAGGTCATGCTGATAAATGCTAGAAGTCTAAACATGAAACTGCACTCATTGAAAGCATTCCTAACCCTGGAAAATGCTGACATCTGTGCAGTCACACAAACCTGGTTCAAAGCTGCGGGGAGTAAGCCTTACCTGCTTACTCATCCTATCATACATTCAGACCCCAAACTGTGGGCAGTAAGGCCCAAAGGAGTTTGAGTTTCAATATACATTAAAGACATACACACCTCTAGGCTGGTCAAACAGTATGACGCACAGGAGACACTCCAGGTGCAGTTAACCACTGACAAGATGGGTTCATACTACGTTATCGAAAGATAACGTAATCAAACAGCTGAAACATCGAAACGGACGCATCTCAAAACTTTTATTGTAGGGGGCTGTGCCCCCCACACCCCCTGTTAAATATATATTCCAACTCTGAGATCGCACTACAGTGAGGAAAGGGCAAATATCCCAATCTTCACTGTACTGCGATCCCACAATTCAAACTTCGAAATACGGCCGTTTGGATGTTTTGGCCATTCAATTATGTTATCTTTTGATAACGTAATAGGAACCTGACAAGACCACTATTCAAATCATGGCTAGTTACTGGCCCCCAAATCTGTCTCAAGATGCCCAATCTGACTATTTGGACCTGTTTGAATCTATCAAGATTCAACCCTTTACCCTGATCCTGGGTGACTAACTTCCCAAACATAGACTGGAAGAACTACTCATGCCAGAACACAAATGCCCAGGGATTCCTTGATTTTTGTGCATGCAAATGCCTTGGAACAGCTAGTCGATACCCCCACAAGGGGTGATAATATCGTGGACTTGGTATTAATCAACATGAGTAACCACTGCAGCATCCCTATCACTTTCAAAGTTACCATCTCCCCAACCCCCCTCTAGCTAGGATCAGACATAACCCCCCTCTAGCTAGGATCAGACATAAAAACTTCTCCAAAGCTGATTAGAGCCTCCTGAAGGATGGTATTAACAGCTTCACGGCCCTCTCCCCCCTCTGCAGGGACTGGCACCAATATCCAAAAATACACCAAAGCACTATACAAGCATTTATATAGATGCATGGAATCAAGAATACCCGACAGAACTAAATCATCCTCCGCAAGAAATAGTAAACCTGTCTGGTAGACATCTGCAATAAATAAACTTTATAACAAAAGGAAAAAAATGCTGTCCAAGACCAAAAAGGAGCAGGTGTCCAATTGGAAGCAATGTCTCCTTAGCCTGAACAAGCAAATAAGAGCAGTAAGTGAAATCCTCCAAAACAAACTTCAAGTCCAAATTGGCCACATCTACTAGAGACAATCATAAGGCCTTCTTCACATATGTTCACAACCTCAAAGGAAGCACCCAGATCTGTTCAGAACTGGTGGTCAAGGACACCGCATATACAAATGCCGTAGATATAGCAAACTTACTGGCTGACAGATTCAGCGAAAACTATACCCCTTTGTCATCAATAAATCAGGACATCCCCAGTACCTGCCCCCTTTCCCCTTATATCTAGGGAACAGGTCATCACTGCTCTCTCAAAGGCAAAAAAATACAGCCTCCATGGGACCTGATAACATCCCACACTGCATCCTACGTGAACTCAGGCAGGAACTTGTAGCACCACTAGGTGCCCAATTCAACCAAAGCCGGAGTACTGGCTTCATCCCAGCTGAGTGGAGGACAGCCACAGTCATCCCTTCACACAAAGGTGGAGCTACCACCGATCCAGGAAATTATAGACTCAGCAACCTAACTAACCTAATCTGCATGGACCTCATTAATAAGGACATTGGCAACCTCTAAACACTTGATCCCACACAGTTTGGCTTCGTCAAGGGGGGGTCATGTCTGCTAAATTTGGTAGACTTCTTTGAAAAATTCACCAAAGCCATGGATGAGGGGAAGATGATGCACACCACCTACCTTGACCTGGCCAAAGCCTTTGCCTTTGACACTATTCCCCACTCGGGCATAACAGATGAACTCTCTCAACTAGGCATCCATCCATATGTCACCAGATGGGTATCAAACTGGCTCATTGACAGAACCCACGTAGTCAAAATACGGGAAGCCACCTCAAGCAGTAGATCTGTAACAAGTGACATACCTCAGGGTTTGGTCATGGGGCCTCACTTATTTGGGATATACTTTTCTGAGGTGCAGGCCAAAACCAGTGGGCTATGGCTGACCAGATTTGCAGATGACAGCAAGCTGGATGCTGTCATCATTTCCCCTAGTGATGTGGACATCCTCCAAGAGGTTCTCACTCAGACAAATGACTGGTGCTAGAAACATGGCCTCAAGCTGAATACCAAAAAATGCATCATCATCCCCTCTGGGGAGGGAGACATCCCCACAAATTATCACATTAAGAACAATGTCCTAAATACTCAATCAGTCGTGAGGGATTTGGGTACCTAAGGTTGACGGCAACCTGACTGTTGACCACCATGTTGCTTTCGTTGTATGGAAAGCCTTCTACATGGCCCACCTCATATGTAAGGGTATCTCATCTAGGGGCAAGGAGGTCATAACATCCCAGTATTTTTCCCTTATAAGGCCCATTATTGAGTACAATGCCCCTTTCGGCATGTACCGAGCAAAGCACATGTAGCAACTGGAGAGACCACAGAGGTTCCTCACCAGGAGAATTCAGGGCCTCAAACATCTACCATACACATACAGGCTAAAAGCCCTACCCCTCTACTCAAGTTTCATACAGACTCCTCAGAGGTGACCTCTGTCTGGCATACAAGGTGTTCACAGACCCCACTTGATGGGACTGCTGCATACTGCAAGTCAAGCTCCACTCGAGTAACCCATACGCACGGCCTCAACCTGGTCTGTGACATCAACAAGACTTGTTGGCGGGACAGATTAGTGTCCCAGAGACTCCCCTATCTATGGAAGAGACTCTGTCTCCACATCAAGCAGAGTACCTCTTTACCCCTTTTTAAGTGCAACCTGGATAACTGGATGGGGAACAGAAAATATACCCCTGGGATTCCACCCATGTCTCTGCTGGACAGGGGCATCGGGTGCTGATTTGGCTAAACATGGGCTAAACTCTTGGCTAGGCTTATAAGGGCCTCAGGGTCAACAGCCTAGTAACCTCCTATGATCCTATGACAAAGGGGAGGTGGTGGTGAGGGGAAGGATTTGACAGAAGTTTGTGAGATGTGAGAAAGGAGCTTGTGAGCCTTGGTGCAGGGTTGGATCCGGTGTACAAGTAACTTCACTCTTTTTAAGAAGGAGATCTATCCACTGAGGTACTGTTTATGCCTGTACTGTTTGATAATTAAAATATTAATACAGCTGCTTAAAAATCAAGCACGGACATGAGCAACACAAAAAGCCTTGACACGTCCCTTCAAAAAACCTTGTACATAAAGAAAAGTCAACTGTTAATTTTGTCTTGCATTATTTTATTTACAAAGGATAAACAGATATAGTAAGAAGCATGTTGTTCCTATTTGCAATCAGTAATACAGTAATCCGCCAAATGGCAAAGTTAAATAATGATTTTGGCTGGAAAAATCTAATCAAAAGTTAAACTAAAATAAAGATGTTAGACTGTTTCTCACCACATGGTGTAAAGATTTTACTGGAAATGAAAAAGAGGGGGCCCCACAAAATCTCAGACCCCAATCCCTACATGCCTTCTAGCTCTTTTAATAATGTTTATTTCTCCTCTATAAACAACATTAATGCAGACTGAGCCTAACGAACTTATGTATGCTTCCACACCATGCCTCACTAGGACTCCCCCATCCCCAAGGAAGGTCAGAAGCAGAAAACCCCCCACCCCCAAGGAAAGTAAGATACAGAAGGACCCCCACACACACACACAAATAGTACAGTTTCAGTCCTCATCTTACATGCTGTTGACTCACAGCTACATGTCTGGAAGAATTTCAAAGAGGTGGACCATCAATGATGTGAGATAACTTTTTCCTCCATTAACATCCCCCCCCCAATAAAAAGTGTGCTCAAGGCATACGGAAGGATGTGCCCAAGCCCGTTCACATCCACAACTAACACCCCCCACACACACCAACACATACAGTAATGCATTATCACAGATAAGCCAAGCCTCCACTAGCTCTCACTCACACTTTATTTCCACTTCTTACTTTGCTTCAGAAAACTAAATAGTCACCATCTGTTCAACTCTTTTCTGATCATCTCTATAAGCACTGCAAGACCATCTTTGAACATATATAAATGATATGATCGAGGTACCACCTCACTACACAATGGGCCAGTGAATCTGGCATGTTTTACTTCACTTTGTGTATGTGTGTGTGTGTGTGTGTGTGTGTGTGTGTGTAGGTGGATTAAAGAAAGTTCTGTGCACTGTTTTTGTTTCACTCACTTGATATTCTGCCAAACCTCATTTGGAGACCATGACTTGGTATATTATAAACCAAACTCTGCAACCATACTTTTTATTAGCTATGATGTAGAAATTTACATTTTCAATATGACATTCAACAATTAATTTACATTGAACTTCTATTGGTTAGCAAGCACTTTCTAACCTTTGCTGCTGTTTCTGCATCTTCTGCCTCCTTGTCTGCTGGACAGTTGCAGGTGGTTTGCTTTTCTCAAGAGGCCCCAACTCTAATGCAATCTGTTCTGCATCCACAGAGATCTGTAATAGATTGCCATTACATTTCATTACTAAACCAAAAACTTGCTATTTGTTACATATAAGATGTGAAATGAATGTTGAAAAACTACACTTGCCAAAAACAAAAGCAAAGAATAAGAAAATAACATGCATTTCCCACTGTGCCAGTTGATATGTTACATGACCCTTCCTTACAACCCTATAATTAGGTTCCTCTCCTCTTCCATTCTAAGTCAACTATTTTTTTCTCTAAATCTCCAACTCTGTGGGAAACGCACGCTTTACTGATGTACATAGGGGACATTGCATGCGAAATCAGGAAGATATGGCTAGCCGCCGATTCGTCACTAACCATCAAGCGACATCATCTCTTGTAGACCAAGATGAGAAAGAATGAAGTTTCTGAAGCTACACTGCTAACAAGTATACACGCGTCTGACTTTCAGGAAACTGCAGTAGCCATGGCTAAATGAAGGGGCTATCTAAGCACATGAGGATAACAGGGGTTTATTTAGGCCTCACCAATGTAGTAAGAGCACATCTGTTACATTTTACACTGGGGATCCTGGTTTACAACTGGGATGAATCACAAGGAGTAAACCCATGGGGATAGAAGGATCCGTAAATCAGCTGAAAGGCCAACGATCAGAAGGATATGACATGAAGTACCTACACTAACATTTGGATTAATAATGGAACATGGACAAAGTGGCCGTGCAAAAGATGTCTACCAAGGTGTTATTTTATGAAACAAGTACTGGAATGCATCCACTCTTTCCATGAAGTGGTCTGCAACCATAGTATTTTATTTTAGCAGACAGGGAGTTAAACATGATGACAAGAAATTAACGCAGCCTGCAAACCACTTGGAAGAGGTTTATCTGGTGACTACGCCCTTCCTCTCCTGAGGAAAGGAGAATAGCAGCTTTTTAGTTTTCCTAAACTCATAGACCTACTTTGTTCAGAACTTAAGCTACTACACATCTGGGGTGTGAAGGCTTTTTCTCTTGAACATTCGTCCCACCAAAGAAAATAAGGAGATGAAAGGACTGCTTTGGTAACAAATGAGGAAATACTTTTAAGGTGGAAGACCGGGCTGGAGTTGAAGTAGCATCCGATCCTTATGAAAGTGCAGCTATAATACATACAAGCAGATGGAATGGCTACCAAAAAAGCATTTTCCAAGATAAAAGCTTCAATGTTGCTAAGCCAGTGGGTTCAAACAAGGACAGTGAAGCCTGTTCAGCCACTTCTTACACCTGCCATAAGGTTCAGCAGAATCAGATTTTATGAAAAAGGCCAATAATGAGGTACAGCCAGGTGCCACCACAACCACAGAGAACCCTCTCAGCTAGAGTCAGAAGAGTATCATGTATTGTGAAGGACCGGACAGCATGAAACAGCACCATTCTTCACCACCACTAGGCAGAGAGAAACGGTCTTGGTTTTCTTCCCTGAACTTTGCAATGAGGCATGGAATCAGGAGGAATATGAAGAATGCAAAGAACCACCACCAATGCTACTGGAAGGAAAATACAGAGGCTTTAATCTCCTCTTTTTCCCTGATGCAGATAAATGATGAGAGTGTTGAATGGGTAACCACTAGAATACCCCACTTTCAAAAATTCAAACAATACACAGACTCCATAATTCACAGCATAAGGCAAGGACTACCTCTTTAATCTTGCTAGTATAGGTTGCCAAAAGACAGGACATCTTGGGCCATCACTGCTAGCAGGGATGACTTACACTGACGTGACAAACCATTGAAGATAAAGGCAACTCTCATGATAGAATCAGATAGGGCTCCCTCAGATTTAAAGTCACCCTCAGTGACTGCAATCACAGGACTGCTCACATCAGGGACACCAAAAGCCAGGTGCTCAAATCAGGGATACCAAAAGCCAGTCATCCAAGTAGGGAAATATAAGATCATCTTTCTACTGCAAGGCGTTGGTCATCATGGACAACTTAGTGAACACTATGGGTACAGCAGAAAGTCCATATGGCAGCACTCTGCAATGAAAGTTATGCCCATTTAGAGTGAACTGATGGAATCTCTTATGCAGACCACAGACACTAATGGGCCAGTATGCATCCATTACTGTCAGTACCACCGTCAAAGACTCCTGCAGCATCAAGGCAAGTCAAAGGCATGACTTTTGTGAAGCCATCATATGGAACCTGACGGACCACATTTGCTTGCTGAAGATGGTGAGAAGAAATATGCCACACAAAGTCTTCTATCCACTACCACCCAGTTCTGTGATGCAAAGGAATAAAGCCTCAACATCAGACCAACAGACCTAGGTTCAATCAGCAGGCTGACAGTTAGATGAGCTTGTTAGGGTGTGGAGGAGAGGAAAACAAGACAATGCCTGCTTGCCTCACTCTGTCAGGAAAGGTGTGAGGCGGGTGCCCAGAAGAGCAATTTCCACATTAAATTCCTGGTTGAAAACAGGAATTACAAGAGATACTCTTCCCTCAAGAGGGTAAGAAGTTTGGATGGATATTTCTAATTGATGTGGGAGACATTTCTGCTGCACACACCTACTCCATGTAGGGGCGATACTGAGGAACTGGTCAGGGCTTCAGATATAAATGGCTCCCCAAATAGATGACTGTTTTCCTTCCATCACTCGGCCATCATCCCTGCATGGAACAAGTGAGCCAACTAAAAGAACAAGAAAGCTCGATGGTTATTGAAGGCCCAGGGGATGAAAAAAGTGACCCCCAACAGACTTCTGTCGCATTTAGAATTAGAACATAGTTATATAGTAGGATCCTTAGCATCTTTCCAAAGGAAAACAGAATATACAATTCCTGTAAGGAAATAAAATGTCTGGGAATGCCTCAATACAAATGTGAAAACATCTTCATCTTACAGTGAAACCTTTTGTGGAGAACACTAGAAGTCACTGGTCCTCTGTGATGGCTCTTCAAGCCTGAAGAACCATCCTCCTGTGGGACTTCTCAGACAATAGTTAGGGCTGCAAATACTGGGCTGGTGAAGTGCTTCTCTTAGGCAAAATGGCTAGGACCAAAAGAAGGCAAGACTGTGTGATGCTCATCAGCGTTCCCTGCTCTACATGTAGATTTCCTCTTTTTGGACTGTTTGGGCCTGTTAAAACTTGGAAATTCAGTAGTAAACTGGATCATGAAAAAATCGTCCCCAGAGTGCAAAGGGCCTGCTTCTTCAACCCTGGCAAGGTCATCGGTCAGATCCTCAGAAGGCTAGCTGAAAAGAACCACCCCCTGAAAGAGGCATCCAGGAAGGAATTTCTGAACTTCTTACAGAAGAAAAGTCCTCAGCAAGGCCACAGGCCTGAACTATTGCATCAGCACAGTTAAAAGCTTTTCCACAGCCTGATCCTACAAATGGAATTTGAGCAACTGGGATAAAACTATCAGGATCTTAATCCCAGAATGGTGAAGGAATAAATTCTCTTAACAAGCCTGTTCAAAACACAAATACATGCTTGGCAATAAGGAGCAAAAGCCTGCTTAAGGTTCTGTGCTCTACACTGGACTAAAGACCTCACTCAGGAGTCAGCCTGAACATGCTTACTCAGAATCCCACTGCACTTAACAGAAGGATTATAAATAGCATCCTTTTCTCAGTAACTGAGAATACACATTGCAGTTATTTCCAGACTGCTTTAATGGCACCCTTGATGACTGGCTCATATGGGGGGGGGGGATGCATGACTCCTCTTACTGTTTTCCCCCAGAATCCCATTAAGACACTTTGTAGGGGGGGTTGGAATGAAGTCCACAGGCTCCAGAGAAAACTTAAGCCTTAACATCTCTCTGAAGGAAGGAGAAATCACAAGGGAGGTAGGATAAAGAGTCACCATCCTTATCTGTCTTGGAGATAATGTCCCCCAATTTCTCAGACACCATGAAACATCCTTAATGGGAGGGTCTTCCCAACTACCTTCAAAGGAAACATGATAATGCAAAGCTTGTATGAAGACTTTACAAATATCCAGCTCCTCAGTCTTAAATGATATCCTTATTCAACAGTATAGTGGTACTTCTGGGCAGAGCTCAAATCTCTGCTAGCACCTTCCTTTAAAAATGATGTTAAAGCCTACAATGTAATGACTTACTTTCACATTGCTTTGGCAGCGCAACTGTTGAGTCAAGTGGCCAGAATTAGTGTCACAAGGGTGACATGTGGATTAGATCATCCCAGTTGAGTATTAATAGCACCCATTTTAGAACATCTTCCAAAACGTACAGTTGTGTACACATCATAAATGTAGATGTTCGAGTGTATTCACTGTTGCAGTCATTACATTTGGGTAATCTGCTGGCAGGTTGCCCTCAGTTGGCCTGATTAACAAAGTCTTGGGTCCTGCGTCGGTTGCTGTCCCTTCTTCCATGACGTCAGGTCGTCAGGGGTATAAAACATGCAGCCGACGCCATTACATCAGTTTTTCTTGCCCCAGATGTCAGGTGCCCACCAAATGGGGAGCAATAAATATAAAAATGTATATGTAAATTTAAACACAAAAAGTATATACCTCCAAACAAAAGCAAATACACCAGAAAGGCTTTTAAGCATAGTAGAAGAAAGTAGAGGTATAGTAAATGAAAAACAGGGGGCTGGAGGGTGGGTAACCAGGACTGTAACAGTGAATACACTCGAACATCTACATTTATGGTAAGTGTACACAACTGTACTATGTTCTTCGTGTTTCACTGTTTCAGTCATTACATTTGGATAGATTCCCAAAGCTGTGGTTGGGAGGATGGATTTATACAGCATTAGGACCAGCTATAAAGCCCTGAAGGACAGAAGTGGCAAAGCCAGCTCTGGATTTAGAGAAGAAAGGTAAATGGTAATGTTTGGTGAACGTATGGACTGAGCACCAGGTAGCAGCTTCTAGAATGTCCCTGATAGGAACACCTCTGAGAAAGGCTGTAGATGTAGATGCAGCCCTGGTGGAATGAGATCTGATCCCCTGGGGGATAGTTTTACCATGGTACATGTAGCAGAAACGAATACAACGGCTTATCCATTTGGAAATAGTCTGCGTTGAAATAGCCTTTCCCTCTGCTCCTGCAACAATTGCCACCAGTAGTTGTTCAGATTTTCTTAGAGATTTTGTCCTGTTTAAGTAAAATCTAAGTTGTCTGTGTACATCCAATGAATGCAGAATCTGCTTCCCCTTGTTCTGTGGATTGGGAAAGAAAGTTGGCAAATGAATGGTCTGATTAAGAGCCACACTGGATACCACCTTAGGCATGGAGAATGGATTGGTCCTGACAGACACCCTGTCCGCATGAAAAATAATGAAAGGCTCCATTGCCATAAGAGCCTGTAATTCAGAAATCCTTCTAGATGAAGTGACTGCTAAAAGGAAAGCAGTTTTCCAGTAGAGAAATTGTAAGTCTGTAGTAGCAGTTGGCTCGAAAGGAGGGATAGTGAGTTTTTCCAATAATTGAGGTCCCAGGCAGAGGTTGGAGCTCTTCTGGGAGGTCTTAAGTTTTTGGCCTTTCTGAGATACTGCTTTAGCAAAGGATGAGAGAAGAGGGGAGGTTTTGTGTTGTAATGAGATGAAATGGCTGAGGCATGGATTTTTATGGAAGAAAAGGACAGGCCCTTCTGAAGCATCTCAGTTAAGTATTGTAAAATCTGAGGAATATTGGGCACTGCTGTGCTTATTCCTTGTGACTGGTTCCAGGCACAGAATCTTTTCCACTTGTCAGCATAAGATATTCTAGTACTAGGCCTTCTCGCCTCCAAAATGACACTCATTACAGGTTTGCTGAGGGATGCTAAGGGTGATTAGCCACGCTGCAAGATTCAAAGTTTGGAGCTGAGTGTGCAGAATTTGGTTGTTCTGCTGAGACAGTAAGTAAGGTGTCTGAGGCAGGTGCCACGGATGAAGGAGTGACAAATTCCGCAGGAGTGGGTACCAGTGTTGGTGAGGCCAGTCTGGAGCAATAAGAATAATTTTTGGTTTGTCCTGTCTTACGTTTAGTAGAACTTTGGAGAGCAGAGGTAGAGGGAGAAAAGCATAGACTGTTTTTCCAGCTGAATGAAAGAGCATCCACTTTCCAAGCTTGTTTGTGATGAGTTCTTGTGCAGAGTTTGTCCAACTGATAGTTCTGGGGTGAGGCGAAAAGATCTATGTCTGGACTCCCCCATTTGCTGGTCAACATGTTGAAAATCCGTGGTTCCAGTTTTCATTCGTGTGGGTCCATGAGACTTCTGCTTAGTTCGTCTGCCAGAGTATTCAGCTTTTCTGGCATATATTGAGCTTGTTTATGTCAAGGCCGTGTTCCACAATGCCGTGGCTAATCTGCAGAGGGGGTAGGAATGCGTACCCCCCTGCTTGTTTATGTAACACATAACTGTGGTGTTGTCTGTCTATCATTAATTGTCCTGGATGAAGGTAGTCCTTGAAGGCTGTCAGTGCATTCTATACAGCTAGCATCTTTCTGATTGATATGAAGGTGCATTTGATTTGGGCTCCATTTGCCCTGAATGCACTTCCCTGCCAGATGAGCTCCCCAAGCATAGTCTTATGCGTCTGTAGTTAGGGTCTGGGCGGCAGGGGCTGGAGTGAAAGGCAGTCCCTTGTTTTGGTGGCAGGCCTCTGCCCACCATAGGAACTCTAGTTGCAGGCAAGAAATGATAGGAATCATTGTTTCCAGGCTGTGACAATGTTGTCTCCATAAACTTTTTAAGTACCACTGAAGTTTCCTCATATGCAGTCTTGCAAATGGAATTTGAAGAATGCAGGAGGCCATGAACCCCAAGGCTTGCAGAATTTGCCTTGCAGATAGCAGGGTTTTTGTGGCCACCTGTTTGAAGTAAGTCACCAATTGAATTTGCTTTTCTGGCATAAGGTAAGCCATCTGGGCAGTTGTATTCAAGCTTGCACCCAGGAATGTAATTTTTTGAAAAAGTACCAGTTGTGATTTCTTTTCGTTTATGGTGTACCCTAGACAAGTTAGAACCCTTTTTACAAACGCCAGATGCTGCAGAAGAATGTCCTTCTTTTCTGCCTGAATTAGATGATCGTCCAGGTATGGATATATTTGAATATTTCTTTGCCTGCAAAATGCAATTACTGGAGCCAGGCACTTTGTAAAGACCCTGGGCGCAGTAGATAAGCCAAAGGGCAATGCACAGAACTGGTAATGCAAGTAGCCTGCTTTGAAGTGGAGGTACCTCCTGCAAGATTCCCTGATTGGGATATGCATGTTAAGCCTCTTTTAAGTCTAGAGTTACCAACCAGGCATCTTTGCCTAGCATATGAAATAGCTGTTGAAGAGTCAGCATCTTGAATTTTGGAATGTCCAGAAATGTGTTTAGTGTAGATAAGTCCAGAATTGGACACCAAGATTTGTCTTTTCTGGGTACCAGAAAAAGTGTTGAATAGAAGCCTTGTCCCTTTTCCTCTTCTGGTACTGGTTAAATAGCTTCCACGTTCATGAGGGATAAAACTTGTTTCTGGGCCTCTGCCCACTGATTTGGGGGCAGGTCTGGCGATCCGTTTGGGATTGTCAACGTGTGGAAATGAAATCTGTATCCCTGGGATACTATATTTAAAATCCATTTGTCCTGGGTTATCAGTTGCCAGTTTCATGCATGAAGTGCCAGTGAGTGTAGAGGGAAGTCATTGAGACTGTTTACCATAGGGAGGTGCCTTGCTGTTTCCAGATTTGGAGGTGGAGGCACCCCACTGTTTTGTTCTAAAAGTCCCTTGTGACTTAAACCTGGAGCCTTTGGAATGTCTGGGTTTGGGATGTGGCTCTCAAAGGGAGTGGAAAGGACCAGTTTTTAGTAGGCCAGTGCCTACTAAATCTTGGAGGTTGCACTTGGAAGAAATTTTTCACAGTTTGCATAGATTTAGCTTCATCAACCTTATTACCAAAGAGACGGTCCTGTTGTAATGGGGCATCCAACAATTTTGCTTTAACATGATCAGGCAGAGTTTGCTCTTTGAGCCACACATGCCTTCTTAGCACAGACCCAGTTACAGCAGCCCTGCAAGAGGCTTCTAAAGAATCAAAGCCACATTGCAAAGTATGTTTTCCAACTTGTTCAGCTGAATGCAATAAATCCTGTAAATCTTTATTTTCCACACAGTCAGAAATTAACACAATTTTATGTTTAAGCAGTCCCATGATATGCTGTTGATATTTAAGCATATGAAAGTACAGTTTTGTACCTACCATAAATGTAGATGTTCGAGTGTTGACACTGCTGCAGTCATTACACTTGGGTTATCCTGCCGTCAGGCGGTCCCGCAGTCGGCCAGAGTTCCAAAGTCTTGGTCCAGCGTCGGTTGCTGTCGCCTCCTCCCTGACGTCAGTGCGACAGGGGTATCCAAGATGCAGCCGACGCCATTTTCTTCAGTTTTTCTTGCCCCAGATGTCAGGTGCTCCCAAATAGGTAGGCACATCAAATTGTTAATAAACAATACAAAAGAAAAGCAAACCACCATTTTTAGGTTACTCCCCATAGGTAAAAACGGTAGATGTCCTAGGTAAGTACCAGAAAGTAAGAGGGGAAGGAGGGAGGGCAACCTGGACTGCAGCAGTGTTTACACTCGAACATCTACATTTATGGTAGGTACAAAACTGTACTATGTTCATCGTGTTACACTACTGCAGTCATTACACTTGGGTGGAATCCCAAAGCTGAGGTAGAGAGGCTGGATCTACAAGGCATTAGGGGTGGCTATAAGGCCCTGCAGTACAGCAGTGGCGAAGCCAGCTCTGGATCTGGAGTATAAAGGCAAATGGTAATATTTGGTGAAGGTATGCACAGAACTCAGAACTCCATGTTGCTGCTTCCAAAATATCCTTGGTAGGTACTCCTCTGAGGTAGGCAGTTAAAGTGGCTGTTGCCCTGGTGGAGTGAGATCTAATGCTGCTAGGTACAAGTTTCCCATGGTGGGTATAGCAGAAACATATACAGTGTCCTATCCATTTTGAAATAGTCTGCTTTGAAATGGCTTTTCCCTGTGCTCCTGTAGCGTATGCTACCAATAATTGCTCAGATTTTCTGAAAGCTTTGGTTTTGTCCAAGTAGAAGTGTAACTGCCTGTGAATGTCCAAAGAATGTAGCAATTTCTCCTCTTTGTTCTGTGGTTTTGGATAAAAAGTTGGCAAGTGAATAGTTTGATTCAGAGCCACACTTGATACCACCTTTGGCATAAATGTAGGGTTAGTTCTTAAAGACACCCTTGTCCTGGTGGAAGATGAGGAAAGGTTCCACTGCCATTAGTGCCTGTAATTCTGAAACTCTTCATGCTGATGTAATTGCCAGTAGCAGAGAATTTTTACAAGAGATGTATTTTATTTCTGCTGTGTTAGCTGGCTCAAAAGGAGGTAGAGTTAATTTTTCCAAAACAAAGTTGAGGTCCGAAGTTGGTGTAGGTGCTCTACGGGGGCGGTCTTATGTTTTTAGCCCCTCTGAGGTATTGTTTAAGCAAAGGATTAGAATAAAATTGGTGGATCAGTGTTGTAATGAGCAGAGATAGCTGAGGCATGGATATTGATGGATGAAGAAGAGAGGCCCTTGTCCAGCATCTCAGTTAAGTATTGCAGTATCTGAGGAATGTTTGGGACAAGAGGGTCAAGGCTGTGCGCTTGGTTCTAGGCACAGAATCTCTTCCATTTATCAGAGTATGCTTTCCTGGTGCTAGGCCTTCTGGCCTTCAGAATGACATCCATAAAGTACAGTTTTGTACCTACCATAAATGTAGATGTCCGATAGACATGCAACTGCAGTCATAACATGTGGGTTGTCCTGCCTCAGGCAGCCCTCGGTCGGATTCCAAAGTCTGGGTCCGGCGTCTGATGTCGCATTTCTCTCCGACGTCAGAGCAGCTGGAGTACATAAGCATCAGCCGACGCCATTTTCTTCAGTGTTTCTTGCCCCAGATGCCAGGTGCCCTCCAAGGAAGGCTGTAATCAAATTGGAAGACAAAAACAGGATTCCAAACAAATAAATGAGCAATAAAACAAATACACCATAACAGTTATCCCCAGCTAAGAGTAACAGGGATAGGAGTGGACCCTAGGCATAGAGGGGTATGGAGGGAGGGAAAATCCGACTGCAGTTGCATGTCTATCGGACATCTACATTTATGGTAGATACAAAAAGTACAGTTTTGTACCTACCATAAATGTAGATGTTCGAAGATCCACATTGCTGCAGTCCTAACACTTGGGGTAGTCCGCTGTCCCAGTCGGCCCGAATACCAAAGTATAAGGCTGACGTCGGTCAAGGCGCATTTGTCTGACATCAGGACGTCAGGGTACAAATGCGCATGACCAACGTCATATCCTCAGTCTTTTCTTGCCCCAGATGTCAGAAGACCCTAAAGAAATAAGGCCAAAACCAAAAAACACAAAAACACTCCTGTACCTAAAATATGTACAATATATACAAATGTACAAAAAATAGAACCTCACCCACACAACCACCCCTAAATACAGAGGGGAAGGAGGGAGGGAAAATTGGACTGCAGCAATGTGGATCTTCGAACATCTACATTTATGGTAGGTACAAAACTGTACTATGTTCTTCATCTCACATTGCTGCAGTCCTAACACTTGGGTAGAATCCCAAAGCAGAGGTAAGGGAGGATGGCTAAACTATAATGAAGCAGGAGCTGCCAAAATGCCCTGCAACACAGCAGTGGCAAAACCAGCCCTGGACTTAGAATAGAGAGGAAGGTGGTAATGCTTGGAGAAAGTATGCACTGAACTCCAAGTTGCTGCCTCAAAATATCCTTAGTTGCCACCCCTTAGAAATGCTGTTGAAGTGGCAGTAGCCCTAGTGGAATGAGGCCTAATCCCAGCTGGAATTTCTTTGCCATGATGGGAGTAACAGAATGCAATGCAAAACCCAATCCACTTAGATATAGTTTGTTTTGACACAGGCTTGCCCTGAGAACTCAAAGCAAAAGAAACAAACAACTGCTGAGACTGCCTAAAATCTCTAGTCCTGCTTAAATAATAACGCAACTGCCTGTGTACATCTAAAGTGTGAAAAATCTTTTCCCCCCTATTTTGGGGATCTGCATAAAAAGTAGGCAAATGAATAGTTTGGTTTAAAGCCACACTAGAAACCACCTTAGGCATAAATGAAGGATTAGTACGTAATGATACCCTATCCTTATGAAAAATCAAAAAAGGCTCCACCGCCATAAGGGCCTGCAATTCAGAAACCCTTCTTGCAGAAGTAATGGCCAACAAAAAAGCAGTCTTCCATGACAAGTATTTCAACTCAGCAGTAGCCGCAGGCTCAAAAGGTTGTAGAGTAAGTTTCTTCAACACAAAATTGAGGTCCCAAGCAGGAGTAGGAGCTCTTCGTGGGGGTCTTATATTCTTTGCCCCTCTAAGAAATTGCTTGAACAAAGGATGAGAAAACAATGGTGGGTCACAATCATAGTGAGCTGAAATTGCTGCAGCATGAATCTTAATGGAAGAGAAAGACAAACCTTTGTCCAATAGCTCAGTAAGATATTGAAGAGCCACACTCAAATTAGGCTCAGAAACATCCAAATCCTTTGCTGCACTCCAAAATAAAAATCTCTTCCATTTTTCTGCATACACTTTACGTGTACTAGGTCTTCTGGCTTCCATAATCACATTCAAAACTTGTCGAGGAAGTTGAGACCTGCTGTGGTTCAAAACAGAATATGCCAGGCTGTTAGATGAAGAGAGTGAAGCTTGACATTGAGTAGATGACCGTCCCTCTGAGACAAAGGTGTGGAATCAAGGTAAAGGCCATGGAGGCTTTCTTACCAGATTCCTCAGTAATGGGTACCAGTGTTGCCGAGGCCAATCTGGAGCTATCAAAATCATCCTTGGCTTGTCTTGTCTGACCTTTAGGAGTACCTTTGGGAGGAGAGGCAGAGGTGGAAAGGCATACACATGAAGATTTTCCCAACTGAAGAAAGAGCATCCACTTTCCAAGCTGTGTGATGATATCTTTTCGTGCAAAACTTTGGCAGCTGGTGGTTTAGTGGAGAAGCGAACAGATCTATGTCTGGAGTTCCCCATGACACTGTCAATTTTTGAAATACATGAAGATCCAGTTTCCACTCGTGGGGATCCAT
Organism: Protopterus annectens; assembly: GCF_019279795.1. Classification (NCBI taxonomy): domain Eukaryota; kingdom Metazoa; phylum Chordata; order Ceratodontiformes; family Protopteridae; genus Protopterus; species Protopterus annectens. Next base: position 830,879,606 of record NC_056727.1, on the reverse strand, counting down.
GATTTGCCTGCTTAACACATCTGCTAAGGAGTTCTGTGCTCCTGGCAGAAACCTTGCCTGAAGAGTAAGCTGCAAGCTGAGCGCAGTCTCCCACAAAATCATTGCTTGCCTGCATAGAGGATAAGAATGTGTTCCCCCTTGCTTGTTGATGTACCACATGACAGTTGTGTTGTCTGTTAGAATCAACACATGACCTGGAAGAAGTAACTCCTTGAAAGCTATCAATGCAAACTGGACTGCTAACATCTCCTTCATGTTGATATGTAGACGCTGTAGTCTGGCAGGCCACTTGTCTTGTATCCACTTTCCATTCAGATGAGCTCCCCAAGCTATGTCTGAGGCATCTGTCGTTAGAATCTGACTCGCCTCTGGCCGGGTCACAGAGAGTCCCTTGTTTAGGTGACATTCCTGAGCCCACCACAAAAATTCCTTTTGAATGCAAGGTATTATTTGAATGACAGTGTCCAGATCCTGGCAGTGCTGTGTCCATACATTTTTGAGATACCATTGTAGCTTCCTCATATGCAGTTTGGCATTGGGAAGCACCAGAATACAAGATGCCATGAACCCTAATGCTTGAAGGACTGTCCTTGCAGTCAGCACGGACTGATGAGATAGTTGATGGAAGTAAAGGGATAGACTCTTTTGTTTGTCCGGGGTTAAAAAGGCCATCTGGGCAGCTGTATTCAGTCTCACACCCAGAAAGCACATGTCTTGAGAGGGTACTAGACTGGACTTTATTTCGTTCACAGAATACCCCAGGCATCTTAGCACTGCTATCACATATTCCAGATGCTGAAGAAGCTCGTCCTTTTCTTGAGCCAGAATCAGACAGTCGTCCAAGTAAGGATAGATTTGTATTCCTTTTAGCCTGAAAAAGCTACAACTGGAGCCAGAACTTTTGTGAATACTCTGGGCAGTAGATAAGCCAAAGGGCAATGCAGAGAACTGATAATGGGAATTTCCAGCTCGAAACGCAGATACTTCCTGCAACTGAGTCTGATAGGCACATGAAGGTAAGCCTCCTTGAGATCTAAAGTTACCATCCAGTGATCTTTGCCCAGCAGAGGTAAAAGCTGTTGTAACGTCAACATTTTGAACTTGGGAATGTCCAAATAAGTGTTGAGGATAGACAAATCCAAAATTGGTCTCCACGTGTTCCCCTTTTTGGTACTAGGAACAGGCGAGAATAAAATCCTAGGCCCCTTTCTGGCACAGGAACCGGCTGAATGGCCCCTATCTGGAGCAACAGAGAAATTTGCTTGTGAGCCTGTTTTCTTTGTAGAGGAGGAATGTCTGGCATGCCTTTGAAAGGAGGCAAGGTATGGAAATAAAACCTGTAACCGTGGTGAACGATATCCAATACCCATCTGTCTTGGGTAATAACACTCCAGTTTTCTTTGAAAAGTGCCAGCCTTCCTCCCAAAGGTGCTGCCAGACGAGAAGGCTCTGGCAGCTGAAAAGGCAAGTCATTGGGTCTGCTTACGAAAGGACTGACCCCTGCCCTCACCAGAAGACTGGGCAGGCGAACTGCCTGCTCTAGGCCTAAAGAACCTTGAGCTCTGCCCCTACCACGTCTAGATCTACCCCTAGACTGAGAATCATAAGAAGGATAAGTCCACCCCTTAGTAGGCCAATTTCTACTAAACTTTGGAGGCTGAACCTGCAAAAAATCTTTAACAGTCTGCATAGACTTAGCCTTGTCCTCCATTTTCTTTAAAACTGCGTCCACAGGCGCACCAAATAACACATCAGATTGTAAAGGAGCATCTAAAATCCTTGTCTTTACATGTTCAGCTAAATTCTGATCCCTGAGCCAGGCATGCCTGCGAAGAACAGAACCAGTGGCTACCACCCTCGAAGAGGCCTGTACAGCATCAAAACCACATTGCAAGGAATGCTTACCCACCTGTTCAGAAACATGAACTAAATCCTGCAACTCTTTACACTCAATACCTTCCGCCAGAGCATCTACCTTAGACTTCAATTGTGAAAGGAGATAATTTTGGTATTTCAACATGTGAAACTGGCAATTCAAAGCCCTCATGGCTAAAGTGGAAGTAGTATACACCTTTTTCCCCCATCTATCCAAAGCCCTTGCCTCTTTATCAGAAGGAACAGGATTTTTAACAACAGAAGCCTTAACACCTTTAGGGCCCTGAGAAACAGTTTCTGGGTCTGCCCTGGGACTCTTAAAAGATACTTATGAGCTTCAGGCACCCTATAATACCTGTCCGGTTTAACTGGGGCAGGAGACAAAGAATCAGGGTTCAGGGAAGCCTCTGCAAAAACATCCTCTACCACATCCAGAACAGGAGGTATAGCTAAAGGCCTATGCTGGGGTAGAAACAAAAATTCCCTAAGCCTTTTCCTAGAATCAGAGAAATCTTGACCTTCCCATTTAAAATGCTCCCTCATGGAATGAAGGGTCTCTGAAAAAGAAAAATCCTCAGGAGGAGAAGCCGAAGGTGTAGAGTCATCTACATCAGAATCAGAATAAGGAGGATACTCCTGCAAGTCTTCAGCCGAAGACTCAGAAGCCTCCGAACACTGCTCAAAACTTTCAAGCTCAGGTTCCACCCTAGGCCTCTTATCAGGGGGGGGGGTAAAGAACCTCTAATCATAGTAATCAAATCTTCTGCCATTTTAAGCATATGTTTCTTAGGCAGAGACCCAGAAGAACTAGGGGAGACCCCCACTGAAGTTAACCCTGGCCTACCTCTAGAAGGAGCCTTGGAAACAGAAGGGGAGGGCCTAACCACCTTAGGAAGGGAGAGGAGAACAGCAACCTGAGAAGCCCCTTCAGCCTGGCCTACCTCCTGAGAGGACACATCTTGTAACAGTAAAGTCTCACCCTGAGAATCCAAAGGAACTTCTGGTAGAACCACCGGCTCCACCGAGCCCTCTAAAGAACCAATGTCCGGGACAGACGGTTCTTCCACCCTAGGCTTCGCTGCTTTGTCCTTGCGCTTTTTAGACGAAGCAGGCGTCGGAGCATCCGACGGCATGTTGTAATTACAACGCTTCCCAAAAACTAACCTGGCACAATCTAATCTTCTCTTAATAGTGCGTTTGTTAAATCTAGCACAAGAGCGACAGCCAACCACGTCGTGCTCAGGCCCTAAGCAAGGTATACACAAGGTATGATAATCTCTATGAGGTATCTGTTTCCCACAAGAAATACAGTTATTCACTTTTTCTGACATCCGGTTAAATACTGAGGCAAGAAAAACCAAAATATTCCCCAACGGGGTACTTAGCCAACTTTGATTCGGTCTGAAACTCCGACTTCAGAAAATTTCAGAACGCCAACCTGCACTCGCAATACTGCTTCTGCATCGGACCATGCGGCAAAAAAGACTGAGGATATGACGTCGGTCATGCGCATTTGTACCCTGACGTCCTGATGTCAGACAAATGCGCCTTGACCGACGTCAGCCTTATACTTTGGTATTCGGGCCGACTGGGACAGCGGACTACCCCAAGTGTTAGGACTGCAGCAATGTGAGATGAAGAACATCTGTACTATGTCCTTCAAGAATGCAACTGCAGTCATAACATGTGGGTAGAATACCACAGCTTAGCTGGGGGAGGAGGTATGCACTAGGAAAGAGGTGGTGTGGCAATCAACCCCTGCAGGACTGCCGAAGCAAAGCCTGCTCTGGATCTGGAATATAGAGGGAGATTGTAGTGTTTGGAGAATGTATGCACGGAGCTCCATGTAGCAGATTCTAGAATGTCCTTGGTAGGCACCCCTCTTAAAAAAGCTGTAGAGGTGGCTGTAGCTCTGGTGGAATGTGGCCTGACATTGGCTGGAACAGTCTTTCCATGAAAGGAATAACAGATTCTGATGCAATGTCCAATCCATTTAGAAATAGTCTGTTTTGAAATTGCTTTTCCTTGGACTGCAGGGGCGTAAGCTACAAAAAGTTGTTCAGACTTCCTACTGGCCTTGGTTCTGTCCAGGTAGTATCGAAGTTGTCTGTGAATGTCCAAGGTATGCAAAAGTCTTTCCCCCTTATTCCCAGGATTGGGGAAGAAAGCAGGCAGATGAATGGCTTGATTTAGAGAAACCCTAGACACCACCTTTGGCATAAAAGTAGGGTTGGTCCTTAATGAAACTCTGTCTCTGTGGAAAATAATAAAGGGTGGTATTGCCATTAGGGCCTGTAGCTCCGAAACCCTTCTTGCTGAGGTAATTGCCAATAGGAAAGCTGTCTTCCATGAGAGAAATTGCAAGTCAACTGAAGCTGCTGGCTCAAAAGGAGGTAGAGTCAGTTTTTCTAAGACAAAATTGAGGTCCCAGGCTGGCACTGGGGCCTTTCTTGGTGGCTTAATGTTCTTGATTGCCCTGAGGAATTGTCTTAGCTAAGGGTGAGAGAAAACAGGAGGATCAGTGTTGTATCTAGCTGAAATAGCAGATGCATGTATCTTTATGGAAGAATATGAGAGGCCGTTCTTTAACATATCTGCCAAATATTCCAAGATAAGTGGGATGTTCAGTAATGATGCATCATGTCCCTTGCTGGTATTCCAATTGCTGAATCTTTTCCACTTGGCTAAGTAAACCTTTCTGGTGGATGGTCTTCGAGCCTCTGTTAGTATCCGCTGAACTTCCTTGGAGAGAGATAAGCTGAAGTTACTTAGGGGATCTCTCAGGCAGTTAGCTGCATTGTCTGAAGGTTTGGATGCAGTGTTTCGAAATTGTGTTGAGTCAAAAGTAGAGGCCACTGAGGGAGGGCCCACCTCCTGGTGTGACATATGCTCCATAGTAGTGGGTACCAGTGTTGTCTTGGCCAATCCGGAGCTATTATAATTCCCTTGGGCTTCTCTGCTTTGATCTTTAGTAATACTGAGGTCATCAGTGGCAGAGGTGGGAATACATAGATTGCTAGGGAGTTCCAGTTGAATGAGAGGGCATCTATTTTCCAAGCTTTTGGATGGTATGTCCTTGTGCAAAATTGTGGTAGAAGATGGTTGAGGTGAGAGGCAAATAGGTCCACTTCTGGCTTGCCCCATGTCGAAGTGAGTTGTCTGAAGGCCTTCGGATGTAACCTCCACTCGTGTGGATCTGTGAAATTCCTGCTTAGGCTGTCCGCCAACACATTGTCTTTTCCTGGAACAAACTGGGATTGTAACTGGATGTTTAGGCTCAGTGATTTCTCCCAAAGCTGCATTGTCAGTCTGCAAAGGGGGTAAGAGTGAGTGCCCCCCTGCTTGTTTATGTACCACATCACGGTGGTGTTGTCTGTCCGTATCATTAAATGGCCTTGCTGGAGTTGGTGTTGAAAAGCCTCGATGGCATGCATTACTGCCAGCATTTCCTTTTGGTTTATATGCAGATGTGTTTCCTTTGGAGACCATTGCCCTTGTATGCACCTGCCTTCCATGTACACCCCCCATCCAAGGTCTGAGGCGTCTGTAGTCATGGTGTGTGTTATCTGTGGTATTTTGAATGACATACCTGTGTTTTCCTTGCTCACCGAGGCCCACCATAGGAATTCCTTTTGTAGGCATGGAATGAGTGGTACGATTGTCTCCAAATTGTTGCTGTGTTGAGACCAAATGCTTTTTAGGTACCATTGAAGCTTTCTCATGTGTAGTTTTGCTAATGGAACCAGTAGAATGCAGGACGCCATGTAACCCAGGGCCTGTAGGAATCTCCTTGCAGTCATCTGGGTGAGTTTTGCTAAACCTTTGAAGTAATGAGTTAACTTCTCTTGCTTGTCTTCTGTCAGGTAAGCCATCTGAGAGGCTGTGTCTAGTTTGGCTCCTAAGAAGATTATTTGCTGGGATGGCTGCAGTCTTGACTTTTGGAAGTTGACTGTGTATCCCAGAGCTTGAAATAATCGTATGACATAATCCAGGTTTTTGTCAACATCAATTTGTCGTCCGCTTGTATGAGGCAGTCGTCCAGGTACGGGTAAATTTGTATACCCTGGAGCCTGCAATGAGCAATTACTGAAGCCAGGCATTTTGTAAATACTCTGGGCGCAGTAGATAAGCCAAATGGCAATGCTGAGAATTGATAATGCTCTGGCCCTGCAAGAAATCTGAGGTATCTTCTGCAGCTGTGTCTGATAGGGACATGCAGGTATGCCTCCTTGAGGTCCAGAGTAATCAGCCACAACTCCTTGCCCAGCATGGGAAGGAGCTGCTGTAGAGTAAGCATTTTGAACTTTGGTACTATGAGAAAGGTGTTTAATGCGGACAAGTCCAGTATTGGTCTCCACTGAGATTCTTTTCTTGGAACAAGGAACAGTCTTGAGTAAAACCCCTGTTCTTGTTCTTGTTGTGGAACTCTTTCTATTGCTTCCATTCAAGCCAGCAGAGTGATTTGCTTGATAGCCTCTGCTCTTTGATTTTGTGGTAGGTTTGGCATGCCTTGTTTTCTTGGTAAGGTATGAAAATGAAACCTGTACCCTCGGTCTATAATGTCCAAAATCCATTTGTCCTTTGTCAGTCTGTGCCAGTTTTCTGCAAACAGAGATAATTTCCCGCCCAAGGGAGCTTCTAGTTGTTCCCTGGTAGGCGGTAGTAGAGGAAAGTCATTGAGTTTGTGGTTGTTGGGCAGGTGAAATCCCTGCGTTACTTCTTTGGTTTCCTGGCTGCCATTGTCGTCCCCTGTAAGGGCCTCTGTATTGGCCTCTTCCTCGGCCACGTCTGTTCTTACCCCTTTGAAACTTTTCTGGATTAGGAAAGGACCAGTTTTTTGAAGGCCAATTCCTACTGAATCTGGGGGGTTGAACCTGGAGGAAATCTTTGACAGTCTGAACTGATTTTGCTTTTTCTTCAATGGTCTTTAACACATCCTTAGCATTTGCACCAAAAAGCTTGTTCTTTTCCAAAGGTGCATCCAGAAGTTTTGCTTTTACATGATCTGGTAGAGGTTGATCTTTTAACCAAGCATGTCTACGAATCACTGCCCCTGTCATAGCTGCCCTACATGAAGCTTCCAGTGCATCATATCCACACTGCAGGAAGTGATTGCTTACTTGCTGAGTGTTATGTACAGCTTCCTGCAAAGTCTTCCTGTCTAAAGGATCAGGAGAAGCTAATGTTTTTTGTAAATCTTCTAAGAGATAATCCTGATATTGTAAGATATGAAAAAGGCAATTTAAAGCTCTCATAGATAAGGTAGTGGATGTGTAAACCTTTTTGCCCCATCTCTCTAATGACCTTGCTTCCCTGTTGGAGGGCAAAGGATTTTTTGAGGTGGAGGCTGAAACTCCTTTAGGCCCCTGTGAAATAGTTTCCAAATCAGCAGTATGGGCCCTGAATAAATGGGAATGAGTTTCTGGGACCCTGTAATACCTGTCTGGCTTGGCTGGAGCAGGAGGAAGAGAATCAGGGGTAGCACTAGAGTCAGAATACAAATCATCCAGAACATCAAGTACAGGAGGAATAGCTAAGGGCCTGTAATGAGGCTTCTTAAGGAAAGTCCTAAGGCGTTTCCTAGAATCAGAATATTCCTGACCCTGCCACTTGAAATGTTCCCTCATGGTGTGCAGAACTTCCCCAAAAGAAATATCCTCAGGAGGGGAGGCCGAAGGGATGGAATCTTCTGCATCCGAGTCCTCATAGGTCTGGAAGAGCTCTTCCTGGCTATCAGAGTGGACAGAGCCCTCAGAGTCTTCATCTGAATGGATAGAGGGTTCAACCCGGGGCCTTTTATCAGGAGGAGGCTGGGATGCTCTCTCAGGATGGGCCTGTGAACCTCTAATCATGGAAATTAAATCAGCAGCCATGGACATAATTTGTGTCTCCGGAGTCGGCTGAGGTAAGGATTTAGAAGTAATATGCTTTGTTTTGCTGGCTGCCTTAGCCCTAGGGTAGGCCTTAATAGACATGGCCATAGGACGCCTGGCAGCTCCACGTGCAGGAGTGACCTTGTCTACAGCAATGGTCTCGGGCATTTCCTCGGTTTGTATCCGGAGGAAAGTCTATAACTGGCGTCGGAGTAATGTCTGGAATCGGAGTAGTCGGTATCGGTGTCTTCGGTTCGGGCGGTGGAGACCGTCTCAGAGGAACGAGCACTCGCACTAGGTTTTGGCGTGGAGCGGTGGTAGAGCGGGCGAGGATGTCGGTCACGGTCTTTTGCTTTTGGAGTTTGTGATGTCGGAAGATCCGGCGGCATGGTGTAAGCAAATTTATCGAAAAAATCTTCAGCGAACTCCGCCCGGCGCCTGAGAGTGCGCTTGTTGAAGCGAGCACAGGCTACACAGGCGAGGCGTTGTGGTCTGGGCCCAGGCAAGGAGGCAGTAAGAGTGGAAATCCTTATGAGGTATTTGTTTACCACAAAAGACAATTGTTAACTTTTCAGTAATTTCTGACATCGGCTGAGGCAAGAAAAGGTCCCCAGGGTACTTAGCTTTTGATGACGGTATCGTAGAATACAGCCGCTGACCGACCGGCACTTGCGAACTGCTTCTGCTTCGGGCACCGCGTGGCAAGAAAGACTGAAGAAAATGGCGTCGGCTGATGCTTATGTACTCTAGCCGCTCTGACGTTGCAGAGAAATGCGACATCAGCCGACGTCGGACCCAGACTTTGGAATCCGGCCGACCGAGGGCTGCCTGAGGCAGGACAACCCACATGTTATGACTGCAGTTGCATTCTTGAAGGACATCAGCTTTGGAGAGAGGCATTGCTTGCTTGACTAGGGAATTTTCCATGCAGCTAGGTTTAAGGTCTTTAGCTGGCTGTGAAGTATCTGATTGTTGTGCTGTGTCAGCAACTCCGGGATTTGAGGCAAAATCCAGGGTGGTTCTTGTGCTAAGTTCTTTAAGATTGGGTACCAGTGCTGGCGTGGCCAGTCTGATGCAATCAGTATCATTTTTGGCTCTTCCTGCCTGGCTTTTATGAGTACCTTTGGGAGGAGAGGTAAAGGAGGGAAAGCATATACTTGCAGTTTTTTCCAGTTGAATGAGAGGGCATCCACTTTCCATGCTTGTGGATGGTAGCTCCTTGTGCAGAATTTCTGTAATTGGCAGTTCTTTGGGGAAGCAAACAGATCTATGTCTGGGCTCCACCATTTTTGTGTTATCATTCTGAATATTAGTGGATTCAGTTTCCATTCGTGTGGGTCCATAATGTTTCTGCTTAGGTCATCTGCCAGTGTGTTTTTCTCTCCTGGCAGGAATTGTGCTTGCAGATGAACTTGGTAGTTTAGAGCTGTGTTCCACAATGTCATGGCTTGTCTGCAGATGGGGTAGGAGTGTGTGCCTCCTTGCTTGTTTTTGTACCACATAACTGTGGTGTTGTCTGTCTTTAGTAGTAATTGTCCTGGATGCAGTAGGTCCTTGAAAGCTATAATAGCATTTTGTACAGCTAGCATCTCTTTTTGATTGATGTGGAGATGTCTTTGCTCTGAGGGCCACTCGCCCTGGATACATTTTCCTGTCATGTGTGCTCCCCAGGTGTAATCCGATGCATCTATTGTCAGTGTTTGCCTGGCTGTGGGTTGAGTGAAAGGCTGTCCCTTGTTGATGTGACAAGCTTGTGCCCACCATCGAAACTCCTGTTGTAGGCAAGGAATTAGTGGTATAACTGTTTCCAAACTTTGACAGTGTTGAGACCATACGCTCTTTAGGTACAATTGCAGTTTCCTCATATGCAGTCTGGCATATGGAATTAGTAGTATGCAAGATGCCATGTAGCCCAAGGACTGCAGAATTTTTCTTGCAGGGAGTTGGGTCTTTGCTGCCATTAATTGAAAATATTGAGTCAGTTGTCCTTTCTTGTCTAGCGTGAGATAAGCCATCTGGGCCATTGTGTTCAAGCTGGCACCCAGGAATATTACCTGTTGTGAGGGCACTAATTTTGATTTCTTTTCGTTTACTGTGTACCCCAGGCAACTTAACTTTTTTACGTACGCCAGATGCTTTAGTAGAATGTCCTTACTCTCTGCTTGAATCAGGCAGTCATCCAGGCATGGATAAATTTGAATTTCTTTTTGCCGGCAAAATGCAATTACAGGTGCCAGGCACTTTGTGAAGACCCTGGGCGCAGTAGATAAGCCAAAGGGCAGTGCAGAGAATTGATAGTGCATTGAACCAGCTAGAAATCTGAGGTATCTTCTGCAGTTTTGTCTGATAGGGACATGCAGGTATGCCTCTTTGAGGTCCAATGTCACGAGCCAAGCTTTCTTGCCCAGCATGGGAAGAAGCTGCTGTAGGTGTCAACATCTTGAATTTCGGTACATCCAGGTAAGTAACAAACAGCAGAAACAGCACACACAGCAAACGGAGTACGAAAACCACACAGGATAAAAAAGTAGGTAACAAAAAAGTCATAAAGTTCAAGTGTGGTCTCCAAATGGCATATAACTCACTTATAAAACTCCAGGAAAGAAATCCAGCATCCAAAATTGATCAAAAAACAGGTTTATTCCAGTAAGCGCTTTCACCCTTAGGCTTCTTCAGACTTTACAAGGCAGTAACTACTGAGCAGGTTTAAAAATCTTAGGAGCTCTAGTAATTGGTGAGCCCAAACCAATCAAAACTAGTCAACCACAGTATCATCATATGAATATATCAACTGGAGTATAGTTGAAAATTCACATAGAAAAAAAATACAAAGATATAAATCCACATTGACTAGTACAAAACAGCTATATATCTGGAAGTTATTACAAACTTAAAATCTCATAGATGGATTCAATAAAACAACATTAAAATAAGCATTTCTCATAAAAATAACATAGCATATTATATACACAAGCATGAATATATGTCATGCTAGCAGACCTCCCCATACTGACTGAAGTACACAAATACATTAAGATTGCATTCTGGCAAGCGTCCGCTATATATAAAAAAGTGATCAAGTTCCCAAACTTTAAAAATATATAACAGCTGCCTATGTGTTAAAGCAGAAACATTAAACATTTAAGCACATCGTATAAACAGTTTCAAAGGGGCTTTAGAGTGAGCCAACTCAAAGGAGCGACTGCACAAACCCGTCAGTAAACAATCCCGTAACACAGATCACTTACCATATAGAAAGAAAACAGTAAGTGTATCAAACCAATGGCTGTAATCCAAGATGTAATAAAACAATCCTAAAACTGCTACTATATGCGATTACGGCATCCACGCATATACCCAAAACACTTTCTGTTCCTAGACACACACCTGCATAGCGTAATAGCGTCGCTGCAGGCGAGATAGAGACATGCAGTAATTGTAATGTTTATAGGTCGCCAACAGATGGCAGTGTAGCCTAGTCATTTAAAATGTAAAAAATCTCCATATAACAGCAAAACTACTACATTCAGGCACAGCGAGCCATCCACACTGCAGTGCACCTAACAAAACAACAAAACTCTTGATTATGGAGCAACAAGTCTAGATGCATATCGGAGACTATGCATCAAGGAGCAACGTACTAAACAAGCCCCATAACTAAACAAAAGCCTGATCAATAAACAACTGAAATAAAAATGACAGAACACAGATGTCTCTGAACCAAAGGTGACTACTTCTGTACCACAGGCTAGGGTGTCTTCACAATATCTAAACTAGATCGATTAAAATATAAAGACATAATTAAACCCCATACCATACTAAAAATAGTCTACACCTAAACATGACAGGACAAATGTCCAGGACACCCATGGTGCACCATCCATGGGACTACTGCTTCTAAACTACTGGTTAGAACATCTTAATGATGCACTAACGGGATAAATAATAACTAGATGGAGTGTGATGCAGAGGCGTGAAAACACAATACCTTACAGCAAAAAATCTAAATTTAACATCTACATAAATAATGAATGAATACTCCAAAGCGAGTAAATAGAATCAATAAAACATATATATAAAATATATATAAAAGTGTAAAAGGATAAGGATAGGAAAAGAAAAGAAAAGAAAGGGATGAAAAAGGAAGAAGAGGAACAAAAGAGGGAAATATAGGAAGTGCATAACACTATCCAAAAGACTATGGATTATAATGGTCACGTAGCCTTCTCTTTCTTAAAATGGGTCTTATCTGAACCTTATCATTCAACCGGTGCCTTGTCCGCTCTGCACCTAATAATCCATCTAAGCTCATTCTCTAGAGTGAGGTTGACCAAATCTCCTCCTCTTACACTATTGGACAGAGCTTGGAGGACACAGAAAACAAATTGATGTCCCGTTCCAAGTGTCATGACATGTTTTGCTAATGCATTATGGGTAGATCATCAATGTGGTATGTATGCTCCCTAATCCGCTCTCTAAGGGACCTGTTGGTTTTCCCTATATAAAAGCAGGGGCACATGGTACATCTAGCCAAATATATCACATTAGTACTACCACAGTCTGTTCCAGTATGTAACTTAAACTCATAATTAGTTACAGGGTGTATGAAAGTCATTCTATTATCTATGTACATACATTGATTGCAATCACCACATGGTAGGGTGTTATAACCAAGGGTGTCATCAGTAACTATATACCTGGATATCCTAGGGTTACACAGGAGTCTTTTCAAATTCGGTTTGTTCTTAAACACAACTTTGGGTGTAGGTCCTGCTATCGACCCAATTCTGTCATCTAGTAGTAGGATACCCCAGTATTTCTCCAGAATATCCCTTATATACCCTGAATCTCTAGTATAAAACATGGTTATCTGAGTAACCTCATCAGATCTAACAGAAGAGGGTTGCTCACTACTAGAGGTTCAGGAAATCTGTCTAGCTCTACTTGATCTCATCCCATCAACCTCTTTGAGCTGTTGGTCAAATCTACACATATCATATCCCTAGTTCTAAAACTCTCTCTTAAGAAGTCAATTTCATTAAGGTAGCCTTCACTAGATGCATTGGTGAGGCTCTCATAATCTGCCCTTTCATTACGTTATCAAAAGCGTGCTTGGGGTGCATGCTTCCCCTGCACAAAAGTATTTTTATGGCATAACTTCCGATGTATGGGCGTTGAGAAGGCCATTGTCTAACCTATTAATATTGGCGTCTAAATAAGATATTCGATCTCTTGAATAAGTGAGTGTAAACTTCAGGAAAGGTGTAGCGTATTAATATACTCATAAAATGCTAGTAAGCTTTCCTCATCACCCTTCCAAATCATAAAAGGTCGTCTACAAAAGCCTGTATATCCCTACATGTTCCATCAGACTGTCATTCCCTAGTATATATTCCTCCTCCACTTGGCCATGGCGAGATTGGCGTAGCTATTGGCACAAGGCGTGCCCATAGCTACGCATCATCTCTGAAGGTAAAGGTCATCACCAAACAAAGAAGTTGGATTCAAGATGGTTTCCAAGAACAGTGCTAAAATATCAATTCTGTCTGAACCATAACTAGATTTCTGGCGTAAATAATCAGAAACTTTAGTCACACCTGTATCATTGGGTATCATAGTAAATAAACTAACCACATCCAGTGTCACTAAGAAATATTCTTGTTCTGCTCCCAGAAGTCTAGAATGTTCATATAGTTCTAATAAGAACTGTTTACTGTCCCTAAGGATAATAGGATTCATATCCACTAGGGGCGTAAATAATACTCTACATATATGGATAAAGGTTCCGTAGCCCAACCTTCACCCGGCCACTATAGGTGCATAGGGGTTTTACCAGAGATTTATGAACTTTCGGAAGGCCTTGAATAGTTGGTATCTGAGGGTTCCTAACCTTGAGGTATTCATAGGTAGCCTCATCTACTATTTTGTTCAACAACAAATCATCTAACATATCATAGATCTTAAATACCTTATAGGTGACATCAGTCATAGTGGCTCTAACATAGAACTTGGTATCATTCAACATCTCATTCATCCATTCACAATAATCATGTAAGTCCATCATAACAATTGAACCACCCTTATCTGCAGGTAAAGCAAGGTGTTATCAGACTTAAGAAGTTCTAGGGCTTGTTTCTGTTTATAACTCAAATTGTTCTTATATGACATCTTCTTCTTTTCCTCATAGAAATTATAGATATCATTCTCAACCAACTTGTAGAATGTGTCTATAAGAGGATACAACTGAGGCACATATACACTGTTAGGTTTAAATCGAGGGACACAACTCATAGTCTCTGAGGTCCCAAAGTCAACTTTAAGTTGCAGATTCCTAACAAACAATTTGGTATCCACTATAGAATCTACCAAATTACCTCTAGAACTAGGAATGAAGCTGAGGCCTTTTTCTAATACTTGTTTCTCATAACTTCGTCAGTGTTCTATGTGAGATATTAAATATCAATGATTCATGGTTCTCTCCCACATTTTCTTCAGGGTTGGCCTTGTTGGTCCCCTCCGACCCTTTCCTCTTCTGCCTGCCTCTGCTGTAGAACGCTGCCGACCTATGTAGGGGTTTTGGGCTATAGGGAAAGGGATACCGGCCTTAGCTCCTAAGTTGTCAAATGAAGTGGAAGGGGGTGCAAGACTATCAGTTTTCCTACGCACCACCTCATGGTTAGTGCTACCCATAACAGTGTTCTTTTCTTTATGTTTGTCTAAACGACCATTACTGATACTCTTATCAAGACTAGCTGTAGGAGTAGTGTTATGTACATGGCTACTACCAACTATTAACGCTATTACGCTATTAACAGACTCAGGATTCTAAAAATGCCCACTACAGGTAATCGATATCCAGAATTATTATGTCGTTGGCAGAAACTCAATTTAGAACTGAGTTTCAGTTATATGGAACTATTGATTGACTATTTTGGCCCAGAGGAGAATGCATTAAGAGGGCAGGTGAATGATTTGTTTAATACACTTAAAGTGAACTATTCCTGTGATTTACTTGATTCAAGACTTGAGAGAGTCCTGGACAATGTTATGCTGTTTGAGAAACGTCTCCTTGAACAAAAGAAGAACAAGATATTGAGAGACTTAAAAGACTTTAATAACTGTAATGTCTTCACTTGGCCTAGACAAACAGCTGAATTAAGAAGTGAATGGCCTACTAAACATAATAATATTAAATACCCACTACTGAGGGGATGTGTCTGTTAATAAGCGGTGTTAATAGTCATACTAATGTGGTGTTACAGGATGGTAATGTGAATGATTATGAATCTGGTTTTAACAGTATTGATCCTGCAGTTGGTAGTAGCCATGTACATAACACTACTCCTACAGCTAGTCTTGATAAGAGTATCAGTAATGGTCGTTTAGACAAACATAAAGAAAAGAACACTGTTATGGGTAGCACTAACCATGAGGTGGTGCGTAGGAAAACTGATAGTCTTGCACCCCCTTCCACTTCATTTGACAACTTAGGAGCTAAGGCGGTATCCCTTTCCCTATAGCCCAAAACCCCTACATAGGTCGGCGTTCTGCCAGCAGAGGCAGGCAGAAGAGGAAAGGGTCGGGAGGACCGACAAGCGCCAACCCTGAAGAAAATGTGGGAGAGAACCATGAATCATTGATATTTAATATCTCACATAGAACACTGACGAGTTATGAGAAACAAGTATTAGAAGATTCTATAGTGGATACCAAATTGTTTGTTAGGAATCTGCAACTTAAAGTTGACTTTGGGACCTCAGAGACTATGAGTTGTGTCCCTCGATTTAAACCTAACAGTGTATATGTGCCTCAGTTGCATCCTCTTATAGACACATTCTACAAGTTGGTTGAGAATGATATCTATAATTTCTATGAGGAAAAGAAGAAGATGTCATATAAGAACAATTTGAGTTATAAACAGAAACAAGCCCTAGAACTTCTTAAGTCTGATAACACCTTGGCGTTTACCTGCAGATAAGGGTGGTTCAATTGTTATGATGGACTTACATGATTATTGTGAATGGATGAATGAGATGTTGAATGATACCAAGTTCTATGTTAGAGCCACTATGACTGATGTCACCTATAAGGTATTTAAGATCTATGATATGTTAGATGATTTGTTGTTGAACAAAATAGTAGATGAGGCTACCTATGAATACCTCAAGGTTAGGAACCCTCAGATACCAACTATTCAAGGCCTTCCGAAAGTTCATAAATCTCTGGTAAAACCCCTATGACCTATAGTGGCGGTGAAGGTTGGGCTAGAACCTTTATCCATATATGTAGAGTATTATTTACGCCCTAGTGGATATGAATCCTATTATCCTTAGGGACAGTAAACAGTTCTTATTAGAACTATATGAACATTCTAGACTTCTGGGAGCAGAACAAGAATATTTCTTAGTGACACTGGATGTGGTTAGTTTATTTACTATGATACCCAATGATACAGGTGTGACTAAAGTTTCTGATTATTTACGTCAGAAATCTAGTTATGGTTCAGACAGAATTGATATTTTAGCACTGTTCTTGGAAACCATCTTGGAATCCAACTTCTTTTTGTTTGGTGATGACCTTTACCTTCAAAGAGATGGCGTAGCTATGGGCACGTCTTGTGCCAATAGCCAATCTCGTCATGGCCAAGTGGGAGGAGGAATATATACTAGGGAATGACAGTCTGATGGAACATGTAGGGATATACAGGCGTTT
Source organism: Protopterus annectens (assembly GCF_019279795.1). Lineage (NCBI taxonomy): Eukaryota > Metazoa > Chordata > Ceratodontiformes > Protopteridae > Protopterus > Protopterus annectens. The sequence continues at coordinate 830,863,146 of NC_056727.1, read as the reverse complement.
TGTAGGCGACCTTTTATGATTTGGAAGGGTGATGAGGAAAGCTTACTAGCATTTTATGAGTATATTAATACGTCTACACCTTTCCTGAAGTTTACACTCACTTATTCAAGAGATCGAATATCTTATTTAGACGTCAATATTAATAGGTTAGACAATGGCCTTCTCAATCGTCCATACATGGAAGTTATGCCATAAAAATACTTTTTGTGCAGGAAGCATGCACCCCAAGCACGTTTTGATAACGTAATGAAAGGGCAGATTATGAGAGCCTCCGCCTCAATGCATCTAGTGAAGGCTACCTTAATGAAATTGACTTCTTAAGAGAGTTTTAGAACTAGGGGATATGATATGTGTAGATTTGACCAACAGCTCAAAGAGGTTGATGGGATGAGATCAAGTAGAGCTAGCCCACTTCCTGGAACCTCTAGTAGTGAGCAACCCCTCTTCTGTTAGATCTGATGAGGTTACTCATTATAACCATGTTTTATACTAGAGATTCAGGGTATATAAGGGATATTCTGGAGAAATACTGGGGTATCCTACTACTAGATGACAGAATTGGGTCGATGCAGGACCTACACCCAAAGTTGTGTTTAGAACAAACCGAATTTGAAAAGACTCCTGTGTAACCCTAGGATATCCAGGTATATAGTTACTGATGACACCCTTGGTTATAACACCTTACCATGTGGTGATTGCAATCAATGTATGTACATAGACAATAGAATGACTTTTACACACCCTGTAACTAATTATGAGTTTAAGTTACATACTGGAACAGACTGTGGTAGTACTAATGTGATATATCTGGCTAGATGTACCATGTGCCCCTGCTTTTATATAGGGAAAACCAACAGGTCCCTTAGAGCGGATTAGGGAGCATACATACCACATTATTGGATCTACCCATAATGCATTAGCAAAACATGTCATGACACTTGGCGGGACATCAATTTGTTTTCTGTGTCCTCCAAGCTCTGTCCAATAGTGTAAGAGGAGGAGATTTGGTCAACCTCACTCTAGAGAATGAGCTTAGATGGATTATTAGGTGCAGAGCGGACAAGGCACCGGGTTGAATGATAAGGTTCAGATAAGACCCATTTTAAGAAAGAGAAGGCTACGAGACCATTATAATCCATAGTCTTTTGGATAGTGTTATGCACTTCCTATATTTCCCTCTTTTGTTCCTTTTTCTTCCTTTTTTCATCCCTTTTCTTTTTTTCTTTTCCCATCCTTATCCTTTTACACTTTTATATATATTTTATATATATGTTTTATTGATTCTATTTACTCGCTTTGGAGTATTCATTCAATATTTATGTAGATGTTAAATTTAGATTTTTTGCTGTAAGGTATTGTGTTTTCACGTCTCTGCATCACACTCCATCTAGTTATTATTTATCCCGTTAGTGCATCATTAAGATGTTCTAACCAGTAGTTTAGAAGCAGTAGTCCCATGGATGGTGCACCATGGGTGTCCTGGACATTTGTCCTGTCATGTTTAGGTGTAGACTATTTTTAGTATGGTATGGGGTTTAATTATGTCTTTATATTTTAATCGATCTAGTTTAGATATTGTGAAGACACCCTAGCCTGTGGTACAGAAGTAGTCACCTTTGGTTCAGACATCTGTGTTCTGTCATTTTATTTCAGTTGTTTATTGATCAGGCTTTTGTTTAGTTATGGGGCTTGTTTGATGCGTTGCTCCTTGATGCATAGTCTCGATATGCATCTAGACTTGTTGCTCCATAATCAAGAGTTTTGTTGTTTTGTTAGGTGCACTGAAAGTGTGGATGGCTCGCTGTGCCTGAATGTAGTAGTTTTGCTGTTATATGGAGATTTTTTACATTTTAAATGACTAGGCTACACTGCCATCTGTTGGCGACCTATAAACATTACAATTACTGCATGTCTCTATCTCCGCCTGCAGCGGCGTTATTACGTTAGCAGGTGTGTCTAGGAACAGAAAGTGTTTTGGGTATATGCGTGGATGCGTAAATCGCACAGAGTAGCAGTTTTAGGATTGTTTTATTACATCTTGGATTACAGCCATTGGTTTGATACACTTACTGTTTTCTTTTCTATATGGTAAGTGATCTGTGTTACGGGATTGTTTACTCGCGGGTTTGTGCAGTCGCTCCTTTGAGTTGGCTCACTCTAAAGCCCCTTTGAAACTGTTTATGATGTGCTTAAATGTTTAATGTTTCTGCTTTAACACATAGGCAGCTGTTATATATTTTTAAAGTTTGGGAACTTGATCACTTTTTATATATAGCGGACGCTTGCCAGAATGCAATCTTAATGTATTTGTGTACTTCAGTCAGTATGGGGAGGTCTGCTAGCATGACATATATTCATGCTTGTGTATATAATATGCTATGTTATTTTTTATGAGAAATGCTTATTTTAATGTTGTTTTATTGAATCCATCTATGAGATTTTAAGTTTGTAATAACTTCTGCCCTATATATAGCTGTTTTTGTACTAGTCAATGTGGATTTATATCTTTGTATTTTTTTTTTTCTATGTGAATTTTCAACTATACTCCAGTTGATATATTCATATGATGATACTGTGGTTGACTAGTTTTGATTGGTTTGGGCTCGACCAATTACTAGAGCTCCTAAGATTTTTAAACCTGCTCAGTAGTTACTGCCTTGTAAAGTCTGAAGAAGCCTAAGGGTGAAAGCGCTTACTGGAATAAACCTGTTTTTTGATCAATTTTGGATGCTGGATTTCTTTCCTGGAGTTTTATAAGTGAGTTATATGCCATTTGGAGACCACACTTGAACTTTATGACTTTTTTGTTACATCCAGGTAAGTGTTTAGTGTAGAAAGGCCCAGAATGGGTCTCCAGGATTTTTCTTTTCTGGGAACCAGAAAGAGTCTTGAGTAAAATCCTTGTCCTTGTTCCTGTGGTGGTACCTTTTGAATAACTCATGTCCATGAGTGCTGTAATTTGTCTTTGAGCCTCTGCCCATTGATTTGGTGGCAGATTTGACATTCCTTTTAGCCTTGGCAGGGTGTGAAAATGGAACCTGTAACCTTGAGATACAATGTTGAGAACCCAATTTTCTTTGGTGATGCAATGCCAGTTGTGATAGAAAAGTGCCAGTTTTCCTCCTAAGGGGTCTGCCAAGAGAGAACTGTTTGGCAGCTGTATTGGAAAGTCATTGAGTCTGTTTTTTATAAGGTTGAGGCCTGTCTTCTCCTCCTTTCTGGCCTGGTGTGCCCCACTGTCGAGGCCTGTAAGGCCCTTGTGTCTGACCTCTACCTCTTGGGACGTCTGTATCTGCCCCTTTGAGGTCTGTCTGTGACTGGAAAGGACCAATTCTTTGTTGGCCAATTTCTGCTAAAACGAGGAGGCTGAACCTGTAAGAAATCTTTCACCATTTGCATAGATTTTGCCTTATCCTCCATCTTCTTTAATACCTCCTCTGCCTTAACTCCAAATAGCACATCCCGCTGCAAAGGTGCATCCAATAATTTTACCTTAACATGATCTGGTAACATATGTTCTTTTAACCAAGCATGCCTTCTAATGACAGAGCCTGTAACTCCTGCTCTACAGGAGGCCTCTAAGGAGTCAAACCCACATTGCAAAGTATGTTTTCCCACTTGTTCAGCAGCATGCAATAAATCCTGCATTTCTTTTAAGTTAGGAGGATCTGACTCTGGAAGCATCTTTTGTTTCAACTGAGACATCAAAAATTGCTGATATTTTAGTAAGTGAAACTGGCAATTCAAGGCTCTCATTGCTAAAGTTGCAGACATATATACCTTCTTTCTCCATCTGTCTAAAGCTCCGAATCTCTGTCAGAGGGAACTGGGTTTTTTGCTGATGAGGCCTTAATCCTTTTGGGTCCCTGAGAAATAGTTTCAGGGTCAGCAATAGGGCTTTTGTACAGAAATTTGTGAGAGTCAGGGACTCTGTAAATATCTATCAGGTTTAATTGGGGCTGGGGGTAAGGAGTCAGGGTTCAAACTGGATTCAGTGTACACATCATCCAAAATGTCTAGAACTGGCGGGATAGCAAGGGGTCTGTGTTGAGGCAATAAAAGGAAGTCTCTGAGCCTTTTCTTGGATTCTGAGTAATCCTGACCTTCCCAATGGAAATGCTCCCTCATGGTATGTAAGGTCTCCCCAAAGGAGTAATCCTCAGGAGGAGAGGCTGACGGAATTGATTCCTCAGCATCAGAATCCTCATAAGGGGGGTAAAGAATATCCTAGGTCCGAGGAAGAGTCAGAGGAAATGGAGAAGGTTCATAGTCTGCATCCTGTCTGGGCCTTTTAAAAGGAGGGGGATGGGACCCCCTGATCAGGGTGATTAGGTCCTCGGCCATTTTAGCATTTGTTTCTTAGGCATGGAAGCCTGTCCTGGAGAGAGTTGTGTTTGTTTCTTTGCTTCTAAGGGGGGCTTAGACTTAACAGAGGGTTTTAATGGTTAACTGGGTTGGTCTGAAAACACCTGCTGTAACTGTGGATTGCTCAGCTATTTCGATTCCCCTCTGTAGGTTTAGGATCGGTATGTTGAAGGCCTAATGCGTCCGAAGGTCCAGCCAGCTCCACGTGGGAGTCGGATGCAGTCTGTGGTTCTGTGGAAGCGGTCGACAGGGGCTGCGTAGGCACCTCGCTGAAAACCGGAGAACCGGTGACCGGCCTAGAAGAGGCCTCGTCATCAGTTTTGGGCCTCGGATGCCTGTCCTTGTCCTTGCGCTTTTTATGCATTGCGGTCGTCGGAATTTCCAACGGCATGGTGTAATTTAATTTTCTACCAAAATAATGTCGGGGAAAAATCAAACAGACATTTAATAATGCGCTTTTTTAAACCTAGCACAAAACCGACAACCAGTGACGTCGTGGTCAGGGCCTAGGCATGTAATACAATAGGAGTGGAAATCCTTATGAGGTATTTGCTTCCTACAAAAAATACAGTTATTAACTTTTACTGACATCGGTCTGAGGCAAGAAAAAGTTTCCCCAATGGGGTACTTAGCTATTTTAGAAGACTTCGGTTCTGGATTCGGAATGAAAATCTCAGGAGTCGGCCGACCGGCACTTGCGAACTGCTTCTGCTTCGGGCACCGCACGGCAAGAAAGGCTGAAGAAAATGGCGTCTGCTGCATCTTATATACCCCTGTCGCACTAACGTCAGGGAGGAGGCGACAGCAACCGACGCCGGACCAAGACTTTGGAACTCTGTCAGACTGTGGGACCGCCTGACGGCAGGATAACCCAAGTGTAATGACTGCAGCAGTGTAACACTATGAACATAGTGACAGTTTAAAGCCCTGATTGCCAAGGTTGCCGAAGTGTAAATCTTCTTACCCCATCTATCCAGCACCCTGGAATTTCTATCAGAAGGGGTAAGATTTTTAGTAGTAGAGGCCTTAATGCCCTTGGGAGCCTGAGAAATAGTTTCAGAATCTGCAACAGGATTTTTGAAAAGGAACTTGTGGGAGTCAGGAACCCTGTAGTATCTGTCTGGCTTACAAGGAGCCAGAGGCAGAGAATCAGGAGCCATACTAAATTCTTGAAAAACATCATCAACAATGTCTAGAATATGAGGTATAGCCAAAGGCCTATGCTGAGAAAGAAGAAGAAAATCCCTAAGTCTCTTTTTAGATTCAGAGAAATCCTGACTCGCCCAGTGGAAATGTTCCCTTAAGGCATGTAAAGTTTCCCCAAAAGAAAAATCCTCAGGGGGAGAAGCAGAAGGAATGGAATCTTCTGCATCAGAGTCCTCATAATTAGGTATAGACAAATCCTGTTCATTAGAAGAGTCAGAGGAAATAGAATCCTGTTCAGAAGACTCATAATCAATGTCTTGCCTAGGCCTCTTAAAAGGAGGGGGTTGACTACCCCTGATCAGAGTAATTAAATCTTCAGCCATTTTGATCATTTGTTTTTTAGGCATAGGGGCCTGCACATGTGGCCCAGGCGTCAGTTTTTTAGACATAGATTTAGATTTTGGCCTTAGTTTTGAAGATGGCGTCGGTCTAATATACAAATCTGTAGGCCTGAAAACACCCTCAGAAGCTGGTGCCTGCACAGTGTCTCCGGACCCATCTAAGGTGGAGACATCCACGGGTTCCATAACTGAAGCATCCCGCGGCATACCAAACTCCGAATGGGTCTAAGTAGAGGCCTGTGAATCAGAAGTAGCGGGCATCAGGGGCTGCGAAAGCGCCTCACTGAGTACCGGCAAACTAGCGACTGGCTTAGGAGAAGCGTCGTCAGTTTTGGACTGCGGCGGTCTGTCTCTGTCTTTTTCTTTGCGTTTTTTAGGTATTCCAGTAGTCAGACTGCCAACAGATGACATTTCTGGATAATTAAATCGTGAACCAAAATATTTAGAAGCAAAAATATACCGATGCTTAATAGTGCGTTGATTAAATTTAGCACAAAACCGACAACAAGATGCTGTGGTCAGGGCCCTAACGCGGAATACAGTACAAATTAAAGTCCTTACGAGGTATTTGCTTCCCAAAAGTAATGCAATTTCTAACTTTTATTGACATCGGAGCAAGAAAAAGTTTCCCCAAAGGGGTACTTAGCTTTTAGTTGAAGACTTTGGTTCTGAAACTCAAAAATGAAAATTTCAGGAGTCGGCCGACCAGCACTGTGAACTGCTTCTGCTTCGGACACCGCGCAGCAAGAAAGACTGATATAATGGCGTCGGCTGCATGTTTTATACCCCTGACGACCTGACATCATGGAGGAAGGAACAGCAACCGACGCAGGACCCAAGACTTTGTTAATCAGGCCGACTGAGGGCAACCTGCCAGCAGATTACCCAAATGTAATGACTGCAACAGTGAAACACAAAGAACATCTAAGAAAGTACAGTTGTGTAAAATCTTACCATAATGGTAGACTGCTTTCACTTCATTGTTGCAGTATTCTTTTCATTGCATTAGGGATCCCCTGCCAAGGAAGGCCCAATATCTGCCCAGTATTCCAAAGCCTTTAGGTTACTTTAAGGAACGCCAAATGTCACACGTATGCTCCTCATGTAGTGTATGGCAAAAAGGTGACATCCAGACATACCATCCTCAGAAATGAGAGCCCCAATAGGAACACCAATCCAGGGAAAGTGAGGTAATCAGTGCATCCAGAAGAGAAATGGACCAGGAGGCACAGGGCGGGAGTGAATACTGCAACAGTGAAGAGAACATCTAACTTTATGGTGAGATTTTACAAAACTGTACTATGCCCTTCCATTTCACTGTTGCAGTAGTAAATTAGGGAGAGCGCCAAAGCTCAGGAAGAAATTTGGGAGGAGGAAGGGTCAGCAGAGCCTTCTAGGAAGCCATGAACGATGGATCTAGCAAAACCATCTCTAGCTCTGGAGATTCCATCCAACTTGTAGTGCTTGGTAAATGCATGCACTGAAGTCCAGTAGCTGCCTCAAGAATACAATTAGTATCTAAACCCTTGAAAACAGCACCAGAAGAAGCCACAGCCCTAGTAGAATGAGCCTTAAGAGAATAAATAATGCTCTTACCATGAAAGGAATAACAAAAACAAATAGCTTTAGAGTTCCAAGAAGAAATAGCTTGTTTGGATGCAACCAATCCTAAGAACCAAGGGTGAAAGGAAATCCTAATAGCCTTAGTCTTATCCAAATAAAACGAGTTGTCTATGCACATCCAATGTATGTAGCACCTTCTCACTAACAGATTGCAGAGAAAGGAAAAAAAGTAGGCAAATGAACAGCCTGATTAAGGGACAACTCCATTCACCGCCTTGGGCATAAAAGAAGGACTAGTATGCAGGGACAGGGCACCCTGTCCTAATGAAAAAACAAAAAAGGAGGACAAGCCAGAAGGGCTCGAAGCTTCCATACCAGTCTGTCAGAAGCCAAAAAAGTACAGTCTTCCAACAGCAGTGTTGCAAGGAAGCTGAAGATGCAGGCTCAACAGGGGCCTAGGTCAATTTTTCCAAAACAAAATTAAGAACCCAGAGAGGAGGAAGATCCTTCCTAGGAGGCCTAATATGAAAGACACCTTTAAGGAATTGTTTAGCTTTAAATCTAGAAGCTAAATGAATAGATAAAGGCAGACAAACAGAGACAGGGCCTTTGGGCCTTAACAAAAGAATAAGCCAACCCAGCATTGAGTAATTCACACGGCTAAGAAAGAACCAAAGGAATGTCCACAGAAAGTGGATCCAGGTTATACGAAAGACACCAAGCAGAAAACCTCTTCCATTTGGATAAGTAGGATTTCCTAGTATTGGGTTTCCTGGCCTCCTGCAGGACCTTAAGCACACCCTCAGAAAAAGGCGTCTATGTGGAATCAAAATCATATCATCCACAGTGTCAGTTGGAGTGGACAGGTGTGGAGGGATGAGAGATCCGTTGCCCTGTGTGAGCAGGTCCACCCTGTGGATAACATGTGATGATTGCCTGTGGCTAAATGCAGAAGAGGAGGGAACCAATGCTGTCTCAGCCAAAAGGGAGTCACCAACAAAATGTTAGCAGCATCCTGTTGAATTTTGAACAGGACGTTTGGAAATGATGAGAAGTGGAGGGAAAGAAACATCCCCTTCCAAGAAAAAGATAGGGCATCCATCTTCCAAACCAGAGGACATAGGACTCTGGCACAAAAAAGAGGAAGTTGTCTGTTCAGAGGGGTGGCAAAAAGATCTATTTGAGGAGTACGCCACTGGTGGACAATGTCCAGAAACGCATTCCTGTGAAGCATCCATTCGTGGGATTGAGTTAAGGACCTGCTCAGAGTGTCTGCCATAATGTTTTGACCTGAAGGAATGTAAAATGCCTGAAATGTCACTTGATACTGGACAGCAACATCCCACACTAGCAGTGCCAACCAGCAAATAAAAGCTCTTGTCCAACCTTCTTTGTTTAAATACCACATCACTGTGGTATTGTCCATAAACACCTTGAGCGGTCCTGGGGAAAACAGAGGTCCTGGGGAAAACAGAGGATGAAAAGCCTGAAACACCAGCAGAAGAGCTCTCATCTCTAACACTGATGTGCTCTTTCTGTTGAAGAGGCGACCACACACCCTGCACCTTTAGGGAACCAAAAGCTGCTCCTCATCCACCAACTGAAGTGTCTGTGAACAGCTCCTGAGAGAGAAGAGAGGATGAAAGAGAAGCCCTGAATTTAGAGATAACTGTTGGATCCACCAAAGAAGTTCCTTCTTGAGACAAGGTAGAAGAGGAACTACAAATTCTAGGGGATGAGCATGTTGAAGCCAAACTGACTTCAGAAACCACTGAAACTTTCTCATGTGGAGTTTGGCCAGACAGAGCATAGGGATGGTGGAATGCCATGAACAGCAGAGCTCTTAGAAACTCCCAGGCTGTAATAGAGACCAGAGGAAGAAGAGTTTGAAAAACGAAAATGAGGAGGCAGGGATGCCAACATAGGCACAGTCTGTATCCTGTACCCTAGAAAAACATGGTCTTGAGCAGGATTCAGAAAAGACTTTTTGAAGTTTATTGAGAACCCCAGGCTTTGAAGAATAGAAATGGCACAGTGAAAAGTTTGCAACAGGATTTCTGGAGAGGAAGCCTGAAAAAGAAAGCTATCCAAGTAAGGAAATATTTGGATCTCCTGAATCCTACAAAAAGCAGTCATAGGAGCAATGCATTTGGTGAATACCCTTAGGGCAGCAGAAAGGACAAATGGCAAAGCAGAGAACTAAAAATGCCAGGAAGCAACACAGAAATGCAAAAACGTCCTGAAAAGGGGATGGACTGGGATATGGAGATAAGTATAGTACAGCTGTGTACACTTACCATAAATATAGATGTTTGAGTGTATTCACTGTTGCAGTCATTACAATTGGGTAATCTGCTGGCAGGTTGCCCTCAGTCGGCCTGATTAACAAAATATAAATGTACATGTTTGAGTGTATTCACTGTTGCAGTCATTACATTTGGGTAATCTGCTGGCAGGTTGCCCTCAGTCAGCCTGATTAACAAAGTCTTGGGTCCTGTGTCGGCTACTCACTCTTCTTCCATGACGTCAGGTCGTCAGGGGTATAAAACATGCAGCAGATGCCATTACATCAGTTTTTCTTGCCCCAGATGGCAGGTGCCCCCCTAATGGGGAGCAAATAAACATAAAAACACAAAGGTATACCTCCAACAAAAAGCAAATACATCAAAAAGGCTTTTAAGCATAGTAAAGGAAAGTAGAGGTATAGCCAGAAGAGATTAGGGGGCTGGAGGGAGGGTAACCAGGAGTGCAACAGTGAATACACTTGAACATCTACATTTATGGTAAGCGTACACAACTGTACTATGTTCTTCATGCTTTACTGTTGCAGTCATTAAATTTGGGTAGATTTCCAAAGCTATAGTTGGGAGGAGGAGTTTATATAGCATTAGGGCCAGCTATAAGGCCCTGCAAGACAGCAGTGGCAAAGTAAGCTCTGGATTTAGGGAAAATTGGCAAATGATAATCCTTGGTGAAAGTATGTACAGAATTCCAGGTAGCAGCTTCTAGGATGTCCCTGGTAGGAACAACTCTGAGAAAGACTGCAGAAGTAGATGCAGCCCTGGTGGAGTGAGATCTGAACCCCTGGGGGATAGGTTTTCCATGGTGCTTACAGCAGAAATGAATGCGATGGCTTATCCATTTAGAAATGGTTGGTTTTGAAACAGCCTTCCCCTCTGCCCATACAGCAAATGCCATCAGCAGTTGTTCAGATTGTCTTCGAGGTTTAGTCCTGTCCATATAGAATCTAAGTTGTCTGTGCACATTCAAGGAATGCAGAATCCACTCCCCTTTGTTCTGTGGATTGGGAAAGAATGTTGGCAAATGAATGGACTGATTAAGAGCCACAATGGATACCACCTTGAGAATGAAGGTTGGATTGATCCTGAGTGACACCCTGTCTGCATGAAAGATGATGAAAGGCTCCACTGCCATAAGGGGCTGTAATTCAGATATCCTTCTAGCTGAAGTGATTGCTAAAAGGAAAGCTGTGTTCCAAGAAAGAAATTTTAAGTCCGCAATAGCAGCTGGCTCGAAAGGAAGTAGAGTGAGTTTCTCCAATACAAAGTTAAGGTCCCAGGCAGGGGTTGGAGCTCTCCTGGGTGGTCTCAAGTTTTTTGCCCCTCTGAGGTACTGCTTGAGCAGAGGATGAGAGAAAAGGGGAGGTTCTGTGTTATAATGAGCTGAAATGGCTGAGGCATGGATATTGATGGAGGAAAAAGACAGGCCCTTGTGAAGCATCTCAGTTAAGTATTGCAAAATCCGAGGTAAATTGGGTGCTGCTGTGCTCATCCCTTGAGATTGGTTCCAGGCACAGAATCTTTTCCATTTGTCAGCATAACATTTTCTAGTACTAGGTCTTCTTGCCTCTAAGATGACATCCATCACAGGTTTGCTGAGGGATGAAAAGGGTGAATTTAAGTGATTAGCCAGGCTGCAGTATTCAAAGTTGGAAGCTGAGGGTGCAGAAACTGGTTTTCTTGCTGGGACAGCAGGGAAGAGGTTTGAGGCAGGTGTCGTGGAGGTAACTGCGACACATTGTGCAGGAGGGGGTACCAGTGTTGGTGCGGCCAGTCTGAAGCAATCAAGATCATCCTTGGTTTGTCTTGTTTGACTTTTAGTAGAACTTTGGAGAGCAGAAGCAGCGGGGGGGGAGGGGAGGCATAGACTGATGGGTTTTTCCAGCTGAAGGACAGAGCATCCACTTTCCAGGCTTGTTTGTGGGGAGTCCTTATGCAGAACTTGTCAACTAGTAGTTCTGGGGGGAGGCAAATAGATCTATGTCTGGGCTCCTCCTTAGCTTGTCAGCATGTTGAAAATCCTTGGTTCCAGTTTCCACTCGTGTGGGTCCATGTGATTTCTGCTTAGTCTGTCTGCCAGTGTATTTAATTTTCCTGGCAGGAATTGAGCTTGTAGATACACTTGGTAGCTCAGGGCTGTGTTCCACAATGCCATGGCTAGTCTGTAAAGGGGGTAGGAATGTGTATCCCCCTGCTTATGTACCACATAACAGTGGTGTTGTCCGTCTTTACCATTAGTTGCCCTGGAAGAATGTAGCCCTTGAAGGCTGTCAGATCATTCTGTACAGCTAACATTTCTTTTTGATTGATATGTAGGTGCATTTGACTTGGGTTCCATTTGCCCTGAATGCACTTCCCTGCCAGGTGAGCCCCCCATGCATAGTCTGATGCATCTGTTGTTAGGGTTTGGGTGGCAGGGGGTAGTGTAAATGATAGTCCTTTGTTTTGGTGGCAGGCCTCTGCCCACCAGAGGAACTCTAGACGTAGGCAAGATATAATAGGCTTGCAGTATTTGTCTTGCAGATAGCAGGGTTTTTGTGGTCACTTGTTTGAAATAGTTTACCAAATGAATTTGCTTTTCTGGCGTAAGGTAAGCCATCCGGGAAGTTGTATTCAAGCTTGCTCCCAGGAATGTAATTTGTTGACAGGGTACCAGTTGTGATTTCTTTTTGTTTATAGTGTACCCCAGACAAGTTAGAACCCTTTTTACAAACGCCAGATGATTTAAAAATATTTCCTGGCTTTCTGCCTGAATTAGACAATCATCCAGGTATGGGTATATTTGAATACTTCTTTGCCTGCAAAAAGCAATAACTGGAGCCAGGCACTTTGTGAATACCCTGGGCACAGTAGACAAGCCAAAGGGCAGTGCAGAGAACTGATAATGCATGCAGCCTGCTTTGAAGCGTAGGTATCTTCTGCAAGATTTCCTGATTGGGATGTGCAGGTATGTTTCTTTTAAATCTAGTGTTGCCAACCAGGCGTCTTTGCCTAGCATAGGAAGTAACTGATGAAGAGTCGGCATCTTTAATTTTGGTATCTCCAGAAAGGTGTTTAGAGTAGACAGGTCCAGGATTGGACGCCATGATTTGTCTTTTCTGGGTACCAGGAAAAGTCTGGAGTAGAAACCTTGTCCCTTTTTTTCTTCTGGTACCAGTTGAATAGCCCCCATGCTTAAGAGGGAAAGTACTTGTTTTTGAGCCTCTGCCCACTGAATTGGGGGCAGGTCTGGCCACCCATTTGGTGTTGGCAATGTGTGGAAATGAAATCTGTATCCCTGGGACACTATATTTAAAACCCATTTGTCCTGGGTTAGGAGTTCCCAGTTCCTTGCATGAAGAGCAATTTTCCCCCCAAAGGGGCGGGCAAAAGATAAGTGCTTGGTACTTTTAAAAGGAAGTCATTGAGACTGTTTACCATAGGGGGGTGTCTTATTTCCAGATTTGGAAGAGGAGGCCCCCACACTGCTTGGTTCTGAGAGTCCCCTGGGACTGAAACCTGAGGGTTTTGCTGTGCCTGGGTTTGGCCTGAGAAGACCTGGAAGGGACTGGAAAGAACCGATTATTAGTAGGCCAGTGCCTACTAAATCTAGGAGGTTGCAGTTGTAAAAACTCTAACAGTTTGCATAGATTTAGCTTTACCTTCTATCTTTTTAAAAACGTCTTCAGCCTTGCTGCCAAACAGGAGGTCCTGATTTAAAGGAGCATCCAACAATTTAGCTTTAACATGATCAGGCAAAGACGGTTTCTTAAGCCAAGCATGCCTTCTAAGCACAGACCCAGTACAGCAGTCCTGCAAGAGGCTTCTAAAGAATCAAAACCACATTGCAAAGTATGTTTTCCAACTTGTTCAGCAGAATGCATTAAGTCCTGTAAATCTTTACTTAACAGTCAGGAATCATCATCATCATTTTCTGTTTACGCAGTCCAATAACATGTTACTGATATTTTAACATATGAAATTGGCAGTTTAAAACTCTGATTGCCAAGTTTGCAGAAGTATAAACCGTTTTACCTCATTTATCCAGCGCCCTGGAGTCTCTATCAGAAGGGGTAGGATTTTTAGCAGTAGAAGCCTTAATGCCCTTGGGCCTCTGAGAAATAGTCTCTGGATCTGCAACAGGATTTTTGAAAGGGAACTTGTGGGACTCAGGAACCCTGTAATATCTGTCAGGTTTACTAGGAGCAGGAGGTATAGCCAAAGGCCTATGCTGAGGTAGAAGGAAATCCCTAAGCCTCTTTTTTGAATCAGAAAATTCCTGGCGTTCCCAGTGAAAATGCTTCCTTAAAGTATGTCAAGTTTCCCCAAAAGAAAAATCCTCAGGAGGGGAAGCAGAGGGAATGGAATCCTCTGCATCACAATCCTCATTAGAAGGTATGGACAAATCCAGGTTGTCAGAAGAAACAGAATCCTGATCAGAAGATTCATAATCAAGCTCAGCCCTAGGCCTCTGTAGGCCTGAATACACCCTCAGAAGCCGGTGCTTGCACAGCGGCTCCGGACCCATCCAAGGTAGAGACATCCGCGGGTTCCATAGTTGAAGTATCTCGCGGCATACTGGACTCCGAATGGGTCTCAGTAGAGGACTGCAAATCAGAAGTAGTGGGTATCAAGGGCTGCGAAAGCGCCTCACTGAGTACCAGCGAACTGGCGACTGGCTTAGGAGAAGCGTCGTCGGCAGTTTTGGACCTCGGCGGCCTGTCTTTGTCTTTGCATTTTTTTTTAATCCTGGAAGTCGGATGGCTAATCAACGACATTTCTGCATAATTAAACAGAAAACCGAAATAATGAGAGGCAAAAATATAATGAAGATGGATAGTGCGCTGATTAAATAAAGCACAAAACCGACAGTAAGGTACGTCGTGGTCAGGGCCTAGGCAAGGAATACAGTACGAATGAAAATCTTTATGAGGTATTTGCTTTCCACAAGTAATGCAATTATTAACTTTTACTGACATCAGTAAGGACCAAGAAAAGTTTCCCCAACGGGGTACTTAGCTTTTAGTTGAAGACTTCAGAGCTGAAACTCTAAAATGAAAATATCAGGAGTCGGCCAACCGGCACTTGGGAACTGCTTCTGCTTCGGGCACCGCATGGCAAGAAAGACTGATGTAATGGCGTCGGCTGCATGTTTTATACCCCTGATAACCTGGCGTCATGGAATAAGAGACAGCAACCAACGCAGGACCCAAGATTTTGTTAATCAGGCCGACTGAGGGCAACCTGCCAGCAGATTACCCAAATGTAATGACTGCAGCAGTGAAACACGAAGAAAGTACAGTTTTGTACCTACCATAAATGTAGATGTCCGATAGGTATGCATCTGCAGTCATAACATATGGGTTGTCCTGCCTCAGGCAGCCCTTCGGTCGGCCGGATTCCAAAGTCTGGGTCTGGCCTCGGCTGATGTCGCACTTCACCCGACGTCATAGCTCCTGGGGTATAAAGGCATCAGCCGACGCCATTTTTCTCAGTGTTTCTTGCCCCAGATGCCAGGTGCCCTCTAGGAAGGCTAAATTTGGATAAATGTAGAAAATTCCAAACAGTAGAAAGCAAAAAGTATATATACATATATACATACAAACAAATACACCATAATAATTTCCCCCAGCTAGCTAAGAGGGTAAGTACCCTAGGAATACCACAGAGGGAAGGAGGGTGGGTAATCCTGACTGCAGATGCATACCTATCGGACATCTACATTTATGGTAGGTACAAAACTGTACTATGTCCTTCAAGGATGCATCTGCAGTCATAACATATGGGTAGAATACCATAGCCAAACTGGGGGAGGAGGCACTAAGATAATGATGGTGTAGTTAAGATCCCTTGTAAAACTGCAGTTGCAAAGCCTGCTCGGGATCTGGAGTATAAAGGAAGATTGTAATGCTTGGCAAATGTATGCACGGAGCTCCAAGTAGCAGCTTCTAAAATGTCTTTGGTAGCCACTCCTCGTAGGAAAGCTGTAGTGGTGGCTGTAGCCCTTGTAGAATGAGGCCTGATGTTTTCAGGCGCTGTCTTTCCATGAAAAGAGTAGTGGAATCGAATGCAATTTCCTATCCATTTTGAAATTGTCTGTTTGGAAATTGCTTTTCCTTGCACTCCTGTTGCATATGCTACCAGAAGCTCGTCAGTTTTTCTGCTGGTCTTAGTTCTGTCCAAATAGTAGCGCAGTTGTCTATGTACATCCAATGTGTGTAGTAGTTTCCCCCCCCTGTTCTGTGGGTTAGGGAAGAACGTAGGTAAATGAATAGCTTGGTTCAAGGACACCCTGGATACCACCTTTGGCATGAAAGTAGGATTGGTTCTCAGAGACACTCTATCCTGGTGAAAGATAAGGAAAGGCTGCACTGCCATTAATGCCTGTAACTCGGATACCCTTCTTGCTGAAGTGATTGCTAGAAGGAAGGCAGTTTTCCAAGATAAGAACTGTAAATCTGCTGATGCTGCTGGTTCAAAAGGGGGAAGTGTTAATTTTTCCAGCACAAAATTGAGATCCCATGCAGGCAGAGGTGGTTTCCTTGGAGGTTTTACATTTTTGATCCCTCTTAGAAACTGTCTGAGGAGAGGGTGAGAGAAGACAGGAGGATCCATGTTGTACTCTGCTGAAATTGCTGAAGCATGAATCTTAATGGAAGAATATGACAGGCCATTGTGGAATAGTTCTGCTAAGTATTCTAGGATGTGTGCTAGGTTTGCCAGTGTGACATTTGTTCCCTTTGATGCACTCCAAATGAGGAATCTCTTCCATTTGGCTGAGTATGTTTTCCTTGTGGAGGGTCTGAGCCTCCAGGATAATGTCCTTGACCCTCTGAGATAAAACAGGTTGGTTTTGTTTTATGCAATTTTCCAGGCAGTTAGCTGCAGCGTTTTCAAGTTTGGATGCAGGGTCTTGTAGTTGTTCTGCGTTAGAAGTAAAGGCCATAGAGGTAGAGGCCATGAGTTCGTCCGAGACATGCTTCTCAGTAGCGGGTACCAATGCTGCCTTGGCCAGTCTGGAGCTATCAGAATTACCTTTGACTGTTCCTCCCTGATCTTAAGTAGAACTTTGTACATCAATGGGAGAGGTGGAAAGGCATAAACTGTCAGGGCCTTCCAGCTGAAAGAAAGGGAGTCCACCCTCCAGGCTTGTGGGTGGTATTCTCTTGAGCAGAATTTCTTCAGTTGGTGGTTGAGTGGGGAGGCGAACAGGTCTATCTCTGGCATTCCCCATTTCTTTGTTATGTTTTTGAAAATGTCTGGATGCAGCATCCATTCGTGAGCATCCGTGGTAGTTCTGCTTAATCTGTCTGCTAGTGAATTCTCATTTCCTGGTACGAATCTGGCCTGCAGTTGGATGTTGAGATTCAGGCCTAGGTTCAACAGGTCCATTGCCATCCGGCATAGAGGGTAGGAATGTGTGCCTCCCTGTTTGTTGATGTACCACATGACTGTGGTATTGTCCGTCCTTATCAGCAGGTGTCCTTGCTGGAGGAATGATTTGAATCCCTCGATTGCATGTTTCACTGCCAGCATCTCCTTTAGATTTATGTGTAGATTCAGCTGGTCTTGGGACCATAGGCCTTGGATACACTTGTCTTCCATGTGTGCCCCCCAGCCTAGGTCTGAGGCGTCCGTGGTGATGGTCTGCCTTGGTTGTGGTTTGTGGAAAGGCAACCCTTTGTTGGTCTGGCAGGCCTGAGCCCACCACAGGAATTCTTTTTTCAGGCATGGAATGATTGGTATCATGGTTTCTAGACTGTGCCTGTGTTGAGACCATACATTCCTTAGGTACCATTGTAATTTTCACATATGCAGCCTGGCATGTGGGATCAAGATTATGCAGGATGCCATGTAACCCAGGGCCTGCAGGACTTTCCTTGCAGTAAGCTGAGTTTGTCTTGTCAATTCCATGAAGTAGACTGGTAGTTGCTTTTGTTTTTCTTCTGTGAGAAAAGCCATCTGAGTTATTGTGTCCAGTTCTGCACCCAAAAATGTTATCCTTTGGGATGGCACTAGTCTTGACTTCTGTATGTTGACTGTGTATCCCAAGGCTTGCAGCAGTTGTATGACATAGGCCAAATCCTGTATTATTTTTGTCTTGTTGTTCGCTTGTATTAGGCAGTCGTCCAGGTATGGGTAGATTTGAATTCCCTGAAGCCTGCAATGTGCAATTACTGATGCCAGGCATTTCGTGAATACTGTGGGGACAGTAGATAAGCCAAAGGGCAATGCTGAGAATTGATAATGCTCTGATCCTGCAAGAAATCTGAGGTGTCTTCTGCAATCTGGTCGATAGGGACGTGCAGGTATGCCTCCTTGAGATCTAGAGTCACCAGCCAAGACTCCTTGCCCAACATGGGAAGAAGTTGCTGTAGGGTCAGCATCTTGAATTTTGGTACAATGAGATATGTGTTCAGTGCGGACAAGTCGAGAATAGGCCTCCATTGAGTTTCTTTTCTTGGTACAAGGAATAGTCTGGAGTAAAATCCTTGGCCTTGTTCCATAGATGGTACCTTTTCTATTGCTCTCATCCTTAGTAAGTTGATGATATGTTTTAGAGCCTCTGACTTCTGGCTTGGTGGAAGGTTTGGCATTCCTCTCTTTTTTGGTAAAGTGTGGAAGTGAAACCTGTAGCCTTTGTCTATTGTTTGCAAAGTCCATTTGTCTCCTGTAATGCAATGCCAGTTTTTTGAAAATAAAGCTAGCTTTCCGCCCAAGGGTGCCTCCAGTTGCTCCCTGGTAGGCGGAATCAGAGCCAAGTCATTGTGTCTGTCCTGTGGAAGTGGTTGCAGTTGCAGCTGTGGCGGTACTCCTCTGGTTGGCAGGTTGCCACTGACGGCCCCTGTAGGCACCCCTTGATTGACCCCTGCCTCTTGGGCGGCTATTTCTGCCTCTCTGTCCTCCGGAGGTGTCTGGAAAGGACCAATTCTTTGAAGGCCAGTTTCTGCTGAACCTCGGAGGTTGGACCTGCAGAAAATCCTTGACTGTTTGCACAGATTTTGCTTTTTCTTCCACTTTCTTTAGAACCTCCTGTGCCGGGGAGCCAAATAAACTCTGTTTCTCCATAGGAGCATCTAGGAGTTTAGACTTAACATGGTCTGGCAAGGATTGCTCTTTTAGCCAGGCATGCCTTCGAATCACTGCTCCAGTCATAGCTGATCTAAATGAAGCCTCCAGTGCATCATAGCCACATTTTAAGAAATGATTACTGACCTGCTGAGAGTTGTGTACCAATTCCTGAAGGGACTTACGGTCTAAAGGTTCAGGAGAGGAAAGCTTTTTATTCAGCTGATCTAGCAAAAATTCCTGGCACTGTATCATGTGAAATTGACAGTTTAAAGCCCTGGCAGAAAGAGTAGCAGATGTATAAACCTTTTTACCCCATCTCTCTAATGCTCTTAATTCTCTTTCAGAGGGTAGGGTTTTTTTGGCAGAGGCAGCTGCAACACCCTTAGGGCCCTGAGAAATGGTTTCTGGGTCTGCAGCATGGGCCTTATACAAGTGGAAGTGAGAATCCGGGACCCTGTAATATCTGTCAGGTTTGGCAGGGGCCGGGGGAAGAGAATTAGGGGCAGAACTGGCATCACTGTATGCATCATCAACAACTGATAGTACAGGTGGTATGGCTAAAGGCCTATGCTGTGGCAAGTGTAAAAAGGTCCTTAGCCTTTTCCTAGAATCAGAAAAATCCTGACCCTGCCATTGGAAGTGTTCCCTCATTGAGTGTAGAGTTTCCCCAAAAGAAAATTCTACTGGGGGGAGGCAGAAGGAATGGAGTCTTCTGCATCCGAATCCTCATAAGGTGAATATGGTCCTTCCTGATGGTCTGATAAATCTGATCCATCCGAGGAATAGTCAGAAGAGAGAGGTTCAGGGGGTTCAGGCCTAGGCCTTTTTTCAGGAGGGGGTTGTGAGGCCCTGTCTGGGTGAGGTTGGGATCCCCTGATCAGAGAAATAAGGTCCTCAGCAAGGCTGAGAATCTGAGAACTTGAGGAAGGTCTGTGAGGGGGAGCTTTTGTAGGCAAGGCCTTGGAAAGTTTAGCTGCTTTAGCCCTGGAGAAGGCCTAAATAGACATAGAAGCAGGGGGTCTAGCTGCCCCACGTGCAGGAGTAGAGATGTCCAACGGAATGGTGTCGGACAATTCTTGTGTGCCTGCTTCTTCAGTACGAATTTCTGTAGCCGACTCTGCCGGGGCCACTGTGGCCTCGGTTGTCGGAGGCATGCTTTCGGCCGAAGGAAGAACCAAGGACTCTGTTTCAGCCGAAACCGAGACACTCGCGGTAGGCCTAACCGTGGTTTCAGCCGAAACCGCGGGTCGCGAGTGTCGGTCCTTATCCTTGCGTTTTTTGGCTAAATGTGTAGTCGGAGTCTCCAACGGCATTTTATATGCAAAAGCGGGACCAATAAACTCTTCTGCAAACTCCGACCGACGTCTAAGTGTCCATCGGTTGAAGGAAGCACAGGCTAAACAAGCTGATACATCGTGGTCTGGGCCTAAGCAAGGAAGGCAGTAAGAGTGGAAATCCTTATGAGGTATTTGTTTCCCACAAGTTAAACAATTATTTACTTTGTCTGACATCGGCTGAGGCAAGAAAGAGTCCCCAACGGGGTACTTAGCTTTTTTAGAAGTCTTCGGTAGCTGAAATCTCTGGATCTGACCGACCGGCACTTGCGAACAGCTTCTGCTTCGGGCACCGCGCGGCAAGAAAGACTGAGGAAAATGGCGTCGGCTGATGCCTTTATACCCCAGGAGCTATGACGTCGGGTGAAGTGCGACATCAGCCGAGGCCAGACCCAGACTTTGGAATCCGTCCGACCGAAGGGCTGCCTGAGGCAGGACAACCCATATGTTATGACTGCAGATGCATCCTTGAAGGACATCATCCTTGAGAGTCACAGACACCATATAAGCATGAGGGAGCAAAGTCTGAAGGAACAGCATTTAAAAGGAGGACACCTTCAGAAAAGTATTTAGATGAGAGAAGTCTAGAATTGGTCTCCAAGTACCTTCTGTTCTGAGTACTTGAAACATCCTGGAGTAAACCTCCCTCCCCCTTTGGGACACAGGCACCTCTTGAATAATACCCAGAGTCAAACGATCCCGAAGCACCTCTGGAAAGGAGAAGGAGAATTGTACCTGAGGGGGCCAAGAAATACCCATAGGAGGGGGGAAGAAATTTCCAAAGCATGAAGTACTCCTGGCGAATAATGGACAAGACCCAGGAATACTGAGTAATCTATAACCAAACAGGAAAAGACAGATACAGGCAAAGAGAAAGAAGAAAGTGGCTGACAAGAATAGGATAGTCAGACAGCACCTGGTTTACTTGGAAACATCTGAGGCACAGAAGTCTGAGTAGCCTTAGCAGGAGGGGTCCGTTTGCCACCCTTTTTACCTTTAGGAGGAGGGCGAGACTGCCTGTGAATAATGGCTGGCTTATTGGGGTAGTGTCTCTGAAATTTAGGCACAATAGAAACAAACACATATTTAAGTTCCTGTAAAGCCTTGTCCTTACAAACTTGAAGGGACTTCAAACATAGCAACAGCAGCTTCACTAAACACATTTATTATCAAGAGGGGCATCCATCAACTTAGCCTTAATATCATCAGTCACTGACCCAAAAGCAGCAGCCCTAGAAGAAGCATCTAAACTAATGTCTTTCGGCTTTTCCCGGTTAGGGGTCGCCACAGCGGAAGTCCGGTCTGCTAATGATTGGCAGTGGATTTTTACGGTGCTGAGCTGCCAGCCTGATTCCCAACCTTCAAAGAAGACACACCCATTCATGCACGCACCTACCTGTATGTCTTTAACCGTCACTCTAACACGGGGAGGACATGCAGACTCCACACAGAAGGCATTTCAGCCGAGAATCGAATGGGAGAACCTCTTGCTGTGAGCCGACAACGCTAACCGCTGCACCACCGCTACCTCCTACACTTGATGGAATGACGAGCCACCTGAGAGGAAACCACTAACGGCAAAAAGGCAGAAGATTTACCCTCAGAGTCTGGAAGATCAGAAATAACCTGACAGGCCTGAGAAAGGAGTGCCAACAAATACTGGGACATATGGGTTTGATATTTAACAGCTCTAAAAGCCAAGACAGCAGAGGTATAAACCTTCTTGCCCAACCTTTCCATAGTCCTGCTACCTTTATTAGAGGGCAGTAACTTGGGAGAAAGAAGCAACTGAGAGGGCTTGTCAGAAGCTACAGACACCACCAAGAGGACGGCAGAAGGACACTTGTAAAAAAAAAAAAAAAAATTTACAGTTCTCAGGCACCTTATAGAATCTGTCAGATTTCCTGGGAACAGGGGGCTGAGAGTCTGCAGCTTTAGAAGCATTGGAAAATGCATTCAATAAGGCAGCCAAAAGAGGAGGTACAGCAGAAAGTTTAGAAGAATCTGTCTGTAGCAACTCATATCTTTTATGGATCCCCGAGACCTGAGCACAATCCCACTTAAAGAATTTCATCATCCTGGAGATCTTGCCCCAAAAGAAATCTCTTCAAAAAGAGCATAAGGACTGGTAAAGTCCTCTTCCTCTGATCCATAATCCAAAGGACAGGGAATCTGAGAAGAGTAAGCAAGGGACTCCGCATCTGAATCTAGCTCCTTCTCAGAAGAATCCTGTTCCCTGGGTCTTTCAAAAGGGGTAGAGGACCAAGGGAGGGGCAGGAACAGAAACCCCCTGAGGAGGCTTCAATGCCATCAAAGCACTAAACAAATCTTGAGTGAAGGTCTGCCATTCACTCCATGGATCTTTAGCAGCAAGAGTGACATGTTTAGTCTTTTTCTTTTTTTTCAATGGGACGTCTGCCTTACAAAACTTGGAAGGCTCTGACCCAGGACAGCATTCAATAATGGTAGTAGGGACTTCTTTTCTGATTAATATTTGAGGAACACCCCTAGGCCCCTTGGAGATAATCAGCCATGGTTCCCTCTGAATGTCCGAAATGGATGTCTGCAATGCCTCATCCCCGCTGGCCTCCAACCCGGTCATAGCAGAAGAATCTACTGCTAAACCTAAGTGAAACTCCGGGCATTCACTTGCATCAGGAGAGACATCCAGCGAAGGCCCAACAGCAGAAGATTCCAGCCTAGACTTCACGGCTCCCTTCTTCACTGACATCTGCCCCTTGGAGCAGGATGTTCCCTCCATCAAGTCTTTCTCAAGAAGGTCAAGACACTGGTTTTCAAGACAAAGTACCAAAGAAGAGAGTCTACTATGGAGGATTTTAGGTAGAAAGGCCTGACAGTTGAAACAAGATGTATGGTCGCGTGAGGCACCAAGGCAAAACAGACACTGTTTGTGGCGGTCTTTATGAGGAATCTGTCTTCCACACTGGCATTTACCCACCTTGGATTACATGAAACTACACAAGCAACAATAAAAGAAAGATAAGTAAAAAAAAAAAGAACCCCAAACGGGGCACTTACCTGCAATGGCTTGGTGAACCAGCAACAAAACAGGTGTTCAGACTGCCAGCTAAGAAGTTCTGAGGATGGTATGTCCGGACGTCACCTTTATGCCCTACACTACGTGAGCAGCATACGTCTGATGTAAGGCGTACCTTAAAGTAACCTAAAGGTTTTGGTATATTAGCCTAGGCTAAGAAGAAATGGGAGACCAGATAAAAAAAATCTATGAAGATATGAAGTTTATGCTAAACACAAAATTAGGTCACACAAGAAGACTAGAGGGATGAGGAATCGGCAAAAGAAATTCCAAAGATGTACATGAAATCGAGAAGCAATTGTATAAAAAAATGCCACAAATAAGGCAAAATAACAAAGAATTCTTCTCTACTGTATTCTTCCAGAAGTGACAAGGCAGAGTGCCTGAACAGGACAACAGAGTGAAGACATGTGAAGCAGTGATGAGGGAAAGAGAGATGAAAGGGGTTCTAATGAGATACGGCATAAGGTTTAAATGAAGCATCACCTATGGTGTCACTGTTGCTCAAGTGAACCAGTGACAGAACTTGACACTTTCTCCTTAGTGACCCTTGACATGCCAGCAAACAACTTCTAGTACTTCCTTGGGAAAGGAGATGTGCAGGAAGGAGTCGGGTACTATACATCCACTTCCACTCAGAGAAAAGTTAAACAAACAGCATATGGCAGGTTGAGGGAGATGATGAATACACTTTACATGGCTGATGAAAGGCAGCATGGCTTAAAAAAAAGGTTCTGCCACTCAAACATGACCAGTTGTATGAATGGTTAATGAAGTGGACATGGTAAATCCTGTGAATATACTTCATCTGTACTGTAGTAAGATCTCTGAAACTGAGCCTCACAGGCAGACATTTGGAAATTTAAAAATGTGGAGGTGGGGTCAAAATGGTTAACTGGATTAAAAACTGGCTGCCTCACTGGAAGAACAGAGTAACACTAGAGAATACGAGGAAAAATATATATCAGTAAATGGCATTGTGACAGAGTTTAGAGCTGGGACTAGTCATGTTTATTACACTTACATAAAGTTATCACACTATTACAGCCATATAAAGCTATCACACAAGATTTAGAAATGAAGGACATGTATACACTAACTATACAATGATCTAGGAGGTCATGGACAGCAGGAGGGGCTGGCACTAGAGGGAGACAGGAACAGAATACTGAGGGAGGGCACAGAAACTATACAGTCTGTGGTGTGCTTCAAAAGCAAGACAGTAGAGGAAAATGATCAGGGTAGTGATCATCCCCAGGAATCAGGCTATGCCAAAAGGAATAACATTGGCAAAAAGGAAAGCAAACTGCAGAGCTGCATAGTGTGAAGGGTGAATTCTGAACACATTAGGGTCATTCTTGCATTGCACAGGATACTGACAAAAGCATTGCTGGAGTACTGTACTTTGTATAGTTCTGGGGGCCATACAGAGCAGTGCATCAAAAAATGTATGAGACTGGGATAAACAGTGCAACTAAAGAGCAGCAGAATGGTGGAGGGCATGGGAGGACTTTACTACAAGCTCGGGATAAGAAAGCTGGGCAGGTACACACAGAAAAGGGATATGGGAATTACGAATCAGATAAGCTCCACAGTATGAGAACAAGAGGGAGGGGAAGATACGAACATGGGTGACAGCTGAAAGGCAAATTTTCGATTTAGAGTTCAGAAAATAATTCAAAGACATGTTGTTAGCATCAGTAAAATATGCTGCAGTAATCCATAAGCCATCCGAGAGGTTCACCATTGCTTGAGAGAAAGTATGGCAAGAGCAACTGCAATGAGGCAAGCTACAACCCTTAGGCAGACTCTGTGTAGCACATGACTTCTTGTCAGCATTGCTGCACATTTACATGAATGTGTTGTCAGAGGACAATCAGCAAGACATTTTAAATCAGTAGAGACAGCATCAAAAGTCTAAAAATCTACCTTACAGCACTAAAATAATACCTTATGCAGATTTTGGAATGCTGTTGATACTATTAAAACAAAAACAAACACTCCATCTGTTTCAAAAAGTGAAATGAATTTCCGAAACTTACAGCTTTGAAGACACAATTAATACTCTGGCCACATTGAATATTTTTACAGTCCACAAGCAGGTCAAACAGTACTCCCACCAGCTTTTGCTGGATCGTCTCACTTGGCAAAGCAGCAAAGAATCCCCTAGTAATCTGTTAACAATAATAAAGCAACAGATTAGTACAATTCCGGTTACCTTGACCAAACATTAAATTAAATCAAGAGAACAACATTTAGGTATTTTACTTCAATTTTCTAGAAGGCTAACTAATGAAATTCCACACTAGGACAAGTTCACTTGTACAATGACCAAATGTACGATTATTCACAGTTGGTTGAAATCAGAAATCATACACTGGAAGGTACAAGAAGAATTTCCCCTTTAAACCCCTGGAGTGCAGCAACCTTAGAGCTCCTTATTGAGAGGTAAAGTTGGAGGTTGGAGGTAGGAGGTGGGACCCCCCCCCCCCACCAAAAAAATAAATAAATAAAATACCAAATGATTTCATTCTCAGTCATTTTCATTCAAACTTAAAAAAAAGATTCCAATCAGAAAGTTGTCAAATAAAGGTCCTTGAAGTCCAGATCTGGTAATATCAAACCAATGGCAAATATAAGTATACACATAAAATGCATGCAGACAACAATGTTTGTCAATGTGTACAGATATGAACCACCTCTGTTCTTGAGTTTTTCTTTTCTTTTCCTTGGGTTATTTTCTTTCAGTCCCAAAGCAGTGCCCCCTTTTTCTACAGCATGCCACCCATTACCATTCCATTATTTTCCAAATCAAATCTAAGTTAATATTAATAAATCTTACTAAATCAATCAATCTTTAATGCAAACATTCTAATAAAATATATTGCCATCTCACTCACCCATTTTTAACACCATCCAAATTCAGACTACAATATGCAATAAATTATTATTTTAAGCTAAAAATTTCCATATTCCTTCAACATTGAAAACTTCATCTTGTTATCCACCCGCTACTACTTTTTTATTTATAGGGAATGTGCAGATTCGGTCAATCTGTAATCTTTCCAAACATTATCCCTCATGTCACCCTTATCTGACCTTTACATATCTAACAGCAGTTGAGCAATATTTAAATAAGGACCCCAGAACAGGACAAAAATAAATGTTATCAACTCCATCTGCATTTACTTTGTAACAATGTAACAGCTTCTTGAAATTATGAGCTCTGTATTCTCTTAGCTTCAGCTGCAACTATGAACATTTCACCTTGTTCAAAGTTTGCACCAGTCAAGTGTAGGACCACATTTAAAAATAAATCCACTTGAAGCATGCTACCTACAAGCTATTCCTGACAAATATGAGGAATATCTCAGACTGCCTTTTTCCAAACCATAAATCCACTCCACACTTAATATAACCATAAACAAACAGATCTTACTACCTTTCCAAAACAATACACTCATCTCAATTTACATGTACCAAAGTAACAACTTTAAATAATGCATACATGACAAAACTGATGGGTTAACTTTTGGATGGGCTGCATTGAAATGCTGTAGATTTTTGCTTTCTTTAAAATTCGACAATGTGACATACAGGGATAAAGCCTTCATAACAGCCCAGGCAATCCAAGTTCAATTAGTGGCTCTGGCTTCAGAGATGCTGGCAGGGGCAAATAAGTTTGCCCATGAAGGGGTGGGGTAGTGGTGGTGATGGAAGGAAGTGCATGTGTATACTGGTGTGTTTAATTTCCCTGGTGGAAATTATGACGGTGATACGGAGAGTAGGCAGGATGTTCTACTGATGTAAGCCCCGGTGAAGTAAGGGTTAGTTCAGCGAAAATTATTTTACAGGGTATGCACATGGTGTGGGGAAAATGGTAAAAACACTTGCCAGCAGCAGCATGACACTGCACTGGAGTCTGCATTCTCCTCACCGGCCCCGGCTGTAGGTTGAGGATAGAATGAGGGAGGCTATGGTAGGCCCAGTGGACCTGGTGAATGATGACAGGAACGAATGGCAAATGATGGCCAGCTCTGGGAAGCTGAAAGGAGGTTTAAAAAAGTAATTACAGAACAAGATGAAATGAAGTAAACTAAAAAAGAGAGGAACCACAAGGCTAGGTAGCTTTACAAAACAACTGTAAACAAGACAACTTCAAATAGAAAGGAGCATACAATATGTTTACTGAAAAAGTATACACATTAGGCACATAAATCATAAGTAAAATGTACATAAAGATACCAAACTTATTACTGGATACACAGTGTGATAAACACAGCATAAGCACATCCAAGAGGAAACCGGTAGTCATAAGCAATAATTATGCTACTGCTCAAGTATTTCTAGAGATGACAGATTAAAATGGTTTTCTTATGCATAGCAAGACACCAAATACGAAAAGAAAATGAAGCAACAGGAAGGCCACAGGTAACAGTCTCAAAGATGTATTAGACAAGTTAAACAGCTATTTGAGTAAAAAAATGTAGAATATGAAATAAACATAATTAGGACTGTAAAGCAAATGTTAGCAAAAAATGCTATGTTATGTTTACTGATATTAAGGAGGACAAAATTCAGACAGAGCTCTGTAGTAGATGAAGGGTAAGAAAGAGAGCATTAGATGAGACAGAAACAATGGCAGTCAAGCTGCTACATCTTGGTTGGTC
This sequence comes from Protopterus annectens, assembly GCF_019279795.1. NCBI lineage: Eukaryota > Metazoa > Chordata > Ceratodontiformes > Protopteridae > Protopterus > Protopterus annectens. The sequence continues at coordinate 830,835,258 of NC_056727.1, read as the reverse complement.
TCTCGATACCATGCCAATACAAGGATACTGATGGATGTAAAGAAAAATAAATTAATTGTTTGTGTCTTTCGGCTTTTCCCGGTTAGGGGTCGCCACAGCGGAACTCCGGTCCGCTAATGATTGGTAGTGGACTTTTACATACCGGGTTACCAGCCCCGACGCACAACCTTCAACGAAGGCACGCCCCATTCACATATGCCTCCACTCAGAAGACGCTCTAGCTGAGAATCGAACGGGACAACGTCTTGCTATGAGGCGACAACACTACCGCAGCACAAACACCGCAGCTATAATAATGTAAAATAACATAAGTAAAAGAACTAAGAACTAAACAGAGTACAAAAATGCAACAAATAGCAGCAAAGGTTGCCGGTATTGCAGTGAACTATCTTCACAGGAGAAAGTCCCCAGACCTAGGTAAAATATGTGGAAAGTACAGAAAGACCACCACACTGTAAAGGTATACATAAGCAGAAGTACGTAACGTAAGCCACAATGCAAACATTACAGGACTGACAGAGTTAGAGACAACAGTAAGACAGGGTAGAAAGCTACATGTACACAATATGACATATATCCAAAATAAGTAACTATGAAAAGGAGATAAGAGTCTACACAGGAAATAAAGACAGCATGAAAAAATGATTTCACAATAAGAAATGCAAAAGCAAGTTATAATAATGTTTACAGACGTAGAAAATGTGGAGAAAATAATGTTAGAGGAAAAATACACTAGGCTACGACCAGTGTCAGATATGATGTCTTCCAGCTTCAGACTACATACTCAACAGATGAACAAAAATACTTCAGATAACAGAAACAGCTGTCCAGACAGGATGGGAATTTGCAGCTGCTGCTGGATTGCCCATCCTGGGGAGGAGGGGGGGGGTGAAATGGCTGTGGTTCACCATAAAGGTGACAAGTAGAACATTAGGTGTTACAATCAGTGGAGCCTGACCCAGTGCAGTCACACTTGAAGCTGAAGGAAACTTGGTATATGAAGGCATACTTCTCTCTGGAAGACAGTAATAGTGGAGCTTGGATGGGCTACTCCGATAGGCTCACACTGAAATAATCAACATGGTTTGCTGGGATGGGGGCAGTGCATGTGAGTCTGACAGCAACAAGCTGAAATACATTACTGTGGCCCTTTACTTCACTTCATAATTTAAAGGAGAACTGCACCCAAAAACTGAGAAACATATGTTTTTCAGCAAATCTTGAACATTTCTGCATTGCTAATGCCTCTGTAACAAAGTAAATCATTACTATTTTCTAATTTGTTATATCCAAAATGATATGAAGGAGGCTGCCATGCTTAGCATTATTTTATTTTACAGACAATGGCTTTTCCTTCCTTATGTCATATTAGAGGGACAGAAAGAAATACTTAAGATGAGGGGATAATTTACTGCAGTTTTTCTCTCTCATCAGTTGACAAAACTGCTGCGACTGCTTACCTTTCCTTGTCAGCATCAATCTGCATTTTCAAATTATTTTGCTTCCTTTGATTTTCATTAGTGGCCATCTCTGTTGCAGCATTTTAAGGAATGCTTGAATGACAGGTTTAAAAATGTAGCTGAGTTAATTGTTCTTTTCAAAGTAACAACTGAAGTCTCGTGTTAAAGTGAGAGAAATCTGCCCCTGTGATTAATACGTGTCATTTGGGCTGAGATGGTTTGTGTTGCATTCACAGTTTTAAATACAGTAGCTAGAATTAAAGTCTGATGTTAATCTTTCCCCAACTATAGAAGAAACACGCACTTTTGCAGAAATTACAGAGTAGAAAAAAGGCAAAGTCGTATGGTGACAGAAAGTAAGAAGTCAGATTAACATGTTTGCTTTCTTTTGGCACTGAGTTTTACTACAGAAAAAGACATTTGCATCTGAAAACTAAGCTTGAAAGCCTTGACTTTGCTCAGACTCCAGGCTACCCTATTTATATGGGGTTTGATGCTGGCAATCTGTAACTGATAAGGCACATTTAAATGCATCGTTTTCTTAATGGCTCTGTTGTTGGGGTAAGTGACCTAACAATTACTGTGACACTCTTGGTAGCTGTTGTGATGTAACAGATGAGAAAGATGCATGAAAGAAAGGCAAACATTATTATTAACTTATTTTTTTCTGTATGTGAAGTGTTTAGTCTTGGATTACAAGAAAGGAAAAACACTTTTTGGAGAGAAAAACTTTACTTTTGGGTGGAGTTCTCCTTAAACACTAGAAGGTACACAGAAAACCACTACCTTTTATGGTGTGGGGAAGTAGGCTGTGAGTGAAGGTACAGGACATTAAAGATATCACTGATGAATGGTCACTATTATACCATGATCCCCTAAAACGCGCACGCTGGATGGGCAGCGTTCGTTAAAGTTCGAATATACTTAATGGAAAAGTCCCGTCGCCCGACTTTTTCCATTATATAACTTCGATGACAACATTGTTATCTAATAAAATGGGTTTAACATGGCGAACGAGCAACTTTTTTAAAACAAGCAACGTGACCTTGTGCTTATTTAAAGCTGTTAACGCTTTAAAACCCATTTAACAGTGCCGAGACAACAGTTTTAAAGAAACGGAGAGGCTGTTTAAGATCTCCGTTTTTAAAAGAGTTTATGCTATGTTGTTTACACAGACAAAATAAGCAACTGAGATGTCCGCTACCGCTTTGTCTAATCTAAATAACATAATGCTTTATAAAATAGCTATACAACAGCAAAAGCAACGGTAAAAAAAGCTTTCTCCTTGCTTTCTTTCTTACTTCGATGTTTGATGCGCGTCGCGTGCACGCCAACCGTGGTAATTTAGCATTACCCACGTGGAATATTACATGTTGGAAGTAGTGTGCATGTCTTACAGTGAAATACATTAAAACAAAACTGGGACCATTATGCCTTTCACTTTCTTCACAATCAGGCAAAATGTTTTGAGTGGAAAGCTATGTGATCACTGATATGGCTCATTTGTATAAGGGAGAAGTTTAAGTGCCTGACAGCAACAAGGTGAAGTGGTGGTGGGGGGGGGGGGGGGGCAGGGAGTGCACAAAAAAAGTGTTTGCTGTGCTTTTGAAAAGCAAAGACAATTCATGTTTTGACATTCAGATTGTTACTTTACTATTATTTTACACTAATTATTAAATAATTGCCTTGTTATGCAACCTTTAGCTGTGTACTAGTCCTTTTCTGATCTTATAGTTATTTGAAACATCTGATCTATACCGAAATCACCCAAGCCACAAAATAAAGGTGAATTCAGGATTTATGCAGATAACAGAGCTGTACAAAGGAAAAGCTGTTAGACACATGCAACGCATGACATTTTTTTATTTATTTATTCTTGTTCCCCAAGCCAGCTATCCACCTAGTCTCACAGCCACTACTGTGCATCCTTTCCACATTGATGGGATGAGAGCTATTCATGGCGTAAATATCACACAGGCAGCTTTGATGGGCATTACCACTTTCTAGCCTAAACTCTGCCTAAATGGATAGGGATGTCCATGTTTCCAACCAAATCCCATAAAGGATGATGGTACAGGGATGTAGCTTGGGAAAGTCAAGCATGTACCTTGCACCAGTAGCGCTAAGAACCACTCTCTCCTTTAGGTGTCAGCACAGGATATGTGAGGTGATGACAGTCACTCACTCTCACCTTCCTTACCTAGCTCCTCCAGTGTCTAAGCTAGTAACTGATCTTGGGCTGTCTATAATGTAGTCAAAGCCTCCATTCTTCTATGCCACAGAACTGGGCCTGCACCGGCTAATTTCAGGGAGATTAAGAGTATAATGGTGTTCAGTAGTTTACACCTCAAACCTGGGTATCACCAATGTGAACTTTGGCTTATCAAAAAAAAGCATTATGACTTTCTCTACCCACACAGGCTTGAAGTAGTACAAAAGGCATTTGGGTTCAGTTCCACTGCTGCAATTTTTCAGCATGTGACTGACACAAATGCAGAGGATCAATAATGCAATAAATTCTTCCAACAACTACTGAGAATCCATAACAAATTCTCTGCCCTTGTATGTATAATCTAATTACAGCAAACAGAGTAGAGAAATACATATGGGAAGTAACAGTCTTTTTCTGGTGATGACAAAAAGGCATTTTTTTTTAAAGTATGTTAATTCAAATAGTACTCGCTACAAAACTATTATTGAACAGATATAACAAGAATTTGGCCAAAGATGAAGGTGCAATTTCAAATATCCTGATACTCGGCTTTGACAACATGGTCAGTCTGCATTTTTGGATCACTGTAAATGAGGAATGCTCTCATGCAATAACATCTGATGCGACCAGGGATGTCTTGGAAGTTATTAAAATGGGAACTACTACTGGCTCAAGTGGCACGCCAAGACTATTAATAACAATTTCAATACTACTATCACTCCTACTTCAATCTCAATAAGAAGCTTAATTACTCTTTTCAAATCAGGAATACCCAAGATCACTAGAAATCAGCTACAGTGATTCCAAGTCTAACAATTGGGATAGAAGTGATCCTTTAAACTACTGGTTTATAAGCCTGACTAGAGCAATGAGCAAAGTCATGGGCTGGGCACTACTTCGGATAGTTCCTAGACCTTCACGTCTTTGTATCTAATGTTATACATACAGTTAATTTCTACACAAATTCTGTGGATACTATTGATAATGGCTTCCAGGTGGACATCATCTTTGTGGATCTAAAATGATTTCAAAATGGTGCCTCACCAGGTCATTAATGACCACATTTTTGGGCCTAGCTACAAATCCTTTTATCATCTGTTGGGTTACTTCTTGGTTACCAGAGTGCTTATTTATAATAAAAAGTTGGGTGCTGCTTCCTGAAACAATATGTTAGCTGAAGGTATACCCCACAGTTCATTCCTGCACTATTTTTTAACATCTTAAAGGTTACTCAGCCATTCAGGTAACGTGTTCAAAATTTCTCTATTATTCTTAAACAGCATATCTTGTTAAATGGCCAATTTTCCACTGGGCTCTTCATTACTATTTTGATAAACTGTAGCATGGGCTATTAAGTATCTTTTGCAAATTTAACATCCATAAATGTCCAGTAATACATTTTGCAGGTAACAAAAAAAATGCACATCATATGACTTGTATACAAAGCTAATTCAGACTGTTGGGTATTATACAAAGATTTAGGGATCATCACATCTTCTGTTTTTTTTTGATGTTCATGTGCAAACAATTTCTAAGAAGGCAGTAACTACGTAGAAGAAGTGGGCGCTGCAGTCACTGTAGTTACGTGTTGAATAAAGAAGGTTATTACTTGGAAAGTAGAAAAAGATGGGTGTATAGCCCAGACTATTTCAATTGTGAAACAAAAAGAATAGTGTATTTAGCCTTCTGTGAAAAATGCGGATCCTTCTATATTGGCAAGACGGAGAGATTATTAAAAAGAAGGATCTATGAACACATGTATGATATATTGACAAAAAAGGAAAGCAACGCCCTATATAAACATAGTAAGATATGTGCTGAATATAAATTTTTAATAGTTGAACAAATCAAATGTGATATCAGGGGTGGACCCTGGGAGGATAAAACAGAATATAGAGAATTATGGTGGCAACTGACATTGAATGCCGATAAATATCCAGTCTTGAATGACAATATATCTATTTTACCATTGCTAAAATTAAGATCAGCTAAACTATAGCAATAAGGTGAAATCATTTAGTTTGGCCACCAGAGGGCCCCCCTGATGTATTAATTTAAATAGTTTATAACAAATGATTTTATATATAATATTATATTTATAATAATTTTTAACAAATGATTTTATATATAACATTATATATATAATATTTTATGGGTAATGTTTTGTGCACATCAATTGTAAGTTTTAATCTTGATTCTAACAATAAATATATGATCTTTCCAGCTGTCAAAATAATCCTTGTTTTAACTTGAGTGATGATGTAATTTTCTTTTTGGTAAATCAGTACCAGGATTTTAACTAATTATTTATTCATTTAATTAACTAACTGAGGTTTTTATTGGATAGCCAATTAAAAGAAAGTATATAAATGAATTGTTTCTGGATAATATACTGGTCATCTGATGAAGTCATAATAACAGACGAAAATGCAGTGTTTTTTGCACATTTATTACAAAGGCGTTCATGTTTTACGTGGTTTTGGTTTTTGAATTGTAGTGAAATAAACATTTTTAGCACTCACTACGGAGTTGGCGGCTATTCTTCTACGTAGTTACTGCCTTTGAGTGTGGTTCAGAGTCTATTAGCAGTATCTGGTTTTCAATTTCTTAATTTCTAAGAAGGCATACTATATTTATTTAATTAACAATAGTCTGATTAAGATCTACACGATTTATTGATAAGACCCATTATAGAACATGGTGCCTCTCTTGCTTGTATTTTACTACCAACTTAAAGGAAAGTGGCGTGAATACAATGGACATTTTCAAGGATGCTCACTGAGTTTAGGTACATAAATTACCAGTAGCCATTTGAAATGCCAGGCCTGCTATAGCTAGTCCCATAATGCAGAGACTGAATGGATGAAAAAACAGTCTGAGATGGCCATTTCTCAGAATTTTCCTTTTTCTCTGAGGTATGGCAAGCTCGGAGTTTGTAAGAGTGGGTGGGTGGGTAGTTTAAAAAGAAAAGAACATTGTTACAGATTTACTCTTCTGCCATTGTCTTCTGAAATGATGAACGCTTTTAAGTGCAGAGTAGACTTCTACAGGGATATAATATTTCAAATGAATACACATTCCCTACTGGTTTTGATCTCTAGCTCTGGTCAGCGAGTTTGTTTATGACTTGAAAGAGAACATGATGTGACTGAGAAAGGTGCTGGGCTAAGACAGAATGATGGTCTTATGTTGAAACAAGGAAAATAATCCTGGCAAGAATGATCCTGGAGTTCTGAAAATGTACATTTTCTAGGAATGGCATTTCACCAGACCCAAATAGGATCATAGGAGGTTACTAGGCTAATGGCCCTGGGGCCCTTACAAGTCTAGCCAAGAGTTTATTGTGAAAAAAATCCTCAGTCAGCACCTCTTGCCCCTGTCAATGAGGGACACAGTGGAGGGTGGAACCCCTGGGACAAATTTGTGGTTTCCCATCCACTCATCAAGGTTGCACTTGAAGAGGGTCAGCGAGGTACTCTGTTTGACGTGTATGGGAAGTCTATTCCAGAGATGGGACAGCCTCTGAGAGACTAATCTGTCTCTCCAGCAGGTTTTGTTGATGTCTCATATTAGATTTAGCCCTTTTAAGCAGGTAATGCGAGAGGAGTTGAGACTTACAGATATGGAGAATCTCTAGTTGGGCAGGGTCTGAGATGGTCTTGGTATGCAAGACACAGATCACCTCTGAGCAATCTGTAGGATACACAATAAAGTTATAGTGATTTGAGCCTGTAATCACAAGTGCCAAGAATAACCAGGTTACTGCCATTTAATGCAAAATAGGTCTGTTTTGGCTGCAGCTTAGAGCTGAAAGTTTATAAAATAAAGACATCAACTCAATTAAAGGATCAGTTAAAGTTGATGAAACATGTTCCATTTGTTTGGACAAAAATGAAAAGTAGTATTAGAAACACTGAAGGAGGACTTGAAAGTGGACAAAGTGTCTCCAAAGACCACAGGGTGGCGAGATTCACGTTTACTGTGATCACTGTGTGAATTCTGCACACTTTCTAGGAACCTGCTTGGGTTTTCTACCAATATACCGGTGTCCTTCCACAATCCAAAAAAAAAAAAACCAAGATAGTTGGCTAGGTACAATTATTGTGCAAGCGCACACATACATACACCAAACCAAAAAAAAAAAAAAAAAAATGATGAAATCCATTTGGTGAAACCAAACTAAAGTCACAAAAACACCACTCGACCACAGGGAAGATGAATTCATTAATAATTTATTTTGAGCTTTTGGCTAAAAATTTAAACCAGACTTATTCATAATGTTGTTGTATCTTACGGCTTTTCCCGGTTAAGGGTCGCCACAGCGGAACTCCGGTTCGCTAATGATTGGCAGTAGATTTTTACGTACCAAGTTGCCAGCCCTGACGTACAACCTTCAATGAAGGTATGCCCATTCACGCACGTCTCCACACAGAAGATGCTTTAGCTGAGAATCGAACAGGACGTCTTACTGTGAGGTGACAATACTACCGCAGCACCACCACCGCAGCAAACCAGACAGACTTATTCAGAATAAAATTCATTAAACACCACAATTAAATAAACTGCACAAAATTCACATGACCATTACATCTAATATGACTGGTTCACTTCAAATAACCTAACTGCATCTTACATTTTCAATGGTCCTTTGAAAAACATTTGACATTAATAGTATCCTTCATATCAGGAAATCTGTCTGAACACAACTTTATTTGCCATTTTGTTTCTCCCATTTCTAGCTTATTTTTATAATTACTCCCCAAAGTCAGAAAGTTCATGATGTATTACTAGAAAAAGATTTTTTTTTATTTGAAGACATGAAAGACTATCTACAAAGTGTATTACTAGTGTCCCCCTGCTTTATTAGATAGTAATGTTCCCTAATTATTGCTGACAATTTCCTAGCTGTCATTCCAACATTAAATCAAGACCAATCTACACAGTAAACTAAATAAATTATTCCTATGCAACTGCAAGTGCAACATGCCTTACAAAGTATCAACACAGTTTTTTAAAGACTGAAATGGACCTTCATGAACAAATCTGCACCAGTTGCAATACCACAACCATAAGTACCCTTTCTCCTTATCCACTAGTGACAAATTAATCTTGGCATTATCAACTTGTAATAAAGATTTCAAATTCATCCCCCTCCTGTTTGCAGAACAGGGGTTCTCCCCAACAAATGTCACCAATTCTGAATCATTTTTAATATATTCTGATTTTGGAAATGATTTTCCTAACATTCCAACTATATATGATCACATGGAAATTTAAAGGACTGGTATACCATACAATGGCAGTATTCACCATGCATTTCATCCCTATAGAATTATTATAGTCATTAGTCTTTCTATACAACATAGGGGGTTATTTATTCTCTCTATTACAATATTTTTCTTCTGCAATTTTTTCTAAAAAAAACTAAGACTGTATCCTCTTTCAATAAACGTATTAAAAATAAGCTTTACATTTCATAAACAAATGATAGTTACTTTTAAAATGCACATAATATATTTACAAATGTTTTACAACAAATACAACTACTAAAGAACTGCTTTCCCACATCTACAGTTAAAACATCTAAAAAAAAAAAAAAAAAAAAAAAAAAGTGCACCCAAGAGCTTGACTGTAAATTCAAAAAAATTAGTGCTCAAATTGACTTCCTGAATAAACAAATCACACTCATCATTAGTACTCTTTCAAATAAAAACTAGATTGTCAAAAAACATTTATGCACACCTACCTTATATAACCCAATATTTCTTAAAAGAGTGTAATCCGAACATCATAAAACATTAGCAAAATGGGGTAGCACAGGACTCCATATCAATCTTTGTTTATAAAATCTATAATTAAATTAAAAAATATTGTCCAATAATAGTTCAATTAAAATACAAACTTAACGAACATAGTACTATATTTAGAATATTTACAGAGAAACATTCTACACAATTCCACCCCTTCCAAGATGTGAAGACTTGTAGAAAATTTTCTTAAATAACTGTCTGAATACTGTACTAAAGAATTAAGCACACTACCCAAAAATACAGAAATACAGTCACATCCAGGGGCAGCTATAATAGGCCTGAATTGTGGAAATCCACTTCCCTTGTGTACTTTCAGAATTAAAAAAAAAAAGAAATATAGAATACCCATGCATTTTTAAATATAATAAAACAAAATGGTATAAATATATTTATAACTATTATACACTTCATGTAATTGTACATTTTTAAACTCAGGGTTATTAGGTAACAGCTTCTCTGTCTCCCTAATGCAATCCTCCTGTAACATAATAAAGGCTCTGCCTTTTTCAGCTTTCATAAATCTTAAGTATAGTATTTAGACAGTTATTCAAGAGACAAAGTTAAAACGTGGTTTTACTGGACAAGAAAAGTAAGGCCACATTGGATTATCAAATCTTTACTTACAAGTGCGTATTAGCATCTTAGAAAGGGTGGAATTTTCTAGAATGTTTCTTAGGTAAATATTCCAAATATAGTACTATATTTATTAGCAGTCTGTATTTTAACTGAAGTTTTATTAGACACTATTTTTTTATTTAATTATAACCAAGATAAATAAAGGGGGGTGCCATGGAGGCCTGTGTAGCCCCCTCTTTTGCTAATATAGTTTTAGGAGGGTGGGATTACACTAATATTGGGTTTTATTCCAAAGAAGCTTTTTATAAACACTTTGTTGACAATCTACTTATTTGGAAAGATACTAAAGAAGTGAGTGAACTTAACTGAGCACTTTTTTTAATTTACAGTCGGGAAATTAGGGTCCACTATTACTTTTTTAGATGTGGTTTTAACTACAGATGTGGAGAAGCAACTCTTTAGTACTCATATTCTTCATAAAAAAACATATTTGTAAATACTTATGTGCATCTTAAAAGTAACCATCCTTTGTTTATGGATTGCAATATTCCAAAATGGTAAAAAAGAGTTTCTCGTCTTACTACTGATAATAATTTATTTTTAGAGTTGAAGGTTATTGTTCATGTGTTTTTTGAAAAAGAATGCAATCTTAGTTTATAGAAAAAGTTGTTGAAGAAATATGTTACAAGAGAGAGAATACTCTCCTATGCTGCATTAAGAGAAAAAATAATTACAATAATTCTACAGGGATGGGGAGAAATGTGTGGTGATACTACCAATACACGGTATACCAGTTCTTTAAATTTAGATATGACACTAAATAGCTGGAATAATAGGGAAATATTTTCCAAAAATTGAAATATATTAAAAAAAGTAATCCAGAATTAGTTAGTGACAGTTACTGATGAGCACCCCTGTTTTACATAGAGGAGGGGGATGAATTTGAAGTCATGTGCTTTGAAGGCATACCCTTTTGTGTCCTGGCTTGAAGAAAAAAGTACAGTTTTGTACCTACCATAAATGTAGATGTCCGAACTGGATAGCATCTGCAGTCATAACAACTGGGTTGTCCTGTCGTCAGGCAGCCCTTCAGTCGGCCGGATTCCAAAGTCCGGGTCCGGCTTCGGCTGATGTCGCACCTCACCCGACGTCATCTCTGTTGGTCTTCGGGTATAAAAGCATCAGCCGACGCCATTTTCCTCAGTGTTTCTTGCCCCAGATGCCAGTAGCCCTCTTGAAGGCTAAAATTTGGATAGATGCCAATGTTTGCAAAAAGATAGATGTAAACACAACAATAAGCATGTATGTACATATATACAAACAAATACACCATAAAAGACTCCCCCCCCCACCAGCTAGCTATTAGGAGGGTAAACACCCTAGGAGTACCACAGAGGGGAAGGAGGGAGGGTAATCCTGACTGCAGATGCTATCCAGTTCGGACATCTACATTTATGGTAGTTACAAAACTGTACTATGTCCTTCATGGATGCATCTGCAGTCATAACAACTGGGTAGAATACCATAGCCAACTAGGGGAGGAGGATAAAGGTAGATTATGGTGTGTTTAGGATCCCTTGCAGTACAGCAGTGGCAAACCCTGCTCGGGATCTGGAATATAGAGGCAAATTATAATGCTTGGCAAATGTATGCACGGAGGTCCAAGTAGCCGCCTCAATAATGTCTTTGGTTGCCACTCCTCGTAAGAAGGCTGTGGTAGTGGCTGTTGCCCTTGTAGAATGAGGTCTTATGTTCTGTGGAATTGGTTTTCCATGGAAGGAGTAACAGAATCGTATGCAATTTCCTATCCATTTGGAGATTGTCTGTTTGGAAATAGCTTTTCCTTCCCTTCCTGTTGCATAGGCTACAAAAAGTTGGTCAGTCTTTCTGCTATTTTTGTTCTGTCCAAGTAGTAGCGTAGCTGTCTATGTACATCCAAGGTATGCAGTATTCTTTCCCTCTGTTTTGTGGGTTGGGAAAGAAGGTAGGTAGGTGGATTGCCTGGTTTAAAGACACTCTGGATACCACCTTAGGCATAAATGTAGGATTAGTCCTCATGGACACTCTATCTTGGTGGAAGATTAGGAAGGGTTGCACTGCCATTAAGGCCTGTAGTTCTGAAACCCTCCTTGCTGAAGTTATTGCCAGTAGGAAAGCAGTTTTCCATGACAGGTGTTGTAGGTCTGCTGTTGCTGCTGGTTCAAAGGGTGATAGTGTCAACTTTTCTAGCACAAAGTTTAAGTCCCAAGCTGGTAATGGTGGTTTCCTTGGAGGTTTTACATTCTTGATTCCTCTGAGAAACTGCCTGAGCAAAGGGTGCCTAAAAACAGGTGGATCAAAGCTGTATTCTGCTGAAATAGCTGATGCATGTATCTTGATGGAGGAGTAGGACAGGCCTGAATGTAGAAGTTCTGCCAGATACTCCAGAATGTTAGGCATATCTATGTTTGACACATCTTTTCCTCTTTCCGTACTCCAGATGACAAACCTTTTCCATTTTCCAGCATAGTTCCTTCTTGTTGAAGGTCTGCGTGCTTCAAGAATAATGTCTTTAACTCTTTGGGAAAGTTCTGGATTAGCTGCTGCTATGTGATGTTCCATGCAGTCAGATGCAACGTTTTTAGGTTTGGATGTATGATGCTGTAGTTGTTCTGAGTTAACATCAAAGGCATCAGGGGTATTGGCCACATATTGTTCCGAGACATGCTCCTCAACAGTGGGTACCAGTGTTGTCTTGGCCAGTTTGGAGCTATCAGGATTATCCTTGGACGTTCCTCCTTGATTTTTAGTAGTACTTTGTGTATCAAAGGAAGAGGTGGGAATGCATATGCTGTTAGGCCTTTCCAGCTGAAGGAGAGCGAATCCACTTTCCATGCTAGTGGGTGGAAAGTCCTTGTGCAGAATTTTTTGAGCTGGTGATTGAGAGGTGATGCGAATAGATCTATCTGAGGCATTCCCCATTTCATTGAGATGGTCTTGAAGATGTCCGGGTGCAGCTTCCATTCGTGGGCATCCGATGTGGTTCTGCTTAATATGTCTGCTAGAGTATTTTCTTTTCCCGGTACAAATATTGCCTGTAATTGGATGTTGTAGCTGAGTGCCAGGGTCCACAGCTCCAAAGTCATTCTGCATAGGGGGTATGAATGAGTGCCTCCCTGTTTGTTGATGTACCACATGACTGTGGTGTTGTCTGTCCTTATCATCAACTGGCCCTCTTTGAGAAATGGTTTGAACTTTTGGATTGCCAGTTTTACTGCCAGCATTTCTTTTAGGTTGATGTGCAGGTGAAGTTGATCCTGTGTCCACAATCCTTGCACGCATTTGTCCAGCATGTGGGCCCCATCCTAGGTCTGAAGCGTCTGTTGTGATGGTCTGGCTTGCTTGACATCTGCGAAAGGGTAGGCCTGGGTTTGACTGGCATGCCTGAGCCCACCATAGGAACTCCTGTTTTAAGCATGGAATTAGTGGGATTTCTGTTTCTAGGCTGTGTCTGTGTTGGGACCATAAATTCTTTAGGTACCACTGTAGTTTTCTCATATGTAGTCTGGCAAATGGGACCAAGATTATGCATGATGCCATGAAGCCCAAGGCCTGCAGTACTTTTCTTGCTGTTAACTTGTTCAGTTTTGTTAGTGCCAAGAAGTAAAGAGGGAGTTCTTTTGTTTTTCTGTAGTCAGGAATGCCATTTGTTTTACTGTGTCCAATTCGCCCAAGAATGTCCTTGTTTGGGATGGTATCAGCCTTGACTTTTGTAAATTGACTGTGTATCCCAGTGCTTGTAGCAAGTAAATGACCCTTTGTAAATCTGTTGTCAGTTTGCTTTTGTTGTCCCCTTGTAGCAGGCAGTCGTCCAGGTATGGGTAAATTTGAATTCCCTGTAGTCTGCAATGGGCGATTACTGATGCCAGGCATTTTGTGAATACTCTGGGCAGTAGATAAGCCAAAGGGCAATGCTGAGAATTGATAGTGCTCTGATCCTGCAAGAAATCTGAGGTATCTTCTGCAGATTGGTCGAATGGGGACGTGCAGGTATGCCTCCTTGAGATCTAGAGTTACCAGCCAAGACTCCTTGCCCAGCATGGGAAGAAGTTGCTGTAGGGTCAGCATTTTGAATTTTGGGACAATGATGTATGTATTTAAGGTGGACAGGTCGAGAATTGGTCTCCAGCTTTTTTCCTTTCTTGGAACTAGGAATAGTCTGGAGTAGAACCCCTTTCCTTGCTCTGCTGTCGGCACTCTTTCCACAGCTCTCATGTTTGCTAACTCCATTATCTGTTGTAGAGCCTCTGTTTTTTGTTTTGGAGGTAGATTTGGCATTCCTCTTTTGACTGGTAAAGTGTGGAAGTGAAACCGGTAACCTTGATCTATGGTTTGTAAAATCCACTTGTCTTTTGTTATGTAGTGCCAGTTCCTTGAGAATAAGGTTAACTTTCCGCCTAGAGGAGCTGCTATTTGTTCCCTGGTAGGCGGATTTAGGGTTAAGTCACTGTGGTTGTGCTGATGTAGTGGCAGTGGTTGTGTCTGTGCCTCTGTTGTTACCTTGCCACTGTCGTCCTCTATAGGCACCTCCTCTGGATTGGTTTCTGCCTCTGGAACGTCTATTCCTGCCCCTTTGAAATTTTGTGGAGTCAGGAAAGGACCAATTTTTGGCAGGCCAGTTCCTGCTAAACCTTGGTGGTTGAACCTGCAAGAAATCTTTAACAGTTTGAACAGATTTTGCCTTTTCTTCCATTTTCTTCATAACCTGCTGGGCAGGTGTACCAAACAAACTTGTCTTATCCATAGGAGCATCTAGCAACTTAGCTTTAACATGATCCGGTAAAGCTTGCTCCTTTAGCCATGCATGCCTTCTTATCACTGTGCCAGTCATGGCTGATCTAAATGAAGCCTCCAGTGCATCATAGCCACATTTTAAGGAATGGTTGCTAACCTGTTGTATGTTATTTACCATTTCTAATACATGTTTCTTATCAAGAGATTCATCAGTGGTTAGTTTTTTAGTTAACTGATCAAGCATAAATTCTTGGTATTGTATCATGTGAAACTGACAGTTTAAAGCTCTAGCTGACAGAGTAGCTGAAGTGTAGACCTTTTTACCCCATCTGTCTAATGACCTTGCTTCCCTTTCAGAAGGAATAGGGTTTTTAGCTATGGTCGCGGCTACTGCCTTGGGACCCTGGGATATAGTTTCGGGGTCTGCAAGTGGGGCCTTGTAGAGGTGGTGATGAGTATCTGGCACCCTGTAAAATCTGTCTGGTTTGGCAGGGGCTGGGGGTAAAGAGTCTGGAGCGGAGCAGACATCATTGAAAGCATCATCCACCACAGAGAGAACAGGAGGTATAGCTAAGGGCCTGTGCTGTGGGAGGTGCAGAAAGGTCCTAAGTCTTTTTCTGGAGTCTGAAAAATCCTGTTGCTGCCATTGGAACTGCTCTCGCATGGCATGTAAGGTTTCCCCAAAGGAGAATTCTTCTGGTGGGGAAGCAGCTGGAATGGATTCTTCAGCATCAGAATCTTCAAAATTGGAGAAAGGAGCCTCTGGCTGGTCAGTTATGTCTGATTCATCAGCGGAATCATCAGAGGACACTGGCTCAGGGGGCTCTGCCCTAGGTCTCTTCTCTGGGGGCTGGGAGGCCCTGTCTGGGTGAGATTGAGATCCTCTAATTAATGAAATTAAATCTTCTGCCAAAGTAAGCATTTGTGAACTAGAAGAGGGCCTGGTTGTGGGGGGTTTAACAGGCACTGTTTTAGTAGTCTTGGCTGCTTTAGCCCTGGCGAAGGCCTTAATGGACATGGCTGCTGGAGGCCTAGCAGCACCACGTGCTGGGGTAGAGACATCCAAGGGAATGGTGTCTGATAAGTCAGTGGCAACCACCGTAGTGGATAAAATTTCTGAGGCCGATTCAAGAGTAGTAGCAGGGGCCTCAGTTGTAGAGATAGGCTCAGCTGTACTTTGATCAGTTTTCTCGGTTTCGGCCGAAACCGAGACACTCATGATTTGCTTAACCATGGTTTCGGCCGAAACCGCGGACCGCGAGTGTCGGTCTTCATCTTTGCGTTTTTTGGCGGATTGGGTAGTCGGAGGATCCGACGGCATAATGTACGCAAAATCAGAACCGAAAAACTGTTCTGCAAACTCCGACCGACGCCTAAGCGTTCGTCGGTTGAAAGAAGCACAGGCCGAACAGGCTGCTACGTCGTGGGCTGGGCCTAAACAAGGCAGACAGTAAGAGTGGAAATCTTTATGAGGTATTTGTTTCCCACAGGTTAAACAATTATTAACTTTTTCTGACATCGGCTGAGGCAAGAAAGAGTCCCCAACGGGTACTTAGCTTTAGAAGTCTTCGAAGTAGTATTCGGTAGAAGTAATCTCTGGATCCGACCGACCGGCACTTGCGAACAGCTTCTGCTTCGGGCGCCACGCGGCAAGAAAGACTGAGGAAAATGGCGTCGGCTGATGCTTTTATACCCGAAGACCAACAGAGATGACGTCGGGTGAGGTGCGACATCAGCCGAAGCCGGACCCGGACTTTGGAATCCGGCCGACTGAAGGGCTGCCTGACGACAGGACAACCCAGTTGTTATGACTGCAGATGCATCCATGAAGGACATCTTACATTTCCTAGTAACAGATCATGAACCCTGCAACTACAGGGAAGGTAATTACAAAAATAAGCTAAAAGTGAGGGAAAGTAAAGTTGCGTTCAAGAAGATTTTCTGGTCTGAATGATGCTATTAATATCAATTTTTTTAAAGGAATGTTAAGTATATAAGATTCCATTAGTTTACTGGAAGTGAACCAACAGTATTAGAAGTTATCATCATGCGATTTGTGTGATTAATTTGAATGTGGTGTTTGTTAATGAATTTTATTTTGAAAATGTCTGGGCTGAATTTTCAAAAACACACAAATGCACACTATTTACCTTTGACTTTGTGGTTCAGATCATGTCTGAAAGGGGTCTATGGATCAAACCCACTTACTCAGTTAGCAAATGTTAAACAGCTACATTTTGATATGTGCAGACCTACATTATTAGAAACAGATGCAAGCTCTATAGGACTTGTTGTCTTAAGCCAGATACAAGTGAGAAATCATGGTCACAGCCTATGCCTGCAAGCCCCTAATTGGGCAATGAAAAAATATTTCCCAATAAAAAAGAAGCTCTAACCATTGTTGAGCCTTTGAGCAGTTTCATTCATATGCAATTTTTTTCTGAAATGCTTTACACTACTCACAGATCATAAACCTTTATTCAACAACCCAAAATCAAAGTCTCCCTTCAAAACTGAGCAATAGTCCTCAAGGCTTCAGTCATACAGATTCTCTTAATAACACAAGAAGGAAAGAAATAATTTTGCTGTTTATCAGACAGATAAGGGAAGCACACAACAGTTGCTGATGATTATGTGAACATGTCTTCAGAGTATAATGTTCTTATACCTCTGACTCCAAGAGATTGAAATAGAAACTGTTTGGCAAATTAGCAAGGATACCCGACACCAAACCAAGGCCGAGGATGAGGAAGAAAAGACACTGAAGAAATTTGAAAAGTGCAAGGGGAGGAAATTACCATAATCAGCTCAAGAATTTTTTCACATGCCTTCCCAGCAGCCTTAGTACATCAAAACTTTTAATATTACAGCACACAGCTTAGTTTAATGACTTAAAGGTAGCCAGTACACTTTTTCTAGGACTAAAAGTTATTGTTAACTTTTAGCATACCAGTTTCTTTTCACAGTAGAGAGATGAATACACAAGAAAAGAGACAACAAACAGTCTAAGTGGGAACATAGACTTTAACGTGCACTTTAGCATGGATAACCTTAATTATCTGTAAGTGCAGCTGTCAATTTGCAGCAAGTGCCCTTGTATGGACTGGTAAATTTTGTTTTTGTAACTTTACATAACATACAACAAATGCACAAATTTAACAGAAGATGGGATGTTCTGAAAATCTATTTAATTTTTTGTTGGAATGTTTATACTGAAGCAAACAGTCTTGAAGATGTGAAAGAGGTTCAAATGAAGATAAGATGAAAAACATGCATAAGACATCATCCTGCCAAACATTAGTGTGCATATCTCAGCTAGAAGTTGGGAGTAACATAATGGCTGCACTGTCCATATCATCATTAAATGTAAATGCCCTTACAGAATACATAAAAAGAAATAAATCATATTAAGAAATGTAGGTTGCAAAAAGCAATGTTGCAAGATATACATTTGGAAAGAAATGAGCATGTGAATTGACAAAAGGATTTCAGGGTGGCCATTCAGCAGGACATCAGGGACACAGGAAAAGGTGTGCAATGACATTAGCAGAGTAGCTCCGACAGTGATAGAAGTGGGAAGAAAAAACAATAGCAGTAGATTTCTGCAGAAGCACAGCTGGCTCCCACAGTGCCCTGTGCTAGTACCATGAATCAGCACCCCATCCCCTCAGCTCCAAGTGAAGATCAAAAACTGTATTAAACAACTGGCTTATTACAGATCCAACACACCCATAGCTCTGCCACTGAAGGGCAAAAACTGATGGCACACCAACCATGTGCTCAAATGCACAGCAACCCCCACCACCAGCCATGCAGGGCTTGTGCTTTGCCCTGCACAGAGGCTCCTTATTAAAAAATTATTATTATTATAAAACGACAACCATAATCTCTTCTTTAAAACTGTAGCATACTGCTAACTAAAAATGTAGCAAACGGTCACTACAGTTTATGCCCTGCCTGCACAGACTGCTACAGAGGTCGGGTTTTAGTTAAAAAAAAAAAAAATATATATATAAAAAAAAAAAAAAAAAAAAATATATATATATATATATATATATATATATGTGTGTGATATATATACACACACACACACACACACACACACATATATACACACATATATACACACACACACACACACATATATATATATATATATATATATATATATATATATATATATACACACACATATATATATTTATATATGTATATATATGTATGTATGTGTATATATATGCATACATTTTTTTTTTAACTTGCAAACTGCTTGTTACTACAGTTCAGACCACACATACGGTGAGCTACAGCATTTTACTGCAAATGTAATACAGACTTTAAAAGCCAGTACTGCACTACAGACTGGGGTAGGCTGATCACACCCCCTTCCAACAATGTGCGCCCAGGGCAGCTGTACCTCTCACCCCACCTTAGTTATACTACTGGATTTCTGGTAGAGATTACTGACCTGGAAGGAAGATTATGCTAGCATGTTAATTACAGTTGTGTACACTTTGATTTTTTTTCTCATCTTATATGTTATGAACATTACTGTATATTTTCTGAAGCTTTTTTCCCCAGGTCTCCACTGAAAATGGGCTCTGTTATCAGCCCAGTCTGACTATTCCATTAAACAAAAGCAAATAAATAAAATAAACGTATTTATATTCCACCTAAAACTGCTATATGAAGTTTAGAGAATTTTGAAAGAATAATCAGTTTTCATTAGAGATCATTATTTATGGGTGGGAACTAGAACTAGATTTGCAAAAGTTAGGATACATTAGTGGACTAGAAGAGAAAATATAAGAAAATAATGTAGATTTCTTGAATAATATGAGAATTTTTTTATGGAAAAATGTGAATTCAGTAGTAAGACAAATGAATCAACTTATTATTCCCCATACAATAAATGGCCTAGACTGGACAGAAATTGTATTTCAAAGAGCATGTGTACTTAATTGAAAACTGTCATACATCCAATACCCATTTCTTACCATTTGTCGATAAAAGCTAAGATAAAGATACAGGGTAATGAAATAAAAATGAGACACCATCACTTTCCTCTTACATGTTAAGAGAGGGATTTACAGGTATTTGTAATATTGTTGTTGTGTCTTTCGGCTTTTCCCGGTTAGGGGTCACCACAGCGGAACTCTGGTCCACTAATGATTGGCAGTAGATTTTTACGTGCCGAGTTGCTGGCCATGACGCACAACCTTCAACGAAGGTACGCCCATTCACGCATGTCTCCACACAGAAGACGCTCTAGCTGAGAATCGAACAGGACGTCTTACTGTGAGGCGACAACGCTACCGCAGCACCACCACCGCAGTACTATTTACAGGTATTTGTAATAATTCATGAGTTATGGAAGATAGAAATTTCTTGATAATGGGCAATTTGAGAGTGGGATAAAACAAAAATAGAGTTTAAAAACATGGTAGAAATAAAAAGAAAGATACAGGAAAAATTTATTGGAATTGTTGGGGTGGGTGACAAAAATTATTGCAAAAAAAGGGGAATATCACTGAACAAGACAAACAGCAACTGCAGAGTGCAGAGTTTAGTAAGGTTGCTGTTTAGCAATTATTTTTGATATCTCCAGAGTACAAAAAGTAAATAAATACATAAAAAATAAACACACTGACTTGGCAATAGAAAGCAGAAAAAGTTGCTGCCACCCTTAGGAAGCCTATGACAAGAAAAATAACCAGAGATCCTATAAAGATATTAGACATATTTTGGAAATTTTATGAAAACTCATACAAAGCAAAGGAATATGGAAAAAAAAGCACAAACGGATATACTGACACAAGACTTAATTATGCCAAAAGAAGAGGAAGATGAGGTTCATCAATTAATAGCAAAGACAGGAAGAGACAAGATAAAACTATTGATATATAACCAATAGGGAAGACTCCAAGAACAGATGATATTCCTGTGCAAACTGGGGAGGGAAGAAGACCTGAAAGCCAGAAAGGTTTCCTGTAACAGTATTAAAAAAAAAAGTGAAGGGTACCAGCATCTTGGACACCTTTAATAGAATGGTGATCCAGAGGGTAAAAGAATGTAAGGAAATGTCACTATTAGTGGATCTGGATGCAGAGAAACCACTGCATACAGTTACGCTGGGATTTTATGAGTAGGGCAATGTTAGCATTTGCATTTTTTTTACAGAATAGTGTTAATCAGGAGGATATATCAAGGCTCACAGGTAGGGATCAAGGCAGGGGTGCCCTCTTTCTCTTTTATTTTCTTAGTTTTAGAGACAATAGCAAAAAATATAAGGAACTCACAAATTCAAGGCTATAATCATAATGGTAATCAAGAAAAGTTAGCTTTATCTGCAGATATTTTGTACTTAAAATCCAGAAAAGGACATTTTTGTCTTGCGTAACATATGAGCCAGTTTCAGATCTTTTCAGGATACAAAATTAATGAAGATAAGAGAAAGACTATAGCAGTAAGCTATGTACCCACACATGGATTGGTCCAGCAATACTCACGTTTATGGGACATGATAAATTGAAGTACTGAAAAGGCTTTTGTTTTTGCAACCAAAGAAATGTAGGAAAAGACTAAACAAAAAGCAATACAACACATTTAGCCTTGATACAAACAGTGAAAACATTTTAGCTCCTTCAGTTTTATATTTAGAGTAGGCATATTATTATCAACCAGAGGTGAAGTTGTGGACCATAATCTATTAATTTATTTGGGGGGGGGGGACTGCAAGAGTTAAGGGGAAATGAAGATCACCCTCCTGCTAGAACAAGGTGGTTTAGTATTACTTGATTTGAAGGGATACTTTAGCACTATGCAGTTAAGGCTCATATACATAACACAAGCAGAATGTTATAAATCAAAATGGAAAGGAATGATGATGTAACAGGGTCTAATTCTGAGACATAAGGAGAAATTAGAATGTTGGATGCAGGTCCTTAAGGGCAACAACAACCATACAGAAAGTACAGTTGTGTACACTTACCATAAATGTAGATGTTAGAGTGTATTCACTGTTGTAATCATTACATTTGGGTTATCTGCTTGCAGGTAGCCCTCAGTCGGCCTGATTAACAATGTCTTGGGTCCTGAGCCGGTTGCTGTCTCTTCTTCCATGATGTCAGGCCGTCAGGGGTATAAAACATGCAGCCGACGCCATCACATCAGTTTTTCTTGCCCCAGATGTCAGGTGTCCCTCTAATGGGAAGCAATTAAACATAAAAGTACAAAGATATACCTCCAACAAAAAAGCAAATACACCAAAAAGGCTTTTAAGCATAGTAAAGGAAAGTAGAGGTATAGTCAAAATAAGTAAGGGGGCTGGAGGGAGGGTAACCAGGACTGCAACAGTGAATGCACTCTAACATCTACATTTATGGTAAGTGTACACAACTGCACTCTGTTCTTCGTATTTCACTGTTGCACTCATTATATTTGGGTAGATTCCCAAAGCTATGGTTGGGAGGAGGAATTTAGACAGCATTAGGGCCAGCTATAAGGCCCTGCAAGACTGCAGTGGCAAAGCCAGCTTTGGATTTAGGGAAAATTGGCAAATGATAATGCTTGGTGAAAGTATGTACAGAACTCCAGGTAGCAGCTTCTAGGATGTCCCTGGTAGGGACGCCTCTGAGAAAGGCTGTAGAGGTAGATGCAGCCCTGATGGAGTGAGGTCTGATCCCCTGGGGGATAGGTTTTCCATGGTGCTTATAGCAGAAATGAATACAATGGCTTATCCATTTAGAAAGGGTTTACTTTGAAATAGCCTTCCCCTCTGCCCCTGCAGCAAATGACACCAGCAGTTGTTCAGATTTCCTTTGCGGTTTAGTTCTGTCCAAGTAGAATCTAAGTTGTCTGTGAACATATAAGGAATGCAGTATCTGTTTCCTTTTATTCTGTGAATTGGGAAAGAAGGTTGGCAAATGAATGGACTGATTAAGAGCCACACTGGATACCACCTTGGGCATGAAGGATAGATTGGTTCTGAGGGACACCCTGTCCGCATGAAAGATGATGAAAGGCTCCACTGCCATAACGGCCTGCAATTCAGATACCCTTCTAGCTGAAGTGATTGCTAAAAGAAAAAAAATGTATTTCTTGGAAAACAGCAAGTCTGCAGTAGCAGTTGGCTCAAAAGGAGGTAGAGTGAGTTTCTCCAAGACAAAGTTAAGGTCACAGGCTGGGGTTGGAGCTCTCCTGGGTGGTCTCAAATTTTTGGCCCCTCTGAGGAACTGCTTAAACAGTGGATGAGAGAAGAGGGGGGTTCTGTGTTATAATAAGCTGAAATGGCTGAGGCGTGGATTTTAATGGAGGAAAAAGACAGGCCCTTGTGAAGCATCTCAGTTAAGTATTGTAAAATCTGAGGTAAATTGGGTGCTGCTGTGCTCATCCCTTGAGAATGGTACCAGGCACAGAATTTTTTCCATTTTTCAGCATAAGATTTTCTAGTACTAGGCCTCCTTGCCTCTAAAATGGGTTCCACTTCATATCATCGAAATTTCATTTAATCGAAATTCAAATCACCGAGACCAAATCGTCGAAAACTCATTTCGTCAAAAACTCATATCATCGAATCTCAAATCATTGAAAACTATAAAGCAACTAGAAATAACATCCGAAACACTGTTTACTACGTTTATGCAGGGGGCAAGCCCCCCCTACACCCCTCATGAGGGTGCTCCGCCCCCCCACCCCCCGTACTTAAATATACCAACTCCAAGGCCGCACTACAGTGGGGGTTAGGAAATTACCCTTATCCCCCACTGTAGTACGACCTTGGAATTGGTATATTTAATTAAGGGGGGGGGTGTGGGGGCGGAGCCCCCCACATATGGGGGGGTGCATGCAGAAACGTAGTAAAAACTTTGTGGAATGTTATTTCTAGTTGCTTAATAGTTTTCAGTGATTTGAGATTCCATGATATGAGTTTTCGACAAAATTAGTTTTCGATGATTTGGTCTCGGTGATTTGAATTTCGATGATATGAAGTGGAACCCTAAAATTATATCCATCACAGGTTTGCTGAGGGATGGTAAAGGAGAGATTAAGTAATTAGCCAGGCTGCAAGGTTCAGTGATAGAAGCTGAGGGTTCAGAATCTGGTTCCTCTGCTGATGCAGCAGGGAAGGAGTCTGGGGCAGGTGCCATGGAGATAACCTTGTCACACTGCGCAGGGGGGGGGTACCAGTGTTGGCGGGGCCAGTCTGGCGCAATCAAAATCATCCTTGGTTTGTCCTGTTTGATTTTTAGTAGTACTTTAGAGAGCAGAGGCAGAGGGTGGAAGGCATAGACTGATAGGCTTTTCCAGCTGAAGGACAGAGCATCCACTTTCCAGGCTTGTTTGTGGGGAGTCCTTGTGCACAATTTGTCCAATTGGTAGTTCTGGGGAGAGGCAAATAGGTCTATATCTGGGCTCCCTCATTTGCTTGTCAACATGTTGAAAATCCTTGGTTCCAGGTTCCACTCGTGTGGGTCCATGAGGTTTCTGCTTAGTCCGTCTGCCAGTGTATTTAATTTTCCTAGCAGGAATTGAGCTTGTAGGTGCACTTGGTAGCTCAAGGCTGTGTTCCACAATGCCATGGCTAGTCTGCAGTGGGGATAAGAATGTGTACCGCCCTGTTTGTTTATGTACCACATAACAGTGGTGTTGTCCGTCCTTACAATTAGTTGTCCTGGAAGAATGTGGTCCTTGAAGGCTGTCAGAGCATTCTGTCAAGCTAACATTTCTTTTTGATTGATATGCAGGTGCATTTGACTTGGGTTCCATTTGCCCTGAATGCACTTCCCTGCCAGGTGAGTCCCCCCCCCCCCCATGCATAGTCTGATGCATCTGTTGTTAGGGTTTGGGCGGCAGGGGCTGGGTGTGCAAGGTAGTCCCTTGTTTTGGTGGCAGGCCTCTGCCCACCAAAGGAACTCTAGGCGTAGGCAAGGTAATGATAGGAATCATTGTTTCTAGGTCTTGAGAATGCCGACACCATAGACTTTTTAGATACCACTGTAGTTTCCTCATATGCAGTCTTGCATATGGAATTAGAAGAATGCAGGAGGCCATGAACCCCAAGGCTTGCAGTATTTGTCTTGCAGATAGCAGGGTTTTTGTGGCCACTTGTTTGAAGTAGGTTGTCAAATGAATTTGTTTCTCTGGCGCGACGTAAGCCATCTGGGAAGTTGTATTCAAGCTTGCTCCCAGGAATATAATTTGTTGACAGGGTACCAGGTGTGAGTTCTTTTTGTTTATGGTATACCCCAGACAAGTTAGAACCCTTTGTACAAAGGCCAAATGATTCAAAAGTATGCCCTGGCTTTCTGCCTGAATTAAACAATCGTCCAAGTATGGGTGTATTTGAATATTTCTTTGCCTGCAAAATGCAATAACTGGAGCTAGGCACTTTGCGAATACCCTGGGCGCAGTAGATAAGCCAAAGGGCAGTGCAGAGAACTGATAGTGCCTGTAGCCTGATTTGAAGCGTAGGTATCTTCTGCAAAATTCCCTGATTGGGATGTGCAAGTATGCTTCTTTTAAATCTATTGTTGCCAACCAGGCATCTTTGCCTAGCATAGGAAGCAATTGGTGAAGAGTCAGCATCTTGAATTTTGGAATCTCCAAAAAGGTGTTTAGAGTAGACAGGTCCAGGATAGGACGCTGTGAATGGTCTTTTCTGGGTACCAGGAAAAGTCTCAAGTAGAAACCTTGTCCCTTTTCCTCTTCCGGTACCAGTTGAATAGCCCCCATGCTTAAGAGAGAAAGTACTTGCTTTTCGGCCTCTGCCCACTGATTTGGGGGTAGGTCCGGCCACCCGCTTGTGTTAGCAATGTGTGGAAGTGAAATCTGTATCCCGGGGACACTATATTCAAAACCCATATGTCCTGGGTAATGAGTTCCTAATTCTTTGCATGAAGAGCAATCTTCCCCCAAAGGCGCAGTCAGTTGATAAGTGCTTGGAAATTTTAAAAGGAAGTCATTGAGACAGTTTACCATAGGGGGGAGTCTTATTCCCAGATTTGGAAGTGGAGGCCCCTGGGACTGAAGTCTGGGGTTTTTGCCGTGTCTGGGTTTGGCTTGAGAAGACCTGGAAGGGTCTGGAAAGGACCAATTCTTAGAGGGCCAGTGCCTACTAAATCTAGGAGGCTGAACTTGTAAAAAGTCTTTAACAGTTTGTATAAATTTAGCTTTATCTTCCATCTTTTAAAGAACTTCCTCAGCCTTGTTGCCAAACAGGCGGTCCTGATTTAAAGGAGCATCCAACAATTTAGCTTTAACATGATCAGGCAAAGATTGCTCCTTAAGCCAAGCATGCCTTCTGAGCACAGACCCAGTAACAGCAGCCCTGCAAGAGGCCTCTAACGAATCAAAACCACATTGCAAAGTATGTTTTCCAACTTGTTCAGCAGAATGCATTAAATCCTGTAATTCTTTATTTTCCACACAGTCAGGAATCAACATTATTTTCTGTTTAAGCAGTCCAATAACATGTTGCTGATACTTTAACATATGAAAATGGCAGTTTAAAGCCCTAATGGCCAAAGTTCCAGAAGGGTAAACCTTCTTACCCCATCTATCCAGCACCCTGGAGTCTCTATCAGAAGGGGTAGGATTTTTAGCAGTAGAAGCCTTAATACCCTTGGGCCTCTGTGAAACAGTCTCTGGATCTGCAATAGGATTTTTAAAAAGGAACTTGTGGGACTCAGGGACCCAGTAGTATCTGTCAGGTTTTCTGGGAGCAGCAGGCAGGGAATCAGGGGCCAAACTAGATTCCGAAAAAGCATCATCAACAATATCTAGTACAGGATTAATAGCTAAAGACCTATGCTGAGGTAGGAGAAGCAAATCCCTAAGCCTCTTTTTTGAATCAGAAAAATCCTGGCTTTCTCAGTGGAAATGCTCCCTTAGAGTAGGTAAGGTTTCCCCAAAAGAAAAATCCTCAGGAGGGGATGCAGAGGGAATGGAGTCCTCTGCATCACAATCTTCATAAGTAGATAAGGGCAAATCCAGATCATCAGAAGAATCAGAAACAGAATCCTGATCAGAAGATTTATAATCAACTTCAGTCCTAGGTCTCTTAGAAAGGGGGGGGGGGGTGGCTACCTCTGATTAGAGTTATTAGATCTTCAGCCATTCTTATAATTTGTTTTTTAGGCATAGAGGCCTGAGCATGTGGGCTGGGCGTCGCTTTTTAGGCATGGATCGAGATTTAGGCCTAAGTAAAGAAGGAGGCGTCGGTTTAATATGCAAGTCTGTAGGCCTGAATACACCCTCAGAACCTGGTGCCTGCACAGTGGCTCCGGACCCATCCAAGGTAGAGACATCTGCGGTTTCCATAGTTGAAGCATCTCGCGGCATACCAGACTCCGAATGGGTCTCAGTAGAGGCCTGCGAATAAGAAGTAGCGAGTATCAGGGGCTGCGAAAGCACCTCACTGAGTACCGGCGAACTGGTGACTGACTTAGGAGAAGTGTCGTCTGCAGTTTTGGACCTTGGCGACCTGTCTCTGTCTTTATCTTTGCTTTTTTTCGGAATCCCGGTAGTCGGATGGCTAACTGACGACATTTCTGAATAATTAAACCGAGATCCAAAATATTTAGAAAATATATCGACGACGGATAGTGAGCTGATTAAATAAAGCACAAAACCGACAGCAAGGTACGTTGTGATCAGGGCCTAGGCAAGAAATACAGTACGGATTAAAATCTTTATGAGGTATTTGCTTTCCACAAGTAATGCAATTATTAACTTTCATGAATGGGGTACTTAGCTTTAGTGGAAGACTTCAGTTCTGAAACTCGAAAATGAAAATTTCAGGAGTCAGCCGACCGGCACTTGCGAACTGCTTCTGCTTCAGGCACCACACGGCAAGAAAGACTGATGTAATGGCGTCGGCTGCATGTTTTATACCCCTGATGACCTGACATCATGGAAGAAGGGACAGCAACCGACGCAGGACCCAAGACTTTGTTAATCAGGCCGACTGAGGGCTACCTGCAAGCAGATAACCCAAATGTAATGACTGCAACAGTGAAACACAAAGAACATCATTACTGATGAAGATGAAAAAGGACTATTTACAGGCACACCCCAAACAGACACCAGCCTGGTTAACAACAGGAAAAACAATTCTCCTACTTAAGAATGAACTTGCAAGCTATCCTAAAAACTACAGACCAATAACTTGCCTTATAATGATGTGTAAACTATACACTGGAATTAATGCCGAGAGAGTTTATAGTCATTTAGAAGAAAGCTCAATCATGGCAATAGAATAAAAAGGTAATAAAAGAAAGTCATATGGAACAAATGATTATTTGTTGTTAAATAAATTCATAATGGAGAATTATAAACGTATGGCATGGATAGACTACAAAAAAGCATTTGACAGTATCCCACATTCATGGATAAAAGAGTGCTTAAAAATGTACAAGATACACCCAAAATTGACTGATGATTACATTACAGCGACCATGGAACAGTGACAAACCAGTCTGCAGTCAAGCCACAATAAAGGACAAATTATTATCCCAGGGATAAAAATTCAAAGGAGGATATTGCAGGGTGACACTCTTGTCACTGCTGCTCTTTTGTCTTGTCCTTAACCCATTAAGCTGTTTACTTAACAGATTAGGTCATGGGTACAATCTGGCTCCCAGAAAACAAGTATAAAGACTTCATATTTTCTGCAGAAGATTTAAAATTGTTGAGGAACTAAAAGCACAACTGTAAGTGGTCAAAACATTTTCAGATAGAAGAATGCCATTTGGTCTTGATAAATGTGCAAAAGCAATCTGTAAAGCAGGAAAGCCGCAGCTCCAAGAAAATATCAGCTTGGGACTGGAATATGATATAAAAGAACTTGAGCAAGACGGAGTGTATGAATACTTGGAAACTGATGACGGGTCAACAATAAAACATGAACAAATGTGAATAAAACTTAGTAAGGAATATTTGAGAAGACTTAAAATTAATGCCAAAAACAGTGTTAACATCTAGGAACAAAGTTCAATCTATAAACCAATTTACTCTTCCCATCCTAACTTATAGTTTTGGAGGGACTGACTGGCCCCAAAAGGTGTTGGACAGGTTGAACAGGAAAACAAGAAGGAAGCTTCATGCTCAAATAATTTATAAAAATCAGTGCATACCAAAACTAAATGTTTCCCATTCTGAAGGAGGTATGGGCCTCAGTGAAATTGATTACATGTATAGATCTGCAGTTGTGGGACTGCATACATATCTGCTGACCTCACAATGCCGAAATGTAGTGAAAAGGTTTGAAACAGGAGGAGAATGAGTCTAAGATGACTTCCCTGCTTAGTTTAGCAAAAGTGTATTGGCGTCAAGAGGGAATGGAAATCAAATCAGAAGTAGATTAAATGTGCTAAAAAAAAACAAAAGAAGGAATATAAAGTGAAGCATCAAATGAGAAGGTAAGAAATGTGAAAATGCATAAATATAGTTGCAAGTACAGAAAACTCTAGGCACAACCTCATATTGATCAGGACAGAACGCAGGAATGGTTAAGGAGAGGTACATTTAAACCAAAAAACAAAAGGTTAATATTGGCAGCCCAAGATAGCAGACTGTATACACATTGGTTTACAAAGTCCATTGAGCATGTGGGAGAAAGACAAATGTAGGTTTTGTAAAACAGAATTGGAAACAGTTGCACATCTTGTTGCTGGTTGCGATACACTAATGATAGAAGGGCTCTACACTGAAAGGCATAATAATGTGGCAAGACTGTTGCACTGGGGATTGTGCAAACGTTATAATAATGAAGTACCTGAAAAACACTGGAAACATGAGCCACAAAGCATTAGAGAAAATGAGGAGGTTTATATCACATGGGATCACCCATTAACAACAGTTCAAAAAAGAGATGCGAGAAAACCAGATACAGTAGTCCATGAAAAGAAGACAAAAGTAGTACTGATCTTTGAAATTGCTACACCCAGTGACTACAGTGTCTTGCGTACAGAAAGAGACACAAAGTCATAAAATACCAGGATTTGCAGGCAGAAATGAGGGCAATGTGGGAGAAGAATACCCAGACAGTTCCAACAGTAGTAGGAGCAACTGGTCTTATAAAAAATAATTTACAATTGTATTTAGATATGTTATCGATACATATAACTTTGTACGAATTGCAGGAGTCGACATTACTGGACATACTGCAGGTGCTGCAAACAGCACTTCTGGCTAACATCAAAGACTGAAACAATACTAAAGTCATGAACTTTAATCATACTTTGACTTAGGAATGGGGTCCATTCCTGTTATGGCATTAGAAACCCAAACGACTTGGAAAAACTGAAAGAAAGAAAACATTGCATTCATAAAGTAGCAGAAAGCATTCTAAGAACTAGGCAAATAAAGGAAGACAGAAATATGATTTTTGTCAATAGGGATGACTGCAAGTAGGGGTACAGAAAATAGGCAAAATGGGGCTGGAATTTTACAGGAGGAAATTGGCAAAGGAACCTAGGTGCAAGGTGTTGGATATAAATAACTAATGAGGCAAAGGTAATTAAATGGGATGAGGCCAAGCAGAAGTTTGAACTGAATGTTACGCCTTCCCAAACAGGCTGATAATTGAGTACAGGCAGAGAGAAAGGGAGAGTGGTATGCTAAATGAAGGATTAGCACTGGTAAACGTTTTTAGTTAAGTCTAAACGCAAGCTGCTGCTTAAAAATGGATAATTAGAAAGGCATATAAATACTTGCATGATCGCTTAGAATCAATTATATGCTGTTAAAAAAGATTAGGAAGACAGAATGAAAAGGCAATCTAAAAAGAAACAACTGGAATACATTTATATGGCTCCCAAATATGCAAACAAAGTCCTGAAGGTTTATGACTTTTGCTTGGAAGTGTTGACATAGATATTTTTATAAATTAAGAAGACCTCACAGAATTTCTCCACAGATAGCAAATGGAAACAGTCTGATAGGAAAGAGAGACGTAACTGGGAACAAGTCATTTGAGAAACAAGTAGGCAGATTTTAAAAATTCTCTGCAGATTACTGTCAGAAATGTTGAGGAAGCAAATGGCTATAACTAAGGAAATGTTTCTTGAGCTGAGATATAGGCTCTGAATTGCCCAGACATAGCAAGGCCTTACTAAGTTTAATGCTATTGGCTGCCAAAAAAAAAAAAAATTAAAAAATGGAAATTCAAAATATAAACCAATTGTAATTGAATTACTGAATACTGTAAAGAAAATAAAAGAACTAGATGTGGAACTTTAGGAAAGGAACAATTTATCTGGAATCAAATGGGGATTTGTTGGAACAATACATGCAGAAAAATGCTCAGGAGGAGGAGTAAGGTTTAAGGGAAAGTAGAAATTGAACAACTTATGTAAGGTTGGAATGAACAACAGTTATATAAAAAAGAAAACATGTAATGTATGATGTAGGTACATGAAAAAATTATGTCATGTTGAAGCAATTAATAATTGTTGTGAAGGCTGCCAGCCTAGCTAGATAGGATTTTGTAGATAATTCTGTCATTTGTAAATATTAATGTAAGTCACATGCTTGTTCTCTTAAATCTAAGTAAATTATGGAAAATGTTGAACGTCAAAAATGTAACCACACTGCACTCTGCTGGAGGAAAGCCGATAAGTCAAGCATTGTATAAATGATCTCAAAATTCGGATTCTTCCTATTGTTTTGAGACCAGAGTTAATGGCTAGAATTTACATGTATAATGTCTTTTATTGCTCTGGCTTCCTGAACAGCTGCAGGATCAAAAGGGCTGTTACACTCTGAGTTTCTGTTAGCCTGGGAAACAGAAAATAATGATATAATCTGAAATGAGTCAGTGGTACTGTGTTATCAATTTAAGGACAGAGGGAGAGAATCAGAGCATTCTGCATTTGTTTTCAGAACTGATAACATCATCAGCACTGCCTTGCTATGCAAGTTTATTTTAGAACCGTGTTTGCTCTTCGATATACATAGAAAATAGTAAGTCTAGTCTAGGTGTTTTTGTACTGATGTTAGAACTTTCCTACTGTATTATTTTAAGCATTTCTCTGTGATCTCTGAACTCTTGACTAGCACTGTGTAGTAAGAAGTATTGTCTTCTGTTATTATTATTTATTAAATAATTTTAAACCTTTCATCTGCGCCTGTTTTATGTAGAGAGGAAAATAATACCGCACAGTAATAATTGGGCACCCTTTGATAAAGGCCTTATTAGTAGCTGATATTAGTGGTTGATGGCAAGTATAGTCTGGGCAAAAGGGGCATAAGCAGGAGAACCTGTGCCAGCCTTCCCCAGGAATGTCTGTGTTTGTATATAACTCACATCTCAAAGTGTGTGTGTGTGTGTGTGTGTGTGTGTGTGTGTGTGTCTGTGTGTGTCAGCTACTTGGGCAGGGACACAAAGCACTGGTTGGACAAAGAGTGTGCTGCAGGTTTTAGCTTGATCACTAGGCTGAGATCTGGACCCTGTAGCTGTGTCAGTAGGGTGTCTTATTGGGGATCTGGATAGAAAGGGAGAAACCAGTCCCAGACTGACTGTGATCTCTGTGTGCTCTTAAGAGAAATTGTACTTGGCTGTGTGTGTATTTGTTATCATTCCAAATGTGGATGGCCCTCACTGGTGTTAGTGACAAGGACTGAGGCTCCTTGATTGCTGGGCCAGTGCACAAGCATCACATATTAACTGGTGGCAGTGGTGGGATATCCACACCACATATTAATTGGATGGCAATTGGCTTGCAGTGGTGTGGATAGTGAATTCCTATAGCTTGTGTACAGTGATCACTGACGGTGTTTTGCACTCTAAATCAGCCACGCAGTGAATATTCAGAGTTCAGATAACAATTGTTTTATTTCTTTTGTTAGCTTAGTTAGTCAGGGAGAGCAGGCAAGCATGTCAGCAGAGTATGGAAAGCTGACAAGGAGACAGTTGGCTGAGATGTGACAGGCTAAAGGACTGGTGCAGGGAAACCTGATTAAAGCAGACATGAGTGCAGCTTTGATCACAGCTCCATCAGAAAACAGCAAACAGGATGACGATCAGACTGGCCGTGGAGATATACAACACTCAGGGAATGGACAGCTCAACCTTTGTGCAGATGACTTAAAAATCCATCTGGAGCTAGAGAGACTTGAGTTGGATGCCAGGCGTTTGGAAATGGAAGTTGTGGAAAGGGAGCGGCAGAGGCGGCATGAAAAGGAGATGCTGACATTTCGCCAGAGTCATGGAGGTAATGGGGAAGGGAGTAACTGGAACCCAGAAGCACAAAAGGTCAGTAAATTTCTTTTGCAGTTTACAGAGGGGGATAATTTTGATAGTTTCATTCGTATGTTTGAGAGGGAATGTAAAAGTACAGTTTTGTACCTACCATAAATGTAGATGTTCGAGTGTATACAGTGCTGCAGTCATTACACTTGGGTTATCCTGCCGTCAGGCGGTTCCCCGGTCGGCCTGAGTTCCAAAGTCTTGGTCCGGCATCGGCTGCTGTTGCCTCCTCCCTGATGTCAGTGCGA
This sequence comes from Protopterus annectens, assembly GCF_019279795.1. Lineage (NCBI taxonomy): Eukaryota > Metazoa > Chordata > Ceratodontiformes > Protopteridae > Protopterus > Protopterus annectens. The sequence goes on along the minus strand of NC_056727.1, from coordinate 830,801,929 downwards.
CAGGGGTATATAAGATGCAGCCGACGCCATTTTCTTCAGTTTTTCTTGCCCCAGATGTCAGGTGCCCTAATGAAACATACATAAGAAAAGCAAAAAACAACTTACAGCTACCAGCAAATACTCCCCATAGGTAGTAAGAGTAGAAGACATAGGTACGTACCAGCCAGTAAGAGGGGAAGGAGGGAGGGTAACCTGGACTGCAGCAGTGTATACACGCAAACATCTACATTTATGGTAGGTACAAAACTGTACTATGTTCATCGTGTTACACTGCTGCAGTCATTACACTTGGGTAGAATCCCAAAGCTGAGGTAGGGTGGCTGGTTCTATAAGGCATTAGGGGTGGCTATAAGGCCCTGCAGTACTGCAGTGGCGAAGCCAGCTCTGGATTTAGAGTATAGAGGCAGATGGTAAAGCTTGGTGAAGGTATGTACAGAACTCCAAGTTGCTGCTTCCAAAATATCCTTGGTAGGTACTCCCCTGAGGTAGGCAGTTGAAGTGGCTGTTGCCCTGGTGGAGTGAGATCTAATGCTGCTAGGTACAGGTTTTTCATGGTATGTGTAGCAGAAACGTATGCAATGTCCTATCCATTTTGAAATAGTCTGTTTTGAAATGGCTTTTCCCTGTGCTCCTGCAGCATATGCTACCAATAATTGCTCAGATTTTCTGAAAGCTTTAGTTTTGTCCAAGTAGAAGCGTAACTGCCTGTGAATGTCCAAAGAGTGCAGTAGTCTCTCCCCTTTATTCTGTGGTTTAGGATAAAAAGTTGTCAGGTGAATAGTTTGGTTTAGAGCCATACTGGATACCACCTTTGGCATAAACGTAGGGTTAGTTCTTAAAGACACACTGTCCTGCTGGAAAATGAGGAAAGGTTCCACTGCCATTAGTGCCTGTAATTCTGAAACTCTTCGTGCTGATGTTATTGCCAGGAGCAGAGCAGTTTTCCAAGAGATATATTTTAATTCTGCTGTGTTAGCTGGCTCAAAAGGAGGTAAAGTTAGTTTTTCCAAAACAAAGTTGAGGTCCCAAGTTGGAGTAGGTGCTCTACGGGGTGGTCTTATGTTTTTAGCTCCTCTGAGGTACTGTTTTAACAGAGGATTAGAGAAAATTGGTGGATCCGTATTGTAATGTGCAGAGATGGCAGAGGCGTGGATCTTGATAGATGAGAAGGAGAGGCCTTTGTCCAGCATCTCAGCTAAGTATTGTAGTATCTGAGGAATGTTTGGGACAAGAGGGTCAAGGCTGTGAGCTTGGTTCCAGGCACAGAATCTCTTCCATTTTTCCCGAATAGGCTTTCCTGGTACTTGGCCTTCTGGCCTCCAGAATGACATCTATAACAGCTTTGGAGAGAGGCATTGCTTGCTTGACTAAGGAATCTTCCATGCAGCTAGGTTTAAGGTCTTTATCTGGTTGTGTAGTATTTGATTGTTGTGCTGAGTCAGCAGATGTGGGATTTGAGGCAAAATCCAGGGTGGTTCTTGTGCTAAGCTCCTTAAGATTGGGTACCAGTGCTGGTGTGGCCAGTCTGGTGCAATCAGGATCATCTTTGGCTCTTCTTGCCTGGCTTTTATGAGTACCTTTGGCAGGAGAGGTAGTGGTGGGAAAGCGTATACTTGTAGGTTCTCCCAGCTGAATGAGAGGGCATCCACTTTCCATGCTTGTGGATGGTAACTCCTTGTGCAGAATTTTTGTAGCTGGCAGTTTATTGGGGATGCAAACAGATGTATGTCTGGGCTCCACCACTTCTGTGTTATCACTCTGAATATTTGTGGATTTAATTCCCATTCCTGGGGATCCATGATGTTTTTGCTTAAGTCGTCTGCCAGTGTGTTTTTCTCTCCTGGCAGGAATTGTGCTTGCAGATGAACCTGAAGGTTTATAGCTGTGTTCCAAAAGGTCATGGCTTGTCTGCATAGGGGGGGTAGGAGTGAGTGCCCCCTTGCTTGTTTATGTACCACATAACTGTGGTGTTGTCTGTCTTTATCAGTAGTTGTCCTGGATGTAGCAGGTCCTTGAAAGCTATAAGGGCATTTTGTACAGCTAGCATCTCTTTTTGATTGATGTGAAGATGCCTTTGTTCTGCGGGCCACATTCCCCGAATACATTTGCCTGCAATGCGTGCCCCCCACGCGTAATCCGATGCATCTGTTGTCAGTGTTTGCCTGGCTGTGGGTTGTGTAAAAAGCTGTCCCATGTTGAGGTGACAAGCTTGAGCCCACCATTGAAGCTCCTGCTGAAGGCATGAGATTAGTGGTATAACTGTTTCCAAACTTTGACAGTGCTGAGACCATACATTCTTTAGGTACCATTGTAGTTTCCTCATATGCACTTTGGCATATGGAATTAGTAGTATGCAGGATGCCATGTAACCCAAGGCCTGCAGAATTTTTCTTGCAGGGAGTTGGGTCTTTGTTGCCATCAATTGAAAGTACTGAGTCAGTTGTCTTTCTTGTCTGGGGTGAGATAAGCCATCTGGGCCGTTGTGTTCAAGCTGGCACCCAGGAATATAATCTCTTGTGAGGGCACTAGTTTTGATTTCTTTTTGTTTACTGTGTACCCCAGGCAACTTAGTAACTTTTTCACAAACGCCAGATGCTTTAGAAGAATGTCCTTGCTCTCTGCTTGAATTAGGCAGTCGTCCAGGTACGGATAAATTTGAATTCCTTTCTGTCTGCAAAATGCAATTACTGGAGCCAGGCACATTGTGAAGACCCTGGGTGCAGTAGATAAGCCAAAGGGCAGTGCAGAGAATTGGTATAGTGCATTGAACCAGCTATGAATCTGAGGTATCTTCTGCAGTTTTGTCCGATAGGGACATGCAGGTATGCCTCTGAGGTCCAAAGTCACGAGCCAAGCTTTCTTGCCCAGCATGGGAAGAAGCTGCTGTAATGTCAACATTTTGAATTTCGGAACATCCAGGTAATTGTTTAGAGATGAAAGATCCAGAATGGGCCTCCAGGCTTTGTCCTTTCTGGGTACCAGAAAAAGTCTTGAGTAGAATCCTTGTCCTTGCTCCTGTGATGGTACCTTTTGAATAACTCTCATATCCATGAGTGCTGTAATTTGTTTTTGAGCCTCTGCCCATTGATTTGGTGGCAGATTTGGCATTCCTTTTAACCTTGGCAGAGTGTGAAAGTGGAACATGTAACCTTGAAATACAATGTTGAGAACCCATTTGTCTTTGGTGATCATTTGCCAATTGTGGTAGAAGAGTGCCAGTTTTCCTCCCAAGGGGGCTGCCAAGAGGGATTTGTTTGGCAGCTGTAGTGGGAAGTCATTGGAGCTGCTTTTTATATGGTTGGGGCCTGTCTTCTCCTTTTTTCTGGCCCGATGCAACCCATTGTCGAGGCCTATAAGGACCTTGTGTTTGACCTCTACCTCTTGGAAGATACAGATGTCTGTCATTAGAAGACATGCTTGGTTAAAAGAACATACGTTACCAGATCTTGTTAAAGCAAAATTATTGGATACACCTTTGCAGCAGGATGTGTTATTTGGAGTTAAGGCAGAAGAGGTATTAAAGAAAATGGAGGATAAGGCAAAAATCTATGCAAACGGTGAAGGATTTCTTACAGGTTCAGCCTCCTAGATTTAGCAGAAACTGGCCAACTAAGAATTAGTCCTTTCCAATTACAGACAGACCTCAAAGGGTATCCAATAATTTTGCTTTAACAAGATCTGGTAACGTATGTTCTTTTAACCAAGCATGTCTTCTAATGACAGAGCCTGTAACTGCTGCTCTGCAGGAGGCCTCTAGAGAATCAAAACCACATTGTAAAGTATGCTTTCCCACTTGTTCAGCTGCATGCAATAAATCCTGCATTTCTTTAAAATTAGGAGGATCTGATTCTGGAAGCATTTTTTGTTTTAACTGAGACAGTAAAAATTGCTGATATTTTAGCATGTGAAACTGGCAATTTAAGGCTCTCATTGCTAAAGTTGCAGACATATATACTTTCTTTCCCCATCTGTCTAAAGCTCTAGAATCTCTGTCAGAGGGAAATGGTTTCTTGGCTGATGAGGCCTTAACTCCTTTGGGTCCCTGAGAAATAGTTTCAGGGTCAGCTACAGGGCTTTTATACAGACATTTATGTGAGTCAGGGACTGTGTAGTATCGGTCAGGTTTAACAGGGTCTGTTGGTAAGGAATCAGGATTTAAGCTGGATTCAGTATACACATCATCTACAATATCTAACACTGGTGGAATAGCAAGGGGTCTGTGTTGAGGTAATAAAAGGAGGTCTCTGAGCTTTTTCTTGGATTCTGAGTAATCCTGGCCTTCCCAGTGGAAATGCTCCCTCATGGTATGTAGGGTTTACCCAAAGGAGTAGTCCTCAGGCGGTGAGGCTGATGGAATTGATTCCTCAGCATCAGAATTCTCATAAGGGGGTAAAGAGTATCCTAGGTCTGAGGATGAATCAGAAGAGATGGACACCTGGTCGGATGAGTCATAGGCTGCATCCTGTCTAGGCCTTTTATCAGGAGGGGGATGGGACCCCCTGATCAGAGTGATTAGGTCTTCGGCCATTTTGAGCATTTGTTTCTTAGGCATGGAGGCCTGCCCTGGAGAATGCTGTATTTGTTTCTTTGATTTTAAAGGAGGCTTAAACTTAGCTGAGGGTTTAATGCTTAACTGAGTAGGTCTGAAGACACCCTCTGAAGCTGTGGGTTGCTCAGCTACTCCGGATTCCTCTGAAAGGTTAGTCTTGGAAGGCTGAATAACTTGTGCGTCCGAAGGCCCAGCCATCTCCACGTGGGAGTTAGAGGCGGCCTGTGGTTCTACAGAAGCGGTCGTCAGGGGCTGCGAAGGTGCCTTGCTGAAAACCGGAGAACCGGCGACTGGCCTAGAAGAGGCTTCGTTGTCAGTTTTGGGCCTCTGATGCCTATCCTTGTCTTTGCGCTTTTTGTGTATTCCGGTCGTCAGATGTTCCTACAGCATGGTACCAAAATAATGTCGGGCAAAATGAAACCGACATTTAATAGTGCGCTTGTTAAACCTAGCACAAAACCAACAACCAGTGACGTCGTGGTCTGGGCCTAGGCATGGGATACAATAGGAATGGAAATCCTTATGAGGTATTTGCTTCCCACAAGAAATACAGTTATTAACTTTTACTGACATCGGTCTGAGGCAAGAAAAAGTTTCCCCAACGGGGTACTTAGCTTTGTAGAAGACTTCAGCTCTGGATTCGGAATGAAAATCTCAGGAGACGGCCGTCCGGCACTTGCAAACTGCTTTTGCTTCGGGCACTGCGCAGCAAGAAAGACAGAAGAAAATGGCATCGGCTGCATCTTATATACCCCTGTTGCACTGACGTCAGGGAGGAGGCGACAGCAACCGACGCCAGACCAAGACTTTGGAACTCAGGCGGACTGGAGAACCGCCTGACGGCAGGATAACCGAAGTGTAATGACTGCAGCAGTGTAACACGATGAACATCAGTATGATTTTGACCAAAGGTTCTGGGTACGGTTCCTGACCCCCTTTACTCCATGGTAAAGCTGTAAATATTTTGCCCAAAATGTCTGACATTGCCTGTTTTAACTATACTGCTGTTAAGAATGGTTGGTTAGAATTCTTTAAGCTAACACCTGAAACTCATACGAAAAAGTTTTGTGAGAATAGACACAAGGCGGATGAAAGTGTATGTGAATATGTTGCTGAACTGAGCACTTATTTTCATAGGTGGGTGAGTGGATGTCAGGTCACCACTTTAGAAGGGCTGGCAGACTTTGTGGTGAGGGAACAAGCCCTTAGCACTTTGCCTGAGGACATGAGGATCTGGTTAGCTAATAGAGAATGTGCTACTTCAGAGGAGATGGGGAAGAAGGGAGACCTATACCTAGCAAGTAGGGCATCCCTGCACAGGAAAGGGATCTCTAGTACTGCTCATGGATCTAATGGAACTCATGGTGGGCAGCCCACACTGCCCCAACAGAATATGCCAGTAGCAGGGGAAGCCACTTGTCCAGGTACACGTCCGGGACCTAGAGTTAAATGTTTTGAATGCAACCAGCGGGGCCATGTGGCATACAGATGTCCACGGAAGCAAGGTGGGGAACAACAGGTGAGAGAGCCAGTAAGTGGGACAAAATGCCAATAGTAGGTTGTCTTGAGACAACAGGGGTACCGAACTACCATCCTGCAGATGTACTGATAGGGAAGGATTTTGATGAGGCAGTACCATGTGTTTATGCAGTTACATGCAGTCAGGCTTCGAGTCAAGCATGTGGGTCTGGTAGCCTGGGGGAGACTCAGACAGACCACATACTTGTAGCTACGACTGGTGAGGTGGTTACTTCAGGGAGGGAGCTACTCTATAGCTGTGAGACTGAAGGTGAGCCACAGCTGCTTGTGAGTACTGGTGTTTCCTTGGACAGAGTGACTGCAAAGGTAGAGGTGAGTAGTAGTACCCATGCTGACAGTGAGGAACTGCTGTCAGAGGATGCCAGACTATCTGTGGAAGGGGAGCTGGGAAGGGTTAACAAAGAGAGTTGAGACAGGCTCAGCTCTCAGACTCTGCAATGCAAGGCCTGAGGCAGGTAGCTAGTGAGGCACCTCATTCTCAAGGGAGGGGGGAATCTGTATACTGGGACAAAGGGTTATTGGACCCCTGAGGGAGAGCTAGAAGGTAAGAGGGTACAGCAGTTGGTAGTGCCTAGAGCCTACCGTCTGGCTCTTCTAGCCATAGTCCATGATATTTCCTTTGCAGGTCATATGAGCATAAAATGTACAAAGAGTTACATATTATGCAGCACTTCTATTGGCCTGGAATTTCCAGAGATGTAACCGGGTACTGCAGGACCTGTGAGCAGTGCCAAAAGGTAGGCAAGGCAGGAGACTAGGTGAGAGATTCTTTGATGCCTTTGCCTATGATTGAGGACCCATTTCAGAGGGTAGCTATGGATATTGTGGGGCCTCTAAATACCCCAAGTTCCACAGGGAAAAAGTATATCCTAGTGGTAGTAGATTATGCTACAAGATACTCTGAGGCAGTAGCTTTGCCCTCCATTGAGGTGTAAAAGGTGGCAAATGCTTTGTTAGAGATTTTCAGCAGGGTAGGTTTCTCAAAAGAAATACTGACTGACAGAGATGCCAATTTCATGTCAGACCTGTTGGCTTGTCTGTGGAAGTACTGTGGGGTGAAGCACCAGAAGACCACCCTCCTACCATCCCCAGACTAATGGTCTGGTTGAGAGGTTAAACTCTACAAAGTCCATGCTACTGGCATTTGCAGACCAGTTTAAGAGGGAGTGGGACACATATTTGCCCTAGCTGTTGTTTGCTTACAGAGAGGTTCTCCAGGAATCCACAGGTTTTTCACCCTTTGAGTTGCTGTATGGGCATAGGGTGAGGGGACCTCTGGGTTTAATTTGTGATGAGTGGGAAGGTGAGTGTGAAACTCACAAGGAGTCTGTTGTTGGCATATGTCCTAAACCTCAGGACAAGGCTCATGGAACTCATGAGCTTGACCCAGGAGAAACTGACAGAAGCCCAACAACAGAAAAATGTATGGTATGACAGGAATGCTCAAGCTAGAGAGTATGCTGTAGGGCAGCAGGTAATGGTTCTCATTCCTGTCAGACAGAACAAGCTGCAAGCAGCTTGGGAGGGACCCTACAAGGTGGTAAGAAAGGCAAGTGATATTAACTACATGGTAGAACTGCTAGACAGGCAGCAGGGACACACGCTGTATCATGTTAACATGATAAAACCATACCATGATAGGGAGGCCCTTGTGCTGAGCATTTGCAGAGGACTGCAGGAGTCGCCTGAGGAAGATCTGGTGACTGATCTCCTCAGTGAGGCTCGGACTGACACCTCAGTGGAAGGGGTAGCAATGTCCCTGCAGCTTTCTCCTAACCAGGTTCGAGAAATCCTAGCAGTGCTACAGGAGTTTGGGGACGTGTTCACTGGGAAACCAGGGTGCACCCACCTGGTGCAGCACCAGCTGGATAAAGGACCCCAAAGACCTATTAGACAGGCCCCTTATAGGGTGCCTGAGAGAGTCAAACAGACTCTGAGGGAGGAGACACAGGAGATGTTGGAACTAGGGGTAATTCAAGAGTCCAACAGTCCCTGGGCCTCCCCAGTGGTGCTAGTGCCAAAAAAGGATGACAGCACTAGGATCTGTGTGGACTACAGGAAATTAAATAGTCACACAGAGTCAGATGCTTACCCCATGCCTAGGACAGATGGAGGCCCTACAGCAGCTGGGTGGGGTTAAGTATCTTACCACCATTGATCTTACCAAGGGTTACTGGCAGGTGCCCTTGACCCCCAGTGCTAGAGAGAAGTCAGCCTTTGTGACTCCTTTTGGCTTGTATGAGCTCACAAAGATGCCCTTTGGGATGAAAAATGCCCCAGCAACTTTCCAGACACTGATAGATCATAACCTAGCAGGAGGGTTTGCCCTTGCTTACTTAGATGATATTGCCATCTACAACCATTCCTGGCAAGAGCACTTTCAATATGTAAGTGAGGTACTGGGCAGACTACAGAGGGCAGGGTTGACCATTAAGTCGAACAAGTGTCAGGTGGGTATGGCAAAAGTCTCCTACCTGGGACAGAGTGGGGAGTTGTAAGATCAGGTCAGAACCTGCCAAAGTGGAAGCCATTCAAGCATGGCCTGCACCTGTTACCAAAAAGCAGGCAAGGGCATTCTTGAGGACAGCAGGGTACTACAGAAAGTTCTTCCACAGTTATAGTACCATAGCTGCTCCACTCACAGACCTGACAAGGAAGAACAGGCCAGATAAGGTAGTGTAGACCACAGCATGTGAGCAGGCACTCCAGAAGCTTAAAGAAGCTTTGGGAGGACCCCCTGTATTAGCCAGTCCAGATTACAGCAAATAATTTGTTGTGCAGGTGGATGCTTTGAACCATGGGGTGGGGGGTGTACTTAGCCATATTTCGTCAGAGGGAGAAAAGCACCCAGTGGTTTATCTCAGTCATAGGCTCCAACCCAGGGATGAATGCTATGCAGCTGTAGAAAAGGAATGCCTAGCCATAGTTTGGGTACTGTAGAAACTTCAGCCTTATCTGCATGGAAGAAAATTCACTGCAGTGACAGATCACAATCCCCTAACATGGTTAAACAGAGCCAGCCAGCAAAATGCTAAGTTGCTAAGACAGATCCTAGGCTTGCATATAATATATGTCAGTGCAGCACCACAGTGGCAGTAGCAATGCCAATGTAGATGGGTTCTCAAGACTGGGAATGGGGTAAGGTATACTCAGATAGACCTAACCCTCTCAAGCAACGTTTCTCACGGGTCACTTGAAAAATTAGCTCGAGTTCTCCGGGGGGGGGGGGGGGGGGGGGATATGTGAAGGTTGCCAGCCTAGCCTAGCTAGACAGGATTTTGTAGATTATTCTGTCATTTGTAAATATTAATGTAAGCCACATGCTTGTTCTCTTAAATGTAAGAAAATTATGGTAAATGCTGAACTTCAAAAATGTAACCACATTGCACTCTGCAGGAGGAAAGCTGATAAGTCAAGCATTGTATAATTGTTTGATCTCAAAACTCGGAGCCGAGATGTTTGAATGAAGGAATTCTTCCTATTGTTTTGAGACCAGAGTTAATGGGTAGAATTTACACGTATAATGCCTTTTATTGCTCTGACTTCCTGATCAGCTACAAGTCCAAAAGGGCTGTTACACTCAGTTTCTGTTAGCCTGAGAAAAGTACAGTTTTGTACCTACCATAAATGTAGATGTTCGAGTGTTCACCCTGCTGCAGTCATCACACTTGGGTTATCCTGCCATCAGGCGGTCCCGCAGTCGGCCAGAGTTCCAAAGTCTTGGTCCGGCGTCGGTTGCTGTCGCTTCTTCCATGACGTCAGTGCGCCAGGGGTATATAAGAGGCATCCGACGCCATTTTCTTCAGTTTTTCTTGCCCCAGATGTCAGGTGCCCCCCAATAGGTAGGCAATACTTATTGCTATATAAAAATATGCAAGTAAAAATAAAACAATACTTTCAGTCACAAGCAAATACACCACAGAGGTTGTATAGGATAGAAAGGTATGGATAAGTCCAGCTAGTTCAGAGGGGATGGAGGGAGGGTAACCTGAACTGCAGCAGGGTGAACTCTCGAACATCTACATTTATGGTAGGTACAATACTGTACTATGTTCATCGTGTTACCCTGCTGCAGTCATCACACTTGGGTTGAATCCCAAAGCTAAGGATGGGTGGTGGAGTTAAAAAGGGTTAGAAGAAGCTAGTAGGCCCTGCAAAACTGCAGTGGCAAAGCCAGCTCTAGTCTTAGAATATAAAGGTAAGTGAGAGTGTCTGGTGAAGGTGTGCACTGAACTCCCAAGTTGCAGCTTCCAGAATATCTTTGGTTGGCACCCCCCTGAGAAAGGCTGCTGATGTAGCTGTAGCCCTGGTGGAGTGGGGCCTAATGCTAGCAGGTACCGGTTTCCCATGATGCGTGTAGCAGAAACATATGCAATGTCCTATCCATTTTGAAATGGTCTGTTTTGAGATCGCTTTTCCTTGTGATCCTGCAGCATAGGCCACAAAGAGCTGGTCAGAGTTTCTGAAAGCCTTAGTTTTATCCAAGTAGTAACGTAATTGTCTGTGAATGTCCAAAGAGTGCAGGAGTCTTTCTCCTTTGTTCTGGGGATTTGGAAAAAAAGTGGGCAAATGAATGGTTTGATTTAGGGCCACACTGGATACCACCTTTGGCATAAAGGAAGGGTTAGTTCGCAGAGAGACTCTGTCTTGATGAAAAATGAGGAAAGGCTCCATTGCCATTAGTGCCTGTCACTCTGAGACTCTCCTAGCTGAAGTTATTGCTAGCAGCAGGGCAGTTTTCCATGAAAGAAACTTTAAATCAGCTGAGAAAGCTGGTTCAAAGGGCGGCAGTGTAAGTTTTTCCAGAACAAAGTTGAGGTCCCAAGTAGGTGTTGGTGCTCCCCTGGGCGGTCTTATGTTCTTGGCCCCTCTGAGGTACTGTCTTAGGAGTGGATGTGAAAATAAAGGAGGATCCGTGTTGTAATGAGCTGAAATTGCTGAGGCGTGGATCTTAATAGATGAAAAGGAAAGTCCTTTGTGCAACATCTCAGTTAAATATTGTAGAATCTGAGGAATGTTTGGATCAAGGGGATTTTGGCCTTTAGCCTGGTTCCAGGCGCAAAATCTTTTCCATTTGTCTGAATAGGTTTTCCTGGTGCTGGGCCTCCTGGCCTCCAGAATGACATCCATAATAGCTTTGGATAGAGGTGTTGGTTGATTGTTTAGGTAATTTGCCATGCAGCCAGGTTTAAAGTCTTGAGCTGGCTGTGTAGAATTTGATTGTCTCGCTGGGTGAGCAGATGAGGAATTTGTGGTAAAATCCATGGTGGGCCGTGGGCCATGTTCTTTAGAATTGGATACCAGTGCTGGCGTGGCTAGTCCGGTGCAAGGAGTATAATTTGTGGCCTCTCTAATCTGACTTTCAGCAGCACCTTTGCTAGAAGAGGCAGTGGAGGAAAGGCATACACTGTTAATGTTTTCCAACTGAATGAGAGGGCGTCCACTTTCCAAGCTTGTGGGTGGAATGTCCTTGTACAAAATTTGTGAAGTTGGTAGTTTTGGGGGTTGGCACATAGATCTATGTCTGGGCATCCTCATTTTTGAGTTATCATTGCAAATACTTGAGGATCCAGTTTCCACTCATGGGGATCCATGATGTTTCTGCTTAGGTCGTCTGCCAATGTGTTTTTCTTTCCTGGCAAGAATTGTGCTTGTAGTTGAACTTGGTAAGACAGTGCTGTGTTCCACAAGGTTATTGCTTGCCTGCATAGAGGGTAGGAATGTGTGCCCCCTTGCTTGTTGATGTACCACATTACTGTGGTATTGTCCATCTTTATTATTAGTTGTCCTGGGTGTAAGAGGTCCTTGAAAGCTGTTAGGGCATTCTGTACTGCTAGCATTTCCTTTTGATTGATATGCAAATGCCTTTGATCTGTAGTCCATTTGCCCTGAATGCACTGTCCTGCCATGTGTGCTCCCCAGGCATAGTCTGATGCATCTGTTGTCAGTTTGCCTGGCTGTAGGTAATGTGAAAGGCTGACCCTTGTTGAGGTTGACATGCCTGTGCCCACCATAGAAACTCCTGTTGAAGGCAGGGAATGAGTGGTATCATTGTTTCCAAGCTGTGGCTGTGCTGAGTCCATACGCTTTTCAGGTACCATTGTAATTTCCTCATATGCAGTTTTGCAAACGGTATTAGTAGTATGCAAGATGCCATGAATCCCAAGGCCTGAAGAATTTTTCTTGCAGGGAGTTGGGTCTTTGTTGCCATTATTTTGAAGTATTGAGTCAGCTGTTGTTGCTTGTCTGACGTGAGATAAGCCATCTGGGCCGTTATATTCAAGCTGACACCCAGGAATATTATGTTTTGTGAGGGCACTAGTTTTGATTTCTTTTCGTTTACTGTGTACCCTAGGCAACTTAGAAGGTGTTTGACAAACGCCAGATGTTTCAAAAGAATGTCCTTGCTTTCTGCTTGAATAAGGCAGTCGTCCAGGTATGGGTATATTTGAATTCCTATTTGTCTGCAGTATGCAATTACTGGTGTCAGGCATTTTGTGAAGACCCTGGGCGCAGTAGATAAGCCAAAGGGCAGTGCAGGGAATTGATAACGGGTTGAACCTGCAATGAAGCGGAGGTATCTTCTGCAATTGTGTCTGATAGGGACATGCAGGTATGCCTCCTTGAGATCCAACGTTACTAGCCAAGCCTTCTTGCCCAGCATGGGAAGAAGCTGCTGTAGTGTTAGCATCTTGAATTTTGGTACTTGCAGATAGGTGTTCAGAATTGAAAGATCCAGAATGGATCTCCATGCTTTGTCCTTTCTGGGGACTAGAAAGAGTCTTGAGTAAAATCCTTGTCCTTGCTCCTGTGTAGGTACCTGTTGAATGGCTCTCATGTCCATGAGAGCTGTAATTTGTTTTTGTGCCTCTGCCCATTGATTTGGTGGCAGGTTTGGCATTCCTTTTATCCTTGGCAAGGTATGAAAGTGGAATCTGTATCCTTGTGAAACAATGTTTAGGACCCATTTGTCTTTTGTGATGATGTGCCAGTTGTCTGCAAAAAGTGCTAATTTTCCTCCCAAGGGAGCTGCCAAGAGAGATTTGCTTGGTAGTTGGAGGGTTGAGTCATTGTGTTTGTCTTCTGCTAGCTTGGGGCCTGTCTTCACCTCCTTTCTGGGTTGTGGCACCCCATTGGCGAGGTTTGTAAGGGCCTTGTGACGGACCTCTGCCCCTTGGGCATCTGCATTTGCCCCTCTGCGGTCTGTCAGAAGCTGGAAAGAACCAGTTTTTGTTAGCCAATTTCTGCTAAAACGAGGGCGTTGTACCTGTAAAAAAATCCGTGACCATCTGCAAAGACTTTGCCTTATCCTCCATTTTCTTTAAAACCTCTTCTGCTATGACACCAAATAAGACATCCTGCTGTAGAGGTGCATCCAATAATTTTGCTTTAACATGATCAGGTAGGGTTTGTTCTTTTAACCAAGCATGTAGGCGTATGACAGACCCAGTAACAGCTGTTCTACAGGAAGCTTCCAATTAATCAAATCCACATTGTAAAGTACGTTTGCCCACCTGTTCAGCTGCATGCAACAGATCCTACATTTCCTTGAATTCAGCCTGTTCAGAATGTGTGCTCAGTTTTTGTTTTAATTGAGACATTAGGAATTGCTGATATTTCAGCATGTGAAACTGACAATTTAATGCTCTCATAGCCAGAGTAGCTGAGGTGTATATCTTCTTTCCCCATCTATCTAAAGCTCTGGAATCCCTTTCCGAGGGTACAGGATTTTTAGCCATAGAAGCTTTAGCCCCTTTGGGACCCTGGGAAATTGTTTCTGGGTCAGCCAGAGGGCTTTTATAAAGGAATTTGTGAGTGTCAGGTACTCTGTAGTATCTGTCTAGTTTGGCTGGAGCAAGAGGTAGGGAGTCTGGATTTAGAGTAAACATCATCCACAATATCTAAAACTGGAGGGATAGCAAGTGGTCTGTGCTGGGGTAGTAAAATAAACTCTCAGAGCCTTTTCTTAGAATCAGAGTAGCCCTGGCCTTCCTGTGGAAATGTGCCCTCATGGTATGTAACGTTTCCCCAAAGGAGTAGTCTTCAGGGGGAGATGCTGAGGGAACAGAGTCTTCAGCATCAGAGTCTTCATAAGGGGGAAAAGCGTAATCCTGTTCCTCAGAAGAATCTGAGGAAACAGAAACATGGTCAGAGGAAGCATAGTCCTCCTCTTGCTTTGCCTTTTATCAGGAGGGGGATGGGAACCCCTGATTAGGGAAATCAAATCTTCAGCCATCTTAAGCATCTGTTTCTTAGGCATGGGGCCTTGAACAGGAGGCTGATGTACAGTTTTTTTTGGTTTTAATGGAGTTTTTTGCTTAGCATAAGATTTAATGGGGAGTGTAGTCGGTCTGAAGACACCTTCTGAAACCGAAGGCGTTTCTACTACACCGGGATCACCTTCTGCTCCGGTGTCGGAAGAGCCTAATGAAGATGGTTGCGACGGCCTAGTACATTCCGCTTGAGAATCCGAAGCTGTCTGGGGTTCTATTTCTGCAGTCGTCAGGGGCTGCGTAGGCGCCTCACTGAAAACCAGAGAACCGGCTACAGGCCCAACAGAGGCCTCACAGTCTGGCTTGGTTCCAGGCTGCCTGTCCTTATTCTTGCGTTTTTTTATGCATGCCGGTCATCGGCTGCTCTGATGGCATGATATAATTAAATTTCCTACCAAAGTAATGTCATGCGAAGTCAAAACGACGTTTGATAGTTCGTTTATTAAACCTAGAACAAAACCGACAATCTGTGACGTCGTGGTCTGGGCCTAGGCAAGGAATACAATAAGAATGGAAGTCCTTATGAGGTATTTGCTTCCCACAAGAAATGCAATTGTTAACTTTTTCTGACATCGGACTGAGGCAAGAAAAGGTTCCCCAACGGGGTACTTAGCTTTATTGAAGATTTTGGACTGAAATTCGATTTGAAAATCTCAGGTGTCGGCCGACCGGCACTTGCGAACTGCTTCTGCTTCGGGCACCGTACGGCAAGAAAGACTGAAGAAAATGGCGTTGGATGCCTCTTATATACCCCTGGCGCACTGACGTCAGGGAGGAAGCGACAGCAACTGATGCCGGACCAAGACTTTGGAACTCAGGCTGACTGCGGGACCGCCTGACGGCAGGATAACCCAAGTGTGATGACTGCAGCAGGGTAACACGATGAACATCAAAATAATGATGTAATATGAAATGGGTCAGTGGTACAGTGTTATCAATTTAAGTTCAGAGGGAGAGAGAGAATCAGCACATTTTGTATTTGTTTTCAGAATTGACATCACCATCAGCACTGCCTTGCTCTATACATAAGTTTATTTTAGAACTGTTTGCTCTTAGATATAGATAGGAAATAGTAAGTCTAGTCTAGCTGTTTTCTGTATTGATGTCAGAACTTTTCTACTGTATTATTTGAAGCATTTCTCTGTAATCTCTTGATTAGCAATGTGTAGAAAGAAGTAATGTCTTGCATTCTTATTTATTATTAAATATTTTTAAACCTTTCAACTGTGGCTGTTTTATGTAGAGATAATTTAAGCTCTATAGTACATTGCATGTATATAGTGATAATGTCCAAGCCACTCCAAATAAGCCTTGGTGTTTGTCACAATTTGGATAATAATATTGTACAATAATAACTGGACACCCATTGATAAGGGCCTTATTAGTAGCTGGTATTAGTGGTTGGTGGCAAGTGGTACTACCATATAGTCTGGGCAGAAGGGGCATAGCTGGAGAACCTGTGCCAGCCTTCCCCAGGAGTGTCTGTGTGTTTGTATATAACTCATTTTCTCAAAGTGTGTGTGTCAGCTACTTGTGCAGGGACACGAAGCACTGGTTGGACAGACAGGGTGCAGGAAATTTTAGCTTAACCACTAGGCTGAGATCTGGATCCTGTAGCTATGCCAGTGGGGAGTCTTATTGTGGATCTGGAGAGAAAAGGAGAAACCAGCCCCAGACTGACTGTGATCTCTGTGTGCAATTAAGGGAAATTGTACTTTACTGTGTGTGTTATTTGTTATCCTTCCCAATGTGGATGCCCCTCAATGGTGTTAGTGGTGAGGATTAAGGCTCCTTGATTGCTGGGGCCAGTGCACGGGCATCACAACTGTGATAACTGTTTAATGTATGAAAATAATGAAAAATGTTGCTACTGTTTGCTTTTTTTATTAATGTATGTGTACCTATATCATATTTAAAATATATAGGTATATAACAATGGTATTTTTACACACAACAGCTAAAAGTATGGCATAATGGTGTACAAACTGAAAACATCTTGGCTACACTACTGACTTTGGGCATTCTTAAAACAAAAATACTGGCAGGGCTTCCAAGGGAGGGTTGCAGTAATTTGGGAACAGCAAAGAAATTTAGGTGGCGGGATACCCTCTGGTGGCAAGATGCTCTAATGAATTATCAGCTGCTGACTGACACTCCACTGGGAAAAAAAAACATCAGCTAGACTGTTATATGTGTACAATAACTATGGAAGCTTTCATGCAGAACAAGACACCTCAGACTGATATTGCATCTTGTACAAAGTACAGTTTTGTACCTACCATAAATGTAGATGTTCGAAGATCCACATTGCTGCAGTCCTTACACTTGGGTAGTCCGCTGTCCTCGGTCGGCCCGAATATCAAAATATAAGGCTGACGCCGGTCAAGGCGCATTAGACTGACATCAGGACGTCAGGGTACAAATGCGCATGACCGACGTCATATCCTCAGTCTTTTCTTGCCCCAGATGTCAGAAGACCCCAAAAGAAAGGTCAAAACCAAAAGACAGCAAACAACCAACCAACCACCCTTGCACTAATAATATGTACAATATATACAATAACTACAAAATTTACAACCCAACCCACACAACCGCCTCTAACTACAGAGGGGAAGGAGGGAGGGTAAATTGGACTGCAGCAATGTGGATCTTCGAACATCTACATTTATGGTAGGTACAAAACTGTACTATGTTCTTCATCTCACATAGCTGCAGTCCTTACACTTGGGTAGAATCCCAAAGCAGAAGTAAGAGAGGATGGCAAAACTATAAAGCAGCAGGAGCTGCCAAAATGCCCTGTAAAATAGCAGTGGCAAAACCAGCCCTAGATTTAGAGTAAAGCGGAAGGTGATAATGCTTAGAGAAAGTATGCACTGAACTCCAAGTAGCTGCCTCCAAAATATCCTTAGTTGCCACCCCCCTTAAAAAAGCTGTCGAAGTGGCAGTAGCCCTAGTGGAATGAGGCCTAATCCCAGCTGGAATCTCCTTACCATGATGGGAATAACAGAAAGCAATGCAAAACCCAATCCACTTAGAAATAGTTTGTTTTGACACAGGCTTGCCCTGAGAACTCAAAGCAAAAGAAACAAATAACTGCTGAGACTGCCTGAACCCTTTAGTTCTGCTCAAATAATATCGCAACTGCCTGTGTACATCTAAAGTGTGCAAAATCTTTTCCCCTTTATTTTGGGGATTTGCATAAAAAGTAGGCAAATGAATAGTTTGGTTTAAAGCCACACTAGAAACCACTTTAGGCATAAAGGAAGGATTAGTACTAAAGATACCCTATCCTTATGGAAAATTAAGAAAGGCTCAACTGACATAAGGGCCTGTAATTCAGAAACCCTTCTTGCAGAGGTAATGGCCAACAAAAAAGCAGTCTTCCATGATAAATATTTCAACTCGGCAGTAGCTGCAGGCTCAAAAGGTTGTAGAGTGAGTTTCTCCAACACAAAATTGAGATCCCAAGCAGGAGTAGGAGCTCTACGTGGGGGTCTTATATTCTTTGCCCCTCTAAGAAATTGCTTGAACAAAGGATGAGAAAACAATGGTGGGTCACAGTCATAGTGAGCCGAAATTGCTGCAGCATGAACCTTAATAGAAGAGAAGGACAAACCTTTGTCCAGTAACTCAGTAAGATATTGAAGAGCCACACTTAAATTAGGCTCAGAAACATCAAATTCCTTTGCTGCACTCCAAAGTAAAAATCTCTTCCATTTATCTGCGTACACTTTCCTTGTACTAGGCCTTCTGGCTTCCAAAATAACATTCAAAACTTGCTGTGGAAGTTGAGACCCTCCAGGGTTCAAAACAGAATATACCAGGCTGTTAGGTGAAGAGAATGAAGTTTGACATTGAGTAAATGACTGTTCTCCTGAGACAGCAGGTGTGGAATCGAAGGCAAAGGCCATGGAGGCTCCCGTACCAGACTTCTCAGTAAAGGGTACCAGTGCTGTCGAGGCCAATCTGGAGCTATTAAAATCATCCTTGGCTTGTCCTGCCTGACCTTTAGGAGTACCTTTGGGAGGAGAGGCAGAGGTGGAAAGGCATACACATGAAGATTGCTCCAATTGAAGGAAAGAGCATCCACTTTCCAGGCTGTGGGATGAAACCTTTTTGTGCAAAACTTTGGCAGCTGGTAGTTTAGTGGAGAAGCGAACAGATCTATGTCTGGAGTTCCCCATGACACTGTCAATTTCTGAAATACAAGAGGATCCAATTTCCACTCGTGGGGATCCATAATTCGTCTGCTCAACGCATCTGCTAAGGAGTTCTGTGCTCCCGGCAGAAACCTTGCCTGAAGATGTAGCTGTAAACTGAGAGCAGTCTCCCACAAAATCATTGCTTGCCTGCATAGAGGATAAGAATGTGTTCCCCCTTGCTTGTCGATGTACCACATGACAGTTGTGTTGTCTGTTAGAATCAACACCTGCCCTGGCAGAAGTAAATCCTTGAAAGCTATTAATGCAAATTGGACTGCTAACATCTCCTTCAAGTTGATATACAGATGTTGTAGTCTGGCAGGCCACGTGTCTTGTATCCACTTTCCATTTAGATGAGCTCCCCAAGCTTTGTCTGAGGCATCTGTCGTTAGAATCTGACTCGCCTCTGGCCGGGTCACAGAGAGTCCCTTGTTTAGGTGACATTCCTGAGCCCACCACAAAAATTCCTTTTGAATGCAAGGTATTATCTGAATGACAGTGTCCATATCCTGGCAGTGCTGTGTCCATACATTTTTGAGATACCATTGTAGCTTCCTCATATGCAGTTTGGCATTGGGAAGCACCAGAATACAAGATGCCATGAACCCCAAGGCTTGAAGGACTGTCCTTGCAGTCAGCCTGGACTGATGAGACAAATGATGGAAGTAAAGGAAAAGATTCTTTTGTTTGTCCGGGGTCAAAAAGGCCATCTGGGATGCTGTATTCAGTCTTACACCCAGAAAGCACATGTCCTGAGAGGGTACTAGACTGGACTTTAATTCGTTCACAGAATACCCCAGGCATCTTAGCACTGCTATCACATATTGCAAATGATGAAAAAGTTCGTCCCTTTCTTGAGTCAGAATCAGGCAATCGTCCAAATAAGGATAAATCTGTATTCCTTTTAGCCTGAAGAAAGCTATCACCGGAGCCAGAACTTTCGTGAACACTCTGGGCGCAGTAGATAAACCAAAGGGCAATGCAGAGAATTGATAATGAGAAGTCCCAGCCCGGAAACGCAGATACTTCC